>NW_008795371.1:3719978-3744806 GCF_000699145.1 Aptenodytes forsteri | reverse complement strand
TCTGCCGCTCCCCGCGCCCCGTGTGCCGGGCGGGGCAGGACCAGGACCAGGACCAGGACCCGGAGCCGGAGCCGGAGCCGGGGCCGTCGCCCCCCGCCCGGTTGCTGCCTCGCTGCCGGGGGCTGCGCGGGGCCATCGCTCAGCTCACAGAGACCGTGGGATGTCGTATTTCTAAAAACTACCAAAACACGCTCACTGTCTCCGCTGCAACTAGTTAGGTAACGGGACCTTGTGACTGGAGGGCTGAGAGGAGCATCCCTGGCTCCGGCTGCTTTTACTCTTCATTCCTACCATTATCGTGATCTCTGCAAGAGAGCTCGCCGGTGGCTGCCGGCACGCCGAAAACCTGTACGCTACAGCGCTCGCAACTATTCCTGCTGGTATCAGCTGGCTTCAGCCCGGTCCGTAGGCAATGGAAAATTCAGGGCAGAGTTTTGAGTAAAGGTGACTCAACGTTTTAAATAGCAATAACTCCCACCTTGCCGCCTTTGCTGGGTCTCCCCGGGTCTCCCCAGTTCTCCCTGTCCTGCAACTCCGAGGAGGAGGAGGGAGCATATTTTCATTGACAGGCAGAAACATGCTTTAAATGATAATGCTAAAGAACGGTTACCGAGGAATGCTGCAGGCTTTGGGAGCCACCATCGTTTTTGCTTAAATAGTCTAAAATAGGTAAATACAGTGTTTTGTGCAAATAACGGCTGAAGAATGCTAATGCCGCTCATTCCTCCCTCACCTCCCCCACCTGGGTTGTAAAGTGTGACCCAGTAAACAACTATAACGGCAACCTAGTGTATTTTGCATAAGCAAAACTAACTCGTCTCTCAGCAGTTGTTTTTAATACAAATTAAATGGAAAACTGTGGTTTGGGAGAGAAAGTGTAGGCAAGGCAGTTTAGAAAAATCTGGATTTTCTGTCCTTAAGATAATTTAACAAGGTGTCGTCATTTTGCATGTCCACCTCCCCCACCTGGGTTGTAAAGTGTGACCCAGTAAACAACTATAACGGCAACCTAGTGTATTTTGCATAAGCAAAACCTCTCAGCCTCTCAGCAGTTGTTTTTAATACAAATTAAATGGAAAACTGGAGAGAAAGTGTAGGCAAGGCAGTTTAGAAAAATCTGGATTTTCTGTCCTTAAGATAATTTAACAAGGTGTCGTTTTTGCATGTAGTGTAGGCAAGGCAGTTTAGAAAAATCTGGATTTTCTGTCCTTAAGATAATTTAACAAGGTGTCGTCATTTTGCATGTCTTTTTTTTTTTTTTTAAGAGAAAATACTACTTGATCACATATCTCAGTGGCTTATTTTGTGTTTAGCATAGTAAATAGTGAATCCTGGTATTTAGCATGCATGACCTAAGGTATAAAGAATTAGCTCATAACCCTCACGATCAAGGTTACCCCAGTTAAATACTTGCTTTCTATTGCTTTCATGCTGCCTTATAAGCCAAGTATTTATAGTCCGTGCAAAATTAAAGTGTACATAGTAGGAATGTATAATGTCTCGCAAGTGAGAAAAACCATCACCATACAGGCTGTGAGCGGTGAATGAGTTTTGAAGGTCATTCCCTCACGAGCGCAGATATTTCACGTCTTGCTGAGATCCATAGTGTTTCCTCACCCAGGCTGTTTCTACGCCTGTTGTTTCTAATGTATGTATTTCTATTTTTACCTAAATATGGAGAAACTGTCCAAAGCATAAGTCATCGTTTTCATACGCAGTGCTGTTAATCACGACTCACATCTGGGGAGTGAAGCTGCTCGCTGGAAGTTTGTAACGTGTATTTTCGCTGCTGTACCCATGTGTTTGTGCCGCTCACCCCGGCAGCGTGTGGGGATGTGGACGGGCTTTATATCCTCTCTGAAGTGTGGCCCGTCTGACATGTCATCTGGCTTCTCCATTGCTGGGGAAGAGAAAGAAGCACTCGGAGGCAGAGCCAATTTTAGGAAGTCTTATTTACGTTTGAGATAATGGCACTGGTTAAACCTGTCAACAAAATTAACCTCTGGCTGTGCTTGATAAAGGCGTGTGAGTAGGGGTTCGGTGCTGCTAGATAATACCGGAATATTCTGTTTCTAAATAAAGCCTTTTTTATTTGATTATCCGAAGTTTACTTTGGTAATATTCCCATGTTGAACGAACGGTTCATTGTCTGAGCTTGGATGAATCCTTCCTCTCTTTTGCCCTAATTTTCACTCCCGAATAGCCCATCCGAGCAGGCAGAGGAGCCTGGACAGCTCGTGCCCGGGTCCCCCGGCCTGGGCGGGCCCAGGGACGGTGTTGGAGGGACAGAGCTGCTGCAGGCAGAGGGAGTGTGTGCAGTGGGTCGGGGCAGCTGGGTTGGCACCTCCATAAGCGGTTTTGTTGGGGTTTTTTGTATATTTCAGTAGCTTGCTGTTTTGGGGAGGACATCGTCCCAGCATCCATCTCCGCTGGATTCTGGGGGACGATCTGTGTCTGACGGCAAGCAAGGCTGCAGGTCTCAGCCATTTGCCGGGACTCGGGGGCTCCCAGCAGCTGCCTGAACATGAAGATGTTGGGCTTTCTTGACTGAGAAAAGCTGATATTTTAATAATATTACATGCCACGGAGGCACCTTTTAAAGCAATAAAGGTGGTAGTTTGCAGCGTGGGGACCATCAGATGTGAGAAGGCAGCAATGCCCATTAATGCTCCATCCCTTGGCATTGTGCTGACTGCTGGCCATGGGTGCTGGGGTCCCTGCTCCCGTGGGCGTCGCTGCCCCGAGACGCGTCCCTGGGGAGCAGCTTGGCTGGCAGAGAGGGGCAGCCATTCCCAAAGGCTTTTTTTTCATCTCCATGGCAAGGGTCTGGTCTAGCCGTATATTTAATTTATGTTTACCACCTTGTGCTCCGTGTCTCCAAACACAAACGCGAAGCAGTTTGCCAGCGAGGCAGCCTTGCAGCCGTTGTTAGAATAAAGCAAGCTTTGAAAAAACGAAGCAATGCTCTTGCGCTGTGGCTTTGCTGTGACTGAGCTGCTTGTCTGAGGAAATGTTTTAAATTCTTCACTGTGGTGTCAGTGGTGGTATAAAAGGTTTGAAATAATTAATGATTTGCCATTGCTTGATGCATCAAACATTTTCCTGAAAAGACAGTGGCGTTTTGTTTCAAACCTCAGTAGTACTACAAGAACGTGGAGACGTGAGAAAATAAATATAAAAATGCGGTTTCTTAGATTCAGAATGTAAGAACTGTCTTGCGTAAGAATGGAAATAAATGAAAACGAGCTCTTGACTATGCTCTTGGACAAACCCCACGTTTTCCACATGAAGCACAAAGTTCATTAGGAGACCTGACAGGATCATTAATAACAGGCAGTCAACACAAAGGGGAACCTTGGGTTTTTGCAGCGCTGGCTACTGTGAAGGTTATTTGTTCATTATCTTTTTATCTTCTGAGAGTTTCCAATTGCTTTTGCCGGGAAGTAGGTTAGCAGACCGCTGCTTACACAGTGGGGTCTCTTGTCTGAAGTCCTGAGCACAGGTGATGTGTTCTGCACTGGAGGTTGCTCCCTTCTGCCGAGAGCACCAGAAACCATGAGGCTTCGTGCCGAGAAGTTTATGCCTGCTCCCAGAGCCTTCCCTTCTCTCCCGCAGCCTGAACCTGCAGGGGTGCAGGAACAGGGACTGATGCCAAACGTGTTGTCAGAAACGCCTTTGGGTCCAAGGCTGCGGGTCTGCATGGCGGGTCAGGGTCTCTGAGCATTACCTGGTCTCGCAGTCCAGCACTGGTGAGGCTTCAGCAAAGCCACCGCAGCACCACCAGTGCGTTGTGGTAGCGAGGAGAAGTCCATCAGCAAAGTCTCTGGGCTGCAGCGGGTGCAGGATCGCACCCCTCCCAGCCTGCAGGTCCCAGGGATGGTGAAAGCAAAACCGGCAGGTTTCTTTGGCTGGTTTGCTCTTGACTCTATTCAAAGTAATGTTTTTATTTATTGCATTGAAAATGTGTTTGGAACAGAAACCTATCATTCTTGCTCAGCTATATCTCAGTAGAGCCGCACGCTGTCAGGGCAGCATCCTTCGTTCCCTGCTCCAGCATTTACATACATACGGTTGGTGGGCTTGGAAGAAAACTGCCTGAAATGCACAATAAGTTTGAAGACAAAGTAACAGTCAAAGCTGAGAGTTTCTTGGGTCTCTTTTTCCTTTTAAATTTATTTCCAAGTATATAATTTTAAATACAAAGTATGCAGAAGGCAGCTGAGGAAAACATCCACTAAATGTCCACTGAAAAACTAGTGACATATTTACTGTCATTTTAATGGGAGGCAGAAACACAAGTTGTTATGGAGACCCATTGAAAATATTTCTAGTGCTGCTATTTCTTCACCAGCTGAAATGTCTATTTTCTGTTAACTTTTCATACCTGTTTTACAATGTTACCTGCTGTGAAACTGCCAGCTGTCCCTCTCTTAGGAGGCAGTTTCCTGAAAGAACTACTTTGCTTATCACTTTCCCATATAAGATGTTGAAAACAAATTTTCTATATATATATGCACACGTGCGCACACACACACGGTAATACCATTGTAGAAAGATATGTACAATAGCATCATGAAAGAAGAAATTTTCTGCTTCTGTCATGTAAAAGTTAGGTAATGCACAGTAGGAGGCTTCTTTTAAGGTGTCTGGGGAATACTAAAAGTGCCTTGAGCAGCCCACTTATTTTTAATTTTTGACTCGCTCTTCAGGAGCTCAAAGGGATCATGTATATGGGAATGATGTCTGTGGCCGCATTCCAGCAAAGCTGAGACTTGCACGATGCTTCGGTTTGCCCCGTAAAAGACGAGAGGCACCGAAAGTGTCTGTGATCCCTCTCTGTTGGTACACCTGCCAGATCTGTTTTCTCACTGAAACCTTGCACGTTGGCTTCTCCTGGAAGCCGTGTATGGAGGTGGGCAAAGACTGTGCAGCGAGCAAGACCCTCACTGAGATGCCGTCAATGGTAGCGGGCAAGATCGTGATGGAGATGCCATCAGTCTGTGGAAGCTCCTCCACAGCTTGCGTAGGGTGGGTGTCCTCTCCGGGGTGTGTAGCATCATGTGTGAAGGTGGGTTCCTAAGCATGGGTAGGGGCACTGGGAATTGCCTCTGCTTGCGCAGCGTTGGGTGAATTTGGGTGTCTGTGGAAAGTGGAGTCCTTGTTGGCTTGGGGGTAGCTACTTGATAGCCGATAGGCACTTGGTCCTACGTGTTCGAGGATGGTGTGTGCTTATCTTTGTCTTGTGCTATGTGAGGTGGGAGTTTGCCAGTGGGAAAAACCAAACCCTATGGTACCCTCAACACTTCAACCTTCTGGGGGACTTGTAGGAATGTCACGTACCCCGTGGTGAGCACAGTTTGTGCAGGACTGATGGGAATCCCAACCCGACACACAGAGCAGAGCATGCGTGTGCTCCCACCAAAATGGGAGCGGTCCTTCTGCAGGGTGGCTGTGTCTCCGAGTAGGGGGTGGCATTGTAGAGCAAACCCTCCGAAATCACTGCACTCCTGGTTTCCAAATAGCAGAGGAAGCATGGCGCTACTGTCACTTGTTAGAAATGACGGCGCATTACTGGAGAAGGCTGGGGAACAAGCAGGGATTTGCCATGCGAGAAGTGCTGTATTTTATTTGCTATCAGTTTTGTCAAGAATAGACAATACCTTGTTAGCCCAGGGGTCAGACGTTGGTGCTATTGCAGAGAGAACTGAATGGTGCTTCTGTTATCAGCCACTTGTTTGTGGTCAAAAAAACCAATTATTGTTTGGTTACAGAAAGCTTTGGAGTTGCTTGTGCAAATAAGAAGGTTTCAGGTCAAATTCTTTTCTTTGAAATTTTTCCAGAGTAAATTATCACAGCAGTGTGAGCGCAATTGCATATTGATGATCTGGAATTGCCTGCAAGGCTGATGAATCCACAGTGAGTGTCTGCAGAGACTGTGGCTCTTGCATGGCAAGAAGGAGATGGGGAGGGGGTTCTGACGGGTGCAGCGACACTACGGTTAATGTGTGCGTATACGTGGGCCTGAGTTTGTCCTGCCAGGGCTGGGGGGATGGTTTGAAAGGATGGGGCTAAATCCCCTCTTGTGGCAGGATTTGTAGTTGTTTATTTTTGGTTGTTGTTCCTATCAGCCTCTTAGAAGCTTCCGAACTCAGGAAAATATATCCTAACTTGTTTCTTCATTGGCCACCTCTTGTGGATTCCCACCTTGTATTCCCAACAGAGTTACAGCTGCTGTGGCTCTTGGTGACTTTCTAAAATCTACTCAAATTTATGCGTCACCTTCATCATCCCAGGAGACGTTTTTGCTTGTGCTCCCTCACCATGTCAGCAGAGCTCTGCCAGCTGCTGCCAGAGCCCAGGAGAAAGGCAAACCCACTGTCTTCGGTCACGACAGAGAGGAATTAATACTTTGAACATTTTTTGGAGCTTTGACCTAAGCATGGCAACATCTTAACCAACCCTAATTTTGCACAAGGTGCTGTTAGCTGGTACAGTCTGGTTTTATTACGTTCCTTACAGAACTGCATAACCAGCTACAGACCTACCCAGGGCTACAGAGCAAACTGCTGGGGGAGGCCGGGCTGAAGCGAAGGTTGCTTTGCTCTGAGCACCAGGACAAAGGAGGAGATGTGGAAGAAATGGGGTGAGTTTTCAGAAAGGTCTGAAGAAGTGAGAAGACTCCGTGCGCACAAGTAAGGACATCGGAATTAGGGTTTATATGGTCATCTGCATTTATACAGAAACCTAGGGGTATCTTCTGAGCATGAAACACAAGCCAGGTTTTTCTTTAGGAGGTGATGGTCTGTCAAACCAGCTCTGAAGTCCATGGGCTGATGTGACGGCATTCCTGCAGGCTGGGCAATGCCCCGAGCCGAACCTCCTGCAGTCACAGCCCTGCTTTCACAAGGTCCGCAGGGCATATGCAGGGGGGCGAGAGCAGCCTTTCGGAGGATGGAGCAGCGTGGACCAAGGTGTGAGCAACTCCCTGCACGAGCCCTGCGGCTGCCAGGGCATTTTTGCATGGTGAGGAAGAGGAGCGCGAAGAGCAGTGTCCAGGGCACTGCAGGGCAGGGGCATGTGAGCTGGCCCCACGTGGAAACGTGTTCACTGGGACTCATGGACACGCAAGCTTTTTGTTGTTACACTGCAACGAGTGGATTGAAATGACAGAGTGAAGATCCCCGCCTTTGCGTGTCACCATCAGTTCGCTGAGTCGTGCTCTGTCGGTGTGTAAAATGCTGGCGCTTCTAGAAAATAAAAATGTGGGTATTAGACAGTTTTATCTATGTTTAAAATATTTTGCTTGTTAAAAAAAAAAAAAATTGAAATGAAATCTCATTAAATATGTCACCCCAGAGGTGTATTTGGCTGTGTGGTTTGTGTTCAGGGGTGCTGGAAGGTGGTGGGGGCAGAAGCGTGGTGGATCAGGCAGTGGCAGGAGCGGGGCAGGAGATGTGCCGGCTCTTCTGCACAAATCCCAAAGATCAGCTCCTTCGTCTCCAGAAAAGGAAGCGTTTGGAAGCACCTTTCTTTCCAGATTTCTGCGCCTGTCTGTGCCGGCAGCGGGGTTGGGGCAGCGGTTGCCCTGGCTGGTCGGGAGATGGTTCTCCTCCATCGTCTCCATGCGGCACTGTCATTCAGGGGTTTGTGCGTGCATGAAATCACTGCCCATAAACCATCCCCGGGCTGGTGGGCACGTGCCTACCTGACCATCTTAAATGAAAACATATTTTTAAGCTTCACACTCAAATTCTACGTGTCTCCCCCCACTGCCACCACACACCTCCTATTCAAACAAGCCTGTCTTTTATTTTGTATATTGTGGGACATTCACACAAGGAGTGCTTGCGATTGAAGGTAGCTATTAAATATCCATTACGGTGTTTTCATTTCTAGACAGAGGAGTAACTGCTGCCTTTTGCGTGCAGTAGCATTTGGAAATGAGAAGAAGAGTGGTGAGGTCTGAAGTCGCTGCAACTTGACAGTTGCGTGCAATCTTTCTGTCCCGCTACTCTGTGGCACAGATTTTGCGATGATCTGATTTTCCAAGAATTTACCGGGTGAGATGTAACAGGATATGGTTGTTTCTAAAGTGACCTGTGGGATTTGGGGCTGGTTGGGCAGTTTTCCTGCACACGGCGCAGAGATTGTCATGTCTCTTGTGTAATTATGGCCAAGACTGAACTGAATATCTGCAAAAAATGCCTGGTCCTTAGAGTCTGATTTTTTTTTCTGAAAAGGGCCAGTGCAGAGGGAAGTTGTGTGAACTGTGCTTCAGACTGCCGGTGGAGAACGGCTCTTTTTTCTAAGCAAAACCAGGATTTTTGTAACTGCCGGTGGACTGAACTGGCGTGGTCCTGGGGAGCAGCTGGGTGCTTTGTTCCTCCTGCATCATCGTTTTAAAGATGCAGACTGTACTTTGCCCGTAATTACACTTTGGCAATTACCATCTGTGTAGATTACCTTCACTGGTAACCATTGTCTTCATTTGCAAAAGTGACTTGGCAGCTGAAATTTCGTGAGGAATATAGTTTATTCTGTGCACACACAAAATGCAAGATGCCATCGTGCTTCCTCTGGCTTGTTATCTGTAGGGGACAGCAGGGGTAAAATACAGTAAAATCTTATTTTACTCAATAAAGTCAGCAGCTTACACATCAGGAGCTGTGCTACTGAGCAAGATGGTGCCATTTTTACATAATCAGTTTGTAGAGCGGAGCCTTATTTTAAGCCATGGGATCTTTTAGCTGCTCCAAGGATCAACTTTGTCCTTCCATTAGTGGATGATCCCAGTTCTCCTTATGGAAACCGGGGGGTCTGTTCTCCCAAATTGTTCAGTTTTTGGTCTTGACCAGGAAAGTTGATGTAAATGGAAACTGCTCTTCTGCAGACAAGGGAACAGACTGAAAAACCTGTCTGGGTTTGTAGGATGTACTTCGCATTGTGAAAATGCAAAGGTTAGGAAATCCCTCCCAAAGAGGCGCGAGCATTGCAGGGCTCAGAGCTGTGAGCCGGCTGCACCCTAATAATTTGAACACAATAATTTTAACAGATTTTCTTTAGAATTCTGAGCTGGGAGCCTCCCTCTGCTCCCAGCCGGGTCGCGGTCTTGCCGGAGCTGGGCATTATGCTGAGACCCCTTTTCTTTCCCTGGGAGAGCCATTTTTTTGCATTGAGCATCTCATTGGAAAGTCAAGGTTGGCATGTATTTTAATCTTTCATATCTGGCAGTAAAGAATATAAGCACTGGACTCCTGAGGATGGAGAAAAATCTTAGACTGGTTCGGGATGCTGCGGGAAGGGGTAAAATAAGGTGGGTCAGTACTCACCAGGTACCGGTGTCTCACCAGCTAGATGAGGCATTTTTATAAATGGTAATTAACAAAAGCTTTGTGGTGTTGTGCTTTGTGAGGCCAGAGAGACCTCAGCTAGCTAATGTTGGATGTCAAAATTTGATCAATGCTGCAGCTGGAAATAGAATATTTTGGCTGCATAATGTCTGTTACCAAAGACTTTAATTATAGTGGCATATCTGTCATATCAATGAGGTTTTTCTATTTTCAGGGGTTTATAGCAGGGCTGTTTCAGATCGTATTGGCTTTTAGCTTGGCACATAAGCTGGGATCCCAAAGGAAATATCCATCTAGCTGCCAATAGGAAATTTTTCTTTAATAAAAAAATTACAAAAATTGATTAAGCCATTCTGGAGCCAGAGAGAGACTTTGGGAATATATAGATTAGGTAGTTTATAGCGATTGTAACTATATGTTATCTATATACTGAACTCATAGAATGGACAGTATATTGGGACTGAAGAAAAAAGCTGGAATCCAATATAGTTATGTTTGAAAAATAGATAATAAGCATGCTGAGCAGGTACTTTTCATGAATCGATTTAATTCTCATTAGCATTGCACTATATAGCATGCTGACTAATATTTCTGGCTTGCAAACAACAATGGCTTTCCAAAGGAGATGTGTAATGAGAACAGAATGTCTTTGGGATCTGAAATCCAGGAGCCCCTGGGGCCATTGGAAGTGGAGAAGAGAAAATGTGAGGGCAGTAGAAAACGCAGCAGCAGAGAGTAGGGCTGGGGTTGGAGATGACGGTGAGACAGGATCAGGGCAATAGGGGTGTGATAGATGTTGGGAATGTCCCCCGCTGTGCCAGGCCATCCTCCTCCATCCGTATAGGGACCCCCATGACCCCTGCGCCATCAGGACTGCTGACTGGATCAAGTCTCGGCTCCTGCCCTTGCAGTGGTACTGTCGGACCTCACTCTGAAGGTAGCTCTTTTGGACCATGCTCCTGCCTAAATCTCGGTGTTCCTGGGCTGTTCCTCAGTATTAAAGTTCTTCCCCTGATCCAGAATGGACTCTTCTGTCTTCTGGTCCAGGTCCGTGTTACTACTGTCCTTCCTTTCTTCCACTTACATTTATTACCTCTGTGTTTACAGTTTTGCATCATTCTTGTTTGCACATTGATATAAAAACCCAAAACCTGCAGGGAATAATTCCCCAGCCTGTCACCACTTCTTGGAAGCAACTCCTTAAGCCCACCAACGGGGCTTTAACCAGTTGTGACTTCTGCTTTCCGATGACAGATTTCTTCATTTGGGGTTTCGGAATAAAGCAGAGGGTCCTCGGGGCAGCTGCTGTTTGAGGGGATTAGCAGTGGCTGGCAGCCTGCATTCTGCGTTGCTTTGCTTCCCCAGGTGTGAGAGGGAGCTTGCATGTCTCCTTAGCAGTGCGTTGGTATTGGTTGGGCACCATGTCCCCCAGCTTAACATCTGGGTTTTGTTCTAGACATAAATAAGATGCTAATACAAAATTAATCCCAATGTAGCGTGCCTTAGATAACGATGGCAGTGATTTCTCTCTGCCCTTATAGGATGCTTCCCACTGTCAGCGTTAAAACATCAGCCCCTTGGCAAAGTCCCCCAGAATTAAATAAAAACACAGCTAACGGGGCTTGGAGGAAAGAAGTAAGGTTGAGGCTTTCCTTGGTAACTCCCAGTACAAACGAGTGGAGAGCATTCCTATTTTATAGGGCTTTTTAATTAACACGTGGCATCTTGTTATGAGGAGGTCATTGAGTGTAATGGGGAACAATGTCTGAGGCATTTTAGGCTGATTTGGTTTTAAACTTCTGCGGGTAGTGTGTAATTCTCAGTAATTCTCAGTCAGCTCTGCTGGGCTTTTCCAAAGAGACGTGTTTTTTGGACACCGTTAATCTCTCTGTCCGTGAGCTGATGCTGATGAGCCGTGTCACGTCCTGCTGGTGTCCTGGGGCTGCCGGGGGGCAAATGTGCTGGGGGAGCGTCAGTGCAGGCCCTGCACCCCGGGTTTGGCAGGGTGCCGCTCTGGGTCCTCCATGGGTGCCACTCTGAATCCTCCGCGGTTCCTCCCTGATCACAGCCTCCCTCAGCTGCAAAACTGGGCTAATAGCTCATCCTTGTTCCAGCAAAGTTTCTCTGAGGACACATTGGTGAGAGACTGGGTGCAGGGAGTACATGAAGAGGGACGTGGCATTCGCCTGGCACGGTGCTTGGGCTCCTGGACTTGCCAGGGCCAGCGCCGTGGGCAGTGAGGATGATTTCACTGTACAGGATTGATGTTGCTTTTGCAGTGAGGATAATTTCACTGTACAGGGTTTGTGTTGCTTTTGCAGTGAGGATGATTTCACTGTACAGGGTTGATGTTGCTTTGCAACGCAGGGTTGCAAGCAAAAGAAAAGCAGAGCAGCCTGCAGCAGAGCTTTTTGCTTGTCCCAGCACAGGGCATGTCTCAACCCTTTGTGTCTCGCACCAGGTGAGGAGGCTGAAGTCCTCGGCTCCTGTCGTGCTCACCCGCTGCCCATGGCCCTTTGCAGGGTGTGGGACCCTGGGAGAGGCAGCTCCAGCAGCCCGGGGTTGAGCAGCGAGCACCAGTGCTGTGGTCACAGCTCCTCCTCCATAACAAACCTGAGACCTGCAAACCCCCAGAAATATGATTCTGAGCCTGAAACATAACTAACTGCAGTATTTTTGGGGAAGAGGTGATCCATTCTTGGGTACAAAACAGTACAAAACCCAGCAGCAGTGAGCAGGTCCCCCTTAAGGGATAACTGCAAAGAGTACAGCAGTGCCAAAGCACTGCTGGCATCGGTGACAGTGCAGGGACGAGCGGAGGGCCAGCTCCAACCTGGGGCAGGGCTTGTCCCTGGGGAGCCTCACTGCAGGAAGGCTTATCACGGCCAAGCTGCAACTCAATTACGGTTCCTGCATTGCTGGGCGAAGAGGGAGCAGACATGGGCTTTGCTATGGGAGTGCATTAGTAATGGAGAATGTAAGCAATTAAACCTTGCGCACTCAAGACAGAAATTTCCAAATTCCTCTGGTTCTCTGTTCATCCCCTGGAAGTGAACAGGGAGAAAATGTATTCTCTGAGACTAATCTGCTGTGTTATTGTTTCCTAACAAGCCTTTGTAGCCCTTGGGTGTGGGAAGGCACCGTGCCTCGAGCAGGAATGGGTGCCTGGGGCCAGCTGCCCGCAGCAGCCGGGGGCTTCTGCATCCCAGCAGACCCGGTACCCATCCCAGGCACAGGTGGCTGGGAGAACCAATGCTGGGAGCTGGCAGTGGGGATTAGCCCCCAGCGGGGGCTTTGGTGGGGGGCTGGGAGAGCCTGGGTGGGGAGGGTGTGCTGGAAAGCCAGGAGGCTGCTGAGTGGCAGCTGGTGGCCCTGGTCTTCTGCAGCCCTCTTTGGTGTCCTTCATGAGGTTGTCACTGGCAGGTTAAATGGTTCCCTGAGACCACGAGAGATTTTGAGTGCCTCACCCTGCCTGGGCTGGGGAGGCAGCCAGCTGCCCTCTGCCAGGCCACCATCTTCCTTCCATGAGTTTTTTCTGTTACATGTAATCGAGTTCTCCTTGACTTAAATTCTGAGTCAAAATTAGGATTCCTCAGGATGGATATGAATGTTGTACCCCAGGTCTAGAAAATGGGCTGCTCTTCCCAGCACTCAGGTGCAGTGTCGGAAAAGCTTCCCCAAGTGCAAGGGTGCTGGTGTTTCCCTTGCTGAGCCAGCACCAGTACTGGACCTTAACTGGAATGATGGGCTGTTCTTTTAACCAGCCCTGTTAACACAAGATTTCCCATTCCCTCTATTTATTTGTCTGCTTATTCCTTACCCCTGCGGAGAAGTGCCGTCTTCAGCAGGCATGGCCTCGGGGCCGGCCCTGGGGGCTTGGCAGAGGTGTTGGCAGTGGCTCGATGGTCATGGTGCCTGTAGGATAAATGCGAGGATTAGGAGGCGAGTTGAACTGGGCTGCAGTTTTACACTCTGTGCAGTTTCCATGAGACGGGGATAAGAGTAAAAAGCAGCCAAGAATGGCTTCCACGTTGGCTTCTGCATGGGACTTGGGAAACCATAAATCAGCTTGAAAGGAGTGACTGCATGTTGACCCCCACAGACACTGCCTAATTGTTTTATTTTGCTTTGTTCCACGGATCTCTATGGAGAGAGAGGAAAAGTCAACGTTGCGGTGCAGCTGGCTGGGCTGGGGATTGCCATGGGAACGGAGGAACAGGGCTGATGGTGAGCAGGGGACACTGCCATCGCTTGGGAGATGCCCTCGTCCCCACTGCCCCGTTGCTGCTTTGGGGACATCATGCTGGAACTTCATGTTCAGCCCCTGGAAGTGATAATGAGGTGCTGTAACCCACAGGTGTTAGTCCAGATCCAGCCTTGTCCCAACCAGTGGGCTGTGGGGACTCCTCCACGGGGCTCCCCGGGTCCGTGCCAACGTGGCCCTCTGCATCGGTCGGGTCCTAAGCACCGGCGATGGAGGGAGGAGGGGGCTGAGCTACTCCGTGAACCTCACCTCAGATGGATGCCCTGGGATGCCCACATCTAGTGCAGGGGATTAGGACTGCTGATGGATGGGCTCTCGTTCCTCCTCTTTGTTCCTTATTTATTTCACCTGTAAAACCTGCAGTTTCATCTGAGTGGGACACTTAGTTCATGGAAACTGAAGTGTGGAGCTGCCGCCTGCGTATGGGAAGTGTCCCTGTCTGTGGAAGGGGGTTCCTGGGGGGGTTAAGAGCTCTGCTCCTGCAGGCTGATAGTTGTGATGCTGGCTGATGTAGGGAAGCATTGAAGTTAGACACAGACTCTGATGAACCTTGTCTTGTGAGCATCTTGAGAAGGTCACCTGGGTTTAAAGCACCATTTAGGCAAATAAATTGTGCTGAAATAGCATTTCTTTAATTAATGCATTCAGATTAACCGGTACTGCAGATAAACCTCTCCTTAAATTAGTTGTTACTTGAAACTTCACTGTCCTGGCATGGTTGGGTTTTTAAAACACTGTCAGCAGACCAGCAGAAGCAATTCTGCTTTGAGACTGCAAACCTCCGCGGTGCTGAAGGCTGCACTGCCTGTCCCGGGTGCTGTGCCAGGGCATGTGGGTCTGGTCTCTGAAAGGCAGAGACTCACGGGTGGACGGGAGTTCAGCACTAGAGGTAAAAATCACCCTGGGGGGCACATCTGGGGGGCACATCTGGGTGCGTTTGATGTTAGTCCCTTGCAGGATGTGTCTCAGAGAGCAGTGGGACTGCTGCTGGTGTACAGGGTGAGCGTCCCAGCACAGTGTCTCAGTGAAGGCCACCCTCAGAAATGCGGCTGATGAGCAACATCCTTAAGGCAAGTGGGGAAGGATCCAGCTTGTGTTACAATAACAAATGAAGCAGGCAAAAGTAAACATGGAAGGAAGTAAATACATAAGCCCCTTTGCACTTACTTTTGGAATAACTAAACACACAGCTCTAAACTGGTAAGTGCCTTGGTGCTGGGAGAGCTTCATGGATGCGATGCAAGCTTTGCTCTGCAGTCTCGCTAAGTTTGAACTTGCTGGCGGTAGGTACAGAGGCGGTAGGCAGGAGAGCGCATCAGATATTGCCTGTGTACTGCAGTGTGATGTTGCTGTAGGGCCTGTGGAGCGTGTTTTGAATTATGGCCACCTGTCAGTTACTATTAGTCGTTTTTATAAATTTTTTCATGCTAGCCTTACTGAAACGGTTTCCTACTCCATACTGCATGGTGGGGTTCTGCAGGCAGTGCAAGCAGCTGCCAGTGCCGCTTCTTCCTTTTCTTTATGCTTTTGTAACAGTATCCACACTTGGATATTTTTTTGTGCTACAATAATAATAAATAAAATGCATATTTGAAGGATTCTCTTGAATCTGTTAAATTAGGGAGGGGTAAGGGAAGTTCATGATTGCACTGGTGCATCCAAGGGCTGAAGGGGAGCAGAGATGTTTGCGATGTTCCTTTGTTTGGCAGTGTTGCACATAACAATTGCATCTTCCTTACCACCTCCCTGCCGGTTCTCTGCATGCCTTAGCAGGTACCTCGCTGCCAGCCAAAGCAAGGTTACTCTTCACTTGGAGGCAGGCAGCGAGATGCTTTTTTCTGGGTACGTAGATACTAGTGACGTTGCCATATGTT
This sequence comes from Aptenodytes forsteri, assembly GCF_000699145.1. Lineage (NCBI taxonomy): Eukaryota > Metazoa > Chordata > Aves > Sphenisciformes > Spheniscidae > Aptenodytes > Aptenodytes forsteri. The sequence goes on along the minus strand of NW_008795371.1, from coordinate 3,729,318 downwards.
TTGCGGAGGCAGTTGCGCACACAGTATATAAAGGCTGATGATTTAGAAGGCTGTCTTATTTCTGTTCACAGTTTTCCAAGTGCTGGCTCTGCTGGCTGGTGTCATTCTTAGGGCTGATGTAGTTGGCTGGTTTTCATACCTGTGGCTACAATCTTTATTTCTTTTAGCGTCCTACAATGGTTGTAGAAGGTCCGGTTCTCTTTGGCCAGTCTCTCATACACACAGACCTTAGCAGGACGGGCTGTGACATGACATACCGCATGGCAAGGGTTGTTTTGGCAAAACCAGATGTCCCTCTGATCGTACCTGGGTAAAAGCTGCAGGGCAGGGGTGGGTGGACATATATTCCTTTGCCTGGCAGCAGGCTGGGACCAAACTCCCCACCTCTGTGGGACCTGAGCAAGGGGTGGCACAGGGACCGATGCTCTGTGCTTGTTGGAGTATGGGATTTGCAAATCCTGTGCCTGCTGGATGCTCCAGTGTGCCTGTTCCAAAGGAATGAGTTTCTTTTCGGCGTTGGCCAGGATCGACCCAAAATGTCCCTGATGACCATAACAGCTTGTCTGCAAATGATAGAATTATTTAAGATCTGTGACAGCTTCCTGGGCAAACTTGTGCTGGTGCACCCTGTGCTGTGTTGTGGTAGCACTGGCATGTCGATGTTGCTGAAGGTGCTGTGCCGTTCACTTTCCTGGTATTTTCTCCATGGCCGGGCAAAGGAAATATGGTGCCATTTTGCTCCTGTATTCTTCCAAGTGAGCAAACTGGCATGAAATAACACTTATACAGAGCAGGCACGAAGAGGGTGAGTGCTTATGGCATGCTGTCTTTTAGGTGTGTTTGGGAAAATAAAATCATCTGATAAACTACAGAAGCCAAAAGAGACTGCTATGAATGCACTTGATTCTTCTATAAGTGCTACAATTATTCTGGCCTTTATTTAAAGTGTCAGTTAGACACAGTGATAGCACCAGGGTAAAAAGATGATGCTTTTGCCTGGATTGCATCCACTGCCGAGGGAAGGGCTGAGAGGGCCAGTGGAGCTTGGTACAAGGTTAGCAACAGATTCACTCAAGCCCTTAAAATATTTATGGTGTTGTAATCCATACACATTTTAAGCATATTTGACATCATCCTACACTGCTCTTGTATCTGTCATTGCTTATGGAGAAACTCCAGAGAGCATCACTGTACGGCTGGTAGGAGGTAGCTGCAGGTAGCCATGCACTGCATGTATATTTTTATAGCTGAGATTTAGAAAGGAGTCATAAAGTCTGTTCCTAGAGAGCTCTTTATAGTGTGAGGAGGGGCTTTGCACAGCACTTGCAAAGGTGACTGACTGCTTGTGCAGCAGATGGGATTGGGATGCAGGATACGTGCCGGCGCTGGCTGGGTGAGGAGGGTTTTGGCTGCGGGGCTAGTCCCCTCCTTGCATGCCCAGCCACCCCCCGCGCTGCCCCCTGGCTCTCCGTCACCCGTGGGGAAGTGAAGCAGTCTGAGGAGAAGATGTCTCAGATGTTTCTTCAGTGACTCAAAGTCACCCTGTTGTTCGCTGCATTCCCGAAGCACCTTCCCCTGCCCAGGGGTGCTGGAGGACCTGTCACTGCGGCTGCGAGCACTGGCGCGGTGGGGCTTTGTGGGCTGTCACGTTGCAGCAGCCAGGTTTGGGGAAGCTGTGCAGCTCTCGGCACAGCTGGGAGGATTTTGGGTTCCTTTGAAGCTATCAAAACCCAGCTAAATGGGATGGATTTGGCTGGGTGATTTGTCTGCACAGCTGCAAGGCAGCACTCCTCCCTTCCTCCCTCCATCCCTCCATCCTCCCTCGTTGGTTTTTGGTCATGTCCTGCGTGGCCAAGAGAGCAGCCTCCTCCTCCGCCTCCCGTGGTGGGGAAACACTGCCAAGGGCCGGGACACGCGGTGCTGGTTTGATGGGACAGGCTGGGCATCCTGCAGGCGTTGGGCTGCTGGTTCACCCGGGGCAGTGCCAGTGCGTGGAGGGGGATGGCACCAGTGCCTGCACGTGGTCCATGAGGCCCCACTGAGTGCTGGTTCCTTGGAAATTGGGCTAAGATTATTGTGCAGGAGATTTAAAAAGTCATCAGAACTGGCAATGTTAATGCCTCCTTCCTCTCTGCAATGGCACAGGGGTGCATTTTTTAATTTAAAAACTGCCTGGATTTTTTTTCTTTTATGGTAAAACAATTTTTTTTAAAGGATAGCCCAGAGAAAACCCTCATGTCAGATTCCATCAGACATACTCCAGCATCTTCCCTTTTCCTGTGCACTGTGTCTCCTCCATCGCTCTCCTCACTTCTGCCCCTTCCATCATGCCTGAAGCTGCTGCCTGCTGAATAGCTTTGGTCTTGGTATTCATCTGCTGAGCTGATCTGGGGTGGAAGAGAAAGGCACAGCTGGATGGCTGCATGGAATGAAACCTCTCCTGAAGCCGCTTCAGCCGGTGGGAGCAGCGACGGGAGGGACAGGGTGGCTGGTGCACGTGGCAGAGCTGCAGCTCGGTCCCTATCAAGTCAGCAGCTGTGGGCGCGGTGGCCTCTCCGCCGGGTGCTTGGTGTTGTCAGGAAGCTCCTGCAAGGCTCTGAGGTGGGGCAGAGGACCTGCTGGAGGACAGAAGGACATGGGCTGGGTAGCAGCTGTGCCCAGGGGTGGCTGGTGGCCACTGGGGCTGCCACAGCTGGAATTTATCTCACATCCTGGGATGATGTACTGGGAGGCCATTTTGTTGTGTCCATAGCATAGGTTTACCTCCATGGAGCATGTTACGTGGTGCCATCTGCCTGCTGAAAACCGAGGCTCGGGAGCAGGAGAGCCACCATTCTGAGCCATATCAGTGTGGCGAAAGCCCTGGTGCTCTGCAGGGCTGCAGGGACATGTGAGTGCCGTGGGTGCATGAATGAATAAACCTCTGCTTGGAGCTGCGGGAGGGAAGGTGGTGTGAGACCATTACCTGTTCCCATGGGGAAGGGAGGAGAAAGGGGAATTCTTGGCAGGGACTGAGGAGGTTGACTGCTTCCAGCCAGGGACACCGTCATTTGCCTGTGCATCGGCCCTTTCTTTTACCTTTTTCTCCCTTGGAGGCTGAAATCTCCAAGCATTTCACCTCCTGGGCTTTTTCTTGACCCAGAAATATTTCCGCCTGCCTGCAGTTGTCTGTGGTGACCGTGGGCTGTTGTGCGCCGGGGCTGAGGAGCACAACAAGAGGTTTTTGTGCTCATGATGGTCGCCGTGGGAATGGGGCAGCAGGGCTTTTTCTTTTTTGGGAAGACCATCCCCATGGTCCCTTCCTGGGCAGCAGCGAGCCCCGGGCAGCCTCATCTGCCCCATCGGGGTCTGTGGTGGGCGGTGTGGTGGCCACCACGGCTGCCAGCATGTTCAGCTCGTGTGCACGTCCCCAGGCTGGTGCAGGATGACACCCTGGCGTTTGTCATTGGGACGACGTCCGTAACAGGCAATAGGAGCAGTAGGATATTCAAAAGGGTCTCCTCAGACACAGGGCGAAATCCCAGAGACCTGAGTGGCATCTTTGGGATATTTGTCGTTTTGAGTGTCCAGTCGAGCATCTTCCTTTTCTTGGGTACCAGACTGTGTTCCTGGGGTCATCCTCAGTCCTTGCCTCCCTGGACATGTGGCCGTTTGTCTTTGCATTTTGGTGGCTGCCAGGAAGGCAAGACTAGACCATTTCCCTCCCCAGGTCTTGAGGGCACCCACAATCTCTGCATGGATCCCTGCAGGAGACAGGGTTGCTCCGTCGGGATAGGTGACTCCAGGGTGCTGTCACTGCAGACAGGGGACACGTGGCTCCACACCAGCCCTGGAAGGGAGATGTGACACCCGGCCGGGGTGGCCCTGGGACCACGAAGGGGTTGCTGTAACCTATGTACATGTGAAGACTTGGCGGAAGAACCAGAGGCAGAGCAGTAGATCCCCAGCCCAGGTGTGTCCACCAGCCGGGGAACTGGGGCAGGATGCATGAGAGGATGGTCGGCAGCAGCGGACCCAGCACCAGGTCTGCTGGTGGTGCCCCACCTGCTCTGCTTTGTTTTCTAGCAAAAAAAAAGTCAGTTTTAACAAGCCAGTTGCCTTACTGCTTGAGGGATAATTCTTGTCAATCTGCCACTTTTTACTCTGATGTGCTAAAAATAGTGCATTATTTCCAGGCAATAATTGCACATCCTGTAGTCGTAATGAGCTCTTAAGGTAATTACCTTTTTGTAGGAAAGAGCTGAAGATAGGGTGTGTTTGGCTGACAAAGCCCAGGGGGCTGCTGGAGCAGGCAGGGAGGGGACGGACCCACCTTTCCCCTGCTGATGGTTTGCTACCTCTGGGTCAATAAATAATCTCTTGTAATACTGCTTTGCCTCCCATTACAACACGGTAAATCAATTTACCGTGTTGTAGAGTATCTAGTGCTTGCATGAAATAGGTAAATTACATCTACCACTGTTACATCTTTGTAACTAATTTGATAACATGTTAAGAATATAAACCACTTAGAACATTTTTGTCTGAATCAATTTGCCTTTTGTAAGGCAGAGGTGCTGATCTTAGAGTACAATGCATTTCCCAATCCTGTGTAATCCTGTGGCTCTTCTTTATCGCAGTCTCCAATGTACTTCCACAATTACAGACAGATTTATATATCTGCAGTTTCATTCCCACACGGCGATGCTGGGGTATAACCTCTCCAGCTTTGGGTTCTACCGCCGCCCCAGGTATGTGAGCGCGTTGCTACAAGGGGAAAAGCTTGTAAAGCCATAACTCATGTTTTATGGAGACAGGATTTCCTCATATTTCTGTTTTTAACAAGCGTGGCTATAGCCAATAAAGTGCTCATATAAACCCACCCCCCTCCTGCCAGCCTCGGTGAGGTCAGTGGCTGCAGGTTAAAGCTTTCTATCAGACATCAGAGAATCTGAACAGGAGGGTGATTTGGGAACGCGCTCCTTCACATGGTACCTTGTGCTCTGCTCATGTTTCTGCCCTGGGCTAACACGAGCGATGGGATTTTGAAGTCCTGGACTGTCAGCGTTGCATATTATTTTGCACAACCTTTTTTAAAATAAAGGTCCGTATTAGAAATCAGGCTTAATAGCCACGTCGCGACCGTTGTTCTTCAGGAAGAAGCTGTCAGAGAGGATCGAGCGCAGTTTGCTTGACGTGCCTTTGCCGGCTGTGCAGCTCTGAGGACAAAAGCCGGCTGCTTATGCAATCCCTGTGGAGCGGGGAAAGATCCCAGCCCTTCCCTTGCCGCCCTCTGAAGCAGCTCCCGATGCAGTCGGCAGAGTGACGGGTGCTGTAGGACGGCGCTGACGGGCAGAGCAGTGGTGACGGGCAGTATTTAATGAGATCCTCCTGGCAGGAGGCTTGATCTGCAGATGCCCCTAGGCCTGCCCCCCCACCCCAGGCTTGGGGGTCTGCTGCTGTAGGGCAGAAGCACGAGGTGCTGTCCTGAAGCTGCTGCAGCTCCTCAAGGGGAGGAACTGTATGGGGTATAAATTGCTGTGGTTGTGAGAGAAGAGGCTGCGGTGCCTTCGTGCAATTAGAGCAACTCCTTTGCAATATAAACATCGTCGCTTTAATAAAACCAGAGTGATCTGTTGCTTGCAGATAACAACTATAGCATGGTATCAACATAAGCAAAGCATTATGTTAACAATAATCACTGTTCTCACTGTTAGAAGGATGTGGCAGTGGCATATACGTGTTTCAAAGTGCAGGGTTACAGGCCAAGGCATGAAATCTTTATCTTTTAATTGGTTAATGCCATGTTTCATCACCTTGGCTGGTGCAGGATGTTTGCTGTAATTAATACTAATGAACACGTCTGTTGGAGGATGTGGTGGGAAGCCCTTCATCCTGTGCAGTTTTCTTCCTTTATTACTGTTTTGGTTTAGACCAGACCCCAACAAAGCACAACCTGCCCACTTCTGTGTTGTGGAAAGGTGCTGGGCCAGGGATGCGGGTGACACTCCAGGGCTCGGTGTCCTGGCGCAGGGCCGGGGCTGGGGGAGCTGCTGGGAAATTTCCTCCTGCCTCCCTGGTGGGAGCGCCTCTGCCATCGGTGGGGCAGAGCAGAGCCCTCCATCACCCGGCCGTCCCTTGCTGAGACTGGAAACTCGCTCAGGCTGTCAGCACTGGCCGAGAGCCCCTACATATCCTGGGGAGGGCAGGACCTGCTGCCCAGATTAGGAAATTACAACCAGGGGCTGCTCTACAAAGGTGATTGCTTTTTTCCCTCCCATCTTATCTAAAGTGGCTTTCTGCTGGCTTGCTTGACACCAAGCCCTAGGCATTTTGCTGAGAGTATTTGGTATGCTGAGCACTGCTGGGACCAGAGAGGTCCCCAGGGGCTGTGGGTGCTGTGCCCCAAGCTGGGCTGGCGCCTGGACCCTGCTGTGCTGCAGGTGCTCCCCAGGAATGACGCCCCTCGAGCTCCCCTATGCCCCCCAGCCTTGCCACCACCTCTGGGTCTGTGCCAGCCCGCTCTGCGAGGGCCTCAAGGTGCTGCTCTGCTCTGTCCACGCAAGGAAGCAGCTCCTCTCGGCTGTGTCGTGTTCCCGTGCTGGGCACAGTCTCTGTGCTGCCGGGGCAGAGGCTGCGATGTTATTGGGCTGTTTGAGTGCAAAATGCTTCTGGTAGCGTGAGGTTTGTGAAGTGGAGCAGCAGAGCTACCAGAGGTGGTCAGACGATCTCAGTTCCATACCGATGGTGATTCAAATGTGATTTATATGATGCAAAACCAAGCTGAATGTTGCAAAGCAGCTGAGAATGGAGGTGCATGTTGTCATCCAAGCTTCAAGGGCCAATTTAAGGGCTCTTGATGCGGGCTGGATACCATGCTGGCAGAAGGACGCCCTTTGGCAATTATTGACCAATGGTTTTTGATTCGGACTGGGTTGGGAGAAGGTGGTGGGAATATTTATCTTCGTTACAAAGAGACTTGCTCTTCCTCCATGTCCCATGATCAGCTTCCCTCTGAAGCCCTACTGTTTCCAGGCTGCTCCCCCCCTCTGGTGCTTCCCCCCTCAAATGTCCCCAGGTTGCGTGGGCAATGCCTGCATCCCTGCTGGGCATGGTCTGGCTGCTCCCAGTCTGCCCTTTGCCCCGTGCTAAGCTGGGAGCACTGGGAGGGACAGGCGACTGCTTCTTTCCTTGGTGGGTTCCCTCTGTCCTCCGCCTTCTGTTTGCATTTAAAATCTGTGTGTGCACTGAGGGATGCTGCGAAGGACGTGTTTTTGTCCATGACTGGCTAAGCAAAGATGCCCCTGGGCATGCTGAAAGAGTCTGCCTTGGCACCTGCTAAAACCTGGGGGTGTTTCTGAAGGTGGTTTAGATATGTACATCTTCACAGAGGCTTTGAATTAAATCTCTGGCAGTCCAGAGCCTCTATTTCCTTTGCTAAACTCCAGTAACTTTGTCTGAGTGATAGATAGTGAGCAGTGGATCTTGGAGATAGCGAGCCGTTTGAAAATGTGTTTCTGTATCAGGCCTGATACGAAGACTTGCTTGCAGGGAAGGGCGCTGCCTTGATTGCAAGGGGAGATCACAATTCTTATAACTCCGAGGCAAAGCTTGCCTTTCTCTCTCTCCCCCCCCCATGTATTTCTGACACGCGATTAGCACTGACCGTGCAGCCGCCTTAATTTTTTAGCAGCTCAGAATGACAGGATTGTACTCCTCTATCTATTTACCCATCTATTTCTGCAGAGGAAGGACCTAATTGAGCGAATAATGTACGAGCTGACAGCTCTGGAAAGCCATTACACAGCACTTTATATTTTGGGGAAAGCTTTTTATTCTGAGCCATTTGCGGTGTGCCCATGCAGGGCGCTCAGTCACCGATGGATGGCCCCGGTCCCTGCTCAGGGTGAGCATGGGTCACGCGTCCTGCCAGGGACCCGGTCCCCGGGGGTCTCCAGTGCCTGATGCGGGGATTACTGCACACTGGTTTGTACCATGGGGACAGGGTCCTGGAGAAAGTCTGCTTTGGCCCCAGGGATTGCAGGATCAATCTCTGGCACGTTCAGACCAAGCCCAGGAAACATCCCTGGTACAAACGTCTCTGTTCCCCTCAGAAAGGGGAGATCAGGCCTGGGAGTTTGCTGGGTCAGAGTGGTTCCTCGGTGGGATCTCAGCTTGGCGCTGCTGCCCCAGACCTCACGTGGCCTCTCAGCCCCCAGGGAGATGCTGAGCGAAGCCAGCACCCACTTCCAGATGTTAGCAAAGCCCAGTCCTTAGCAAACTGTTGGAAACCCGCTTTTGCTGAATGCTGAGCCCAGAGGAGTTGTTCCTCTTGTAACGTGGTTTTCGCTGTGCAGACATCAGCTCTTGCAGCTGGAAAAGTGAAGTCTCCAACCAGAAACCCCCCTGTGTAGCTAAGTGAAATATGATTGCATTGTCTAATCAGGCAAGTGACTGACACAATTTGAAAAGTCCTTGAGGGTTTTTAAAGGTCAGTAATGTGCAATACATAACCAGCCCAGCGTGACTCGTGTGCTAAGCCGGCCTTTGCTGAAGTCGCAAGATGGTCTGCTTGGTTTCTGCTTTACCTTTCCTGCTTCTCCATGAAAAGCAACAGCTGAGAACGCATCTGTACCCTCAAGGCGTAACTGAAGTGGTCTCTCTGGAGAATCTGGGCAGGCGGGGTTTGTAGTACGACCCACAGAGGACTGAGTACAGGCATGCTGAAAACACAGGCTGTGCACTGCACAGTGATTCTGGGCCATTTAAATGAGCAGCTGACAGGTGATGGAGAGGACAGCATTTCCCACGTACACATTGGGCTGTAGATGATGTGCCTCAGCAGCAGCTGTATTTTGCACGCACACAAATACTGAGCTGTGGCACCAGACCAGGCTGTCGCTGGGAAGGTCTCACTCTCATTTCCCCTTACTACAGCAAAACTCCTCTGAAGCAGCCCGGCGCGTTTCCTGAGGAAGGGCTGCAGGCAGGGCACTGCCTGGCTCCTGCACATGGGCAGGAGATGGCGGCTGGGAGCAGGAAGGGGACGGTACTGGACGGTGCCCATCTGCCTCCCCCTCCGGAACAGCATCACCACGAGGGATCATCACTGCGGGGGCAGAAACTGCCTGGATTTAGATACGTTCTATGAAATAAAGCAGCTTGAGCACCCCTTGCATACGTAGACTTGACTCAGCCTTCCTAAACATGTTCTCCAGTTTTAAACAGTGCTGGGGATGTTGTGGACGCAGCCCTGCCTGGGACTTCTGGCAGGTCATTTGCTGTTCTGTTTCCACCGTTATTTGTTATTTTAATCATAGAATCATAGGATCATAGAATCATTAAGGTTGGAAAGGACCTC
>NW_008795371.1:3704380-3718716 GCF_000699145.1 Aptenodytes forsteri | reverse complement strand
GGCCCCAAAACTGAGCCCTGGGGAACACCACTCATGACCGGCCGCCAGCTGGATTGTACTCCATTCACCACAACTCTCTGGGCCTGGCCGTCCAGCCAGTTTTTGACCCAGCGAAGAGTCTACCTGTCTAAGCCGTGAGCCGCCAGCTTCTCTAGGAGAATGCTGTGGGAGATGGTGTCAAAGGCCTTGCTGAAGTCCAGGTAGACCACATCCACAGCCTTTCCCTCATCCACTAGGCGGGTCACCTGGTCATAGAAGGAGATCAGGTTGGTCAAGCAGGACCTGCCTCTCATGAACCCGTGCTGGCTGGGCCTGATCCCCTGGTTGCATGCCTCATGCCTTGTGAGCGCCCTCAAGATGAACTGCTCCATAACGGCACCGAGGTCAGGCTGACAGGCCTGTAGTTCCCCGGATCCTCCCTCCGGCCCTTCTTGTAGACGGGCGTCACATTGGCAAGCCTAATGCCGCAGCAGAGCAGCTTTAAAGCAGACTCTCATGTCTTGTGGTAGATGCTTCATGTGTCTTTGTGATTTAGAGAAAAATATTGATGAAAATGGCAATGGTGAGGCTGTGCTCGCAGGGTGTGGTGGCAGCAGTGACAGCAGCAGCCCCAGGCACAGGCGTGAGGTGCCTTTCTCGTAACCTGGGGTCTGTGCAGGATGGATAGACGGACATGGGGCGGCTGCCAGCCATCCTCACCTGCCAAGCTCTGCTGGGGATCTTACTGGAAGCTGGGAGCTCCGTGCGGGGTTCATGAGCGAGGCCCCTGTGCCCGGAGCTGCTGAGGAGGTAGGAGAGGTATGTTTGGTGAACTGGGTGGGTAGGATTCAGCAGTGCTGTGTGTGTGAAGGCAGCAGCTGCCTGCAAGACCAGGATTTACAAAATACTCTGTAGTAAAGCGTCATTTGTGATTCTCACAGGAGAAGGTGTGCGCAAGAACTGAGCTGGGTCTACCCAGTAAAGGGTAAGGTGCACATACATCATTTTTATGGGCTGCACTTTCTCCAATGCATATATGATACAAAAATCACTTCTGTCTCTTCATCTACTACCAACATGTGTTTTGTGTTTATTTGTGCAGACACACTGGTATTGGTGTGGTTGTGTTGTCAGAAAGCACGGCTCGTTTCGGGCAGCAGAGTCAGGGTGCTGGTGCTCTCTGCACGACGTCTTTTCTCCTGCTAACTAATTAGGAACCCCTGTGTCCTCGTGACTTTAATTCTTCTCTCATCATTCCAGGGTAACTCAGTTTGAGTTGGTGGAATCGCTCCACCAACTATTTCCCCGAGCGAGGTCCCCACGTCTGCAGTGGGTGAATTTGGGCACACTGCCTTTGTCTCTGCTGGCGGCAGTGAAAGGGCCCTCTCGACTCCCCCTTTCCCAGCTATTTAAGCCCAAATTCTTCTGTGGAGTTTCAGTGGGTGGCAAGTACATCCATGCTGCAATGCATCTTGTTCTCTGTAGGACCACACATAGTAGCACTTGTTGCATTTTTTTACTTCTGTTGTCAGCAATAGCGTCTCATTTTGAAGAATCACAACTCCCAGGAATGTTCTAGTATTGGGAGTTTCCAAAAAAAAACCCCCCACCAAATCCAACGTCTGTGTGGTGCGCACCATAGCTGTGGGACTGGGAGCCGAGGGTGGCCGCCCCTCACATGGGGCTTGGGTACAGGTCAGGGCCTGAAGGAGGGAAGGTGCCACCTCCAGCAGCATCTCCAGGCGGACTGGGCAGTGCATGCGAGATGAGCTTCTCCCTGTCAGCGGTGGGCTCGTAAAGGGATGGACACCAAGGAGGAGCTGGGAGCTGGTGGGACCAAAGGCTGTTTTTCTGAGCACTGCCACGGGACTGGGATGGCCCGCGGGGTGTGGGCGCATCAGCTGGCCCCTCTCTGAAGTCAGGGATGAGGAACCTTCTTACCTTTATTTCTCTGTCCCTTATGTGTGTGTGCATGTAAATGCATACTGGTCTGAGACCCTTCAGTGGTTCTTGTAGCACAAATAATACATCAGAGAGAGAAAATATAATCAGAATGTTTATTCTTGATCAAATTAGTGCAACTGGCATTGATTTCTCTAACCTGTGTGAGCGTTCCTTAGGTGTATTTTATTTTTCTTCCTGCAGGTTTCACAAAACATTGCTTCCCTTTAGCAAAGACACTCTCTAATCATATGTGAAACCTGGTCTGATGTGAATAAGTGGAACAGACAGGCAGAACCTTTTTTTACATTAAACTCGAGTCGCAGAGTCTTGTGCACACACTGCGCTGGATGAGTGTTGTCTGCAGACATGATACCTTGGCTTTACACGCTCTCAGGATACATGGCTGCACTTCTGAAACAGCATGGCTCAGTCGCTTTCTGAAAATCATGAGGTTGAACTGTTGGGAGAGCTTCCCTCGTTTTGCTTTGTTGTGGCCATAAAAACAAAATGCATCCCTTTGTCCAGTTTGGGTTTCTGTTCCAATCTGATCACTCTCTGCTTTAAGTGCAGCTCATTTGGGTAGGTTTTTTTAAGGGCATGTCCAAGGCCGTTAAGTCCAGGAGTTGACCTGTCATAGTGCTGACACATCTCAGGAGGTCCCCGTGGGGTTGCAGCCAGTCTTTGCTGAGTGGGGAGCGCCGGGCGAGCCAGCTGAGCCATCGCTTTCTGTCCGACAGATGATGGCAGAAGTGCTGCGCATGCCCTCCCTCCCTGAATCACCCGCGTGTCGCTGCGCTGCCTGGGGCTCTCAACCCACCAACGCTGGCAGGTCTGCTTCTTTAGCTTGGGGTAAGAATAAAGGTCCAACAAACTCCTCTTCATTAAGACAGAACATAAACCCCCGACAGGGAGCCGGGGTGAGGAAGGGCAGAAAACAGGTGGGTCGCGGAGGTAACCTCTCTTCATTAAGACAGAACATAAACCCCCGACAGGGAGCCGGGGTGAGGAAGGGCAGAAAACAGCCCCTGAGGTGGGTCGTGGAGGTGTTGCTCTGTGCAAGCATCAGGGAAAAGGAGATGAGCAGGAGCAAAGCAAAGGAGGTTTCTGCCCTTGGTCTCTGGCAGCCAGGAAGGAATTGTTGCCAAGGAGGAGGAGGTGGGCCGCACTCTGTGTGTGCAGGTGGGCAGGGTAAGACACTGCAGGCTAGAGATACAACGAGGGAGACATAGGTTAGAGATGTGGGGAAGACGGATGTCGGGCAGGGGGGTGCCAGGGACATGCCCAGGACCGGTGGGCTTCAGCAGGGCTTGGGGGGGCAGGAGGGACCCCTCCCAACATCACTGCCATCCTGGTGGGACATGGCGCTGCCTCGCTCAGCTCCACGTCCCCACGGCTGGGTCTGCCCTGTCCCTCCCGCGGGCGGGTGTGGGGTGGGAGGACGGTCAGGCAGCAGGACCCCTCCTGCGGGGGGGAAACTCCTGCCGAGCCCCGGGGGAAAGTCCGGGGGAAATGGGAGCAGTGATCCTTCCCAGCTTAATGCCCACCCGGAGAGCTATTCCTGTGAATCTCTGCAAGGGAAGGTAGCTTTGCCCCACTCTCCTTCCAGTAGATAAACAAAGGTGAAATAACATTTGATTTGGAATTTCACCTGCTATTTTTTCACATGCAGAATTCACAGTGAAGACAAACCCAGCTCAGTTCAGGTGGTGGACCTCTGCCCCGGCCATCAGGGCTTCCAGCTCGGTGTCCCTTGGCCCCCTTTGCTGTGGGTGAGCCAGCAGAGCCAGGGGCACCGGCGAGGACACACAGTCCTGGCTTTGCCAGCAAACCTTTAGTGGCAGCTTTATGGGAACAAAGCCTTGACTGATGCAAACAACAGCAGCAAACCCAACCAAGTTATCTGCATCTCTGATGTTTGGTCTGTAACTACTCTTCGAGGTCCTGGTGGAGCTGATGCTGGGAGGGGATGGCTGCAGGTCTTGGTAACACTTGTTCCTGCACGCTCGGTAGTATCTTTAAGGTTTAAGAGCTCTGGGCAAAGTGTTTGCAGGAGCTCCTAGAGGGTAAAAGGCTGTCAGCCTCGTTAAATATTAGAACAGCAAAGAGGGGAAGGAGAAATGAGAGTGAGAAGGAAGACCAAGCAAGAGGAGAATATTGCTGCAATTTGTGGAACCCTTGGGACGCTGCCCAAGAGCCATGTATTCAGATTTGATTGAGCTCAAACAAAAAATCCTCCCCATCTCCCAAGACATCCGAGTGCAGTGAAATGTTGGAGCAAGTCGTGGTCCGGTGGGTTGGCGGCAGTTCTCCATCCTGCCTCTCATCTCTGCAGGGTTGCTGGCAGGACCAGCTGCCGGCGGGGAGGCGCTGGGCTGATCCGGGGAGGCTCATGAAGAGTGATTCACCGGGGATGCACCCAGCAGCTGAGTGCTCTGGGGCAGGGTCTTCCCTTGCCCCCCGGAGTGATGCTGCTGCTCTCCCCGCCTGCTGCTGGGCTCTGCCTGCACCCGGCCAAAGTCATGGCTGCCTCACCAGGGGAGGGAAGGTTTTGCTGTGGGCCAGAGGAACTCCTTGCATGCTCATGCATTAAATACTCTACTCTTCCATTGGAGAAATGCTCCAGGGTCTGGTGATACATTAGGGATGCGTGAAGGCTTGCACACGCATTCCTCTGTGCGTCTGTGCTGCCTTCTCCTGCTCTAAGGGGCAACTTTTCTCAGCCATTCAGTGGCACGTACTGAAAATGAGTGCCCGTAACCAGATGCCAAGAGTAAGAATTTGCTTTTCTTACATTTTATTGAGGAAAGCATCATGTTTTCCCCATTTTAGTAATCTGTGCTATAGAAGGGGAGCTGGTAACCTGCACCCTGCTGAAAGGCGTGGGACTGGCTGGGTATCTTCCCACGCCCCTGGGATGGACACGAGGGTCCCCTGGCATGGGGTCTCTTACTGCCTCAGGCGTGTTTGAAGCTTTCACTTGGGGTTCAGGAGACCCGTTGCTGCAGGGAATGCTCCCTCTCTGGTTTGCTTCTGAGGGACAGCATAAAATTAGGAGTTATGCACTGCAATAAGCTTTGGAGCTCTTCATCACCAGCAGCACCTCAAATCATTAAGCCTGAAATAATTTTAATTGGATCTAGAATTCACAAGAGATTTTTTGTGCCATTGTGGAGCTGGACTAGTTTCTCCGATATCACGCCAACCATCTGAGTACGGGAGAGGAGACAGTCCCTGCTTGGCTTTGGAGTGCCTTTGGGTCATAAGTTACTGGGTCTACTTTCAGTACCAAGCTGGGTTTAAAGATTGAGAGATAAATATTTTGCTTCTTTTGGAGTTGATAAACACCACTTGAAAAGCTCTAAGTTGTTGATTTAAGTTCTTGAAATGAATTCTCTAGTTTATTGCAGAGGCAGCCTCTTGACACCCTGTTCACACGGGACAAAGATGTGTATCTGTGGGAGAGACGTACCTGCAGCTCTGCTGGGATGGTTTAGGTATGTGCAGAAAAGATAAAATTTCAATTAATCATTTTGCATGTCCCAATTAAAAATGAGGCATTTGTCTTTGCAAATGAATGGCAGATCAGTAACCCCTACCCACACAGACAGGTTTTTTCAGTTAATGTGTCTTTAGAGTGTGTGGACTTCTTAAAATGAATTAGGCATTAATCAAACAGAGATAATTCAGTGCAATGACTACACAGAAAGGTGGGGTAAAAAGTAAACATTAAAAATTCCATTTAAATAGATTGGCCTAAGAACATTTGCAGCTGGGTATGTTGCAGCTCTTGCTCCTGTGTCCCCTGGCTAAGGAGATTTGGGTGCCTGGAAAGCCCCCCCTGGTATTGCAGCTGCACGCAGACTTCGGTTTGGGATTTGGTGGTTCCTTGGGTCTGATAATCACAATAAACTTCCCATTTTGTGCTTCCAGTTTAATGGCGGGACTGCGGTTGCAAATGCTGGTGTGTGTCCACTGGCTGCCCTCATGGCACGGGCGTCTGGGCACCCGTGTGCGTGGCCAGTGGGAGACAGCCGGGTGGCTGCCCAGGGAGGGGATTTATCCCTTTTCTGAAGTGCATGTGACAAACGCTGTGGTTTGAATGGGAGTCAGCTCTTGTTCAGGTGTCCACATCCCTGCTGATAAGCAGTGAGGGGAATTAAAAGCTGAAATTACATTGAGAGCCCCTATCTTATTTTTTCTGCCACCTTGCGAATTGACAGGGTATAAACCAAGCACAAAACGTTAGCGCTGATTCAGTGGTGCCGGGCAGCAATGGCTCTGCCAGAGCACGGGGCTCAGCACAGCTTCAGGGTATTTACTGAAATAGAGTTACAAATGCATTGATTTGGGAATGTCAGGATGATATTTCTTGTTGTGCTAAACTGCAGTTCATGGAGCACCTGATGGGAAACCTGTCATGGCGAAAGCTGCTGCTATCGGCACAGCTCCAATCCGGGTGCCTGGGAGGATGCTGCAGCTCGTTAGCGGGGTTAAAATGGGACAGGGAGATTCTTCTGGTCATGGTTGTGATGGGGCTGTAAATGGTTCGCTTCCCAGCACAGGAGCTACCAGGGATGTTTTAAAATGTACACAGAAGAGTCACAGAGAGCATCAGAGATTTAAGGGGGAGGACTCTGATGTACGAACAGCACTTGGTATTTGCACAGTGGTCCTCTGTCTTGTTGCAGTCAGATGGTATTCATATGCTGGCTTGTTACCAACACAGGGAAAGATGTGGCCGAAGCCCCAGGAAGGTTAAAACCTCAGATGCTCTGGACTGCGTGCAGTCTGGTGAGCTGCTGTGCAGGGTGAGAGTAAAGAGTAATTGCAGGGAGCGGGACGAAGCGGGAGGATTGTGGGGAAAAGGGGCTTACGGAGAGCTCAGCAAGGGCAGGGAAGGGCAGGCTGGCAGGGAGAGCGGTCTGGGAGCTGGCTGGCAGAGTGGCTAGGGACACGGTCCCGGGCTGCACGGGGTGCCGGTGCCGGCCCCAGCCCTGCCCTTGGCCTCGGTCCCTCTCTGCGGGCGTCTGGCGAGTGGCTTTTGAGGAAACGCTGTCGCACCTGCACTCGTCTGCCCGACCTGCCGGCACTGCTGCCACCTCCGAGACTGTGGCAAGCCCTGGACCACAGGCAAGGGCTGCCCATCACAGAGGAGTAAGGGGATGTGGAGGACGATGGACAAATGCATGGGGGGTAAACTGGTGCCATCTGTCACCGTGAGCCATGGTCCTCACGCACCTCATCTGCCCATCATGGGGAATTGGGCACCGGTCAGCTCGTGCGAGGGCGGCAGTGCTGGCACAGAGCAGTCCCGAGTTGGGGTGCCGTGGGCTCCGGGCAAAAGCCGGAGGGCTCTGGCTGTGGTGGTCCATCCTCCAGCCCGGGTGGGTGTTCGGTAACCTCTGATCACCTGGCACCAAAACCGAGGACAATTTTGCACACAGGTTGTACAGCTGAAGTTTTGTTGCTGACTTTCATTGTTTTCTTGCCCTGATGGATGCCGGTGATGCCATTGGGTCACCCTCAATTTGAATGTTTAATGAGATGCTTAAATATTTAATTGCGTGTTGCATGCTGTGAGCGTGCATATCAGGGAGATGTCGCACTGCTGGTACGATGTTACACAAATGCAGTTTATTCTGCTTCAGCAAAAATGAGGGCGGGGGGCTGCCTGCAGGCAGGTGTCTGCCAGGGGGGCACGCGTCCCGGCGGGTGCACGGGCTCCTGGCTCTCTCCCAGCCCCGAGTGCTGGGCAGAGCTCGCCCGCAGGAGCCAGGCTGCTCCTCCACAGGAACACAGACACGAGGCTGTTTCCTGGGGTCAAGGCCCGCTCCTCCGTTGAGCCCCCTCTGCCTTGGAGCCCCTCGGGGGTGGCTGTGTCGGGATCATCCTTCGTGCTACAGGAATGAGGATTTCTGATGCTTCTGGCTGGCAGCCACGATTCGGGCTAATTCCTCCCCAGATAAAAGCTGAGTTAGACCCCTCTCCAATGCAGGCAGAGCCGGTGCCACTGGCTGCACACCCTTTTCTTCCACCCTTTCCATTTCAGAAGCAAACCTGGACCCTGAGTTTCCCTTCCCCATATTATTTCACTGTGCTGCCCTTGTTTGCAGAGCCCCTTTCTATTCTCTTTCCTGACTTCTGCGTAAGCACCCCTTCCCGCTGTGCCTTAAATGTGGGTTCATGCCGCCCTCCTGGGGGGCTCGTGCGCGTGCCCTGGCCCCCGTGGTGGGATGAGCTCCCGGCTCAGAGCGGGGCTAATCAGCCATGTGCTCTCTGCAGCTGAACTTGAACAGAGATAAGCTTATTGCTCCAGCATCTCTCTGCTCCAGGCCATTTGCAACTTTCTGGACTGTGGTAGCTTTTTTGTCCTCTTTATGGGTTCAACTGCCAGCCCAGCTGTGGTCACAGCTGCCGCAGCAAAACAAAGCACTAACCACGCTGGAGCTGTAAGAGCAGTTTGAACAAACCCGAACATCCCCTAGGCTTGGTCCCCCAGGCTTGTTCTGTCACGGTTCCTCATTATGCAACCCAGAAACTCCAGTCCTATTTTTATTCATAATTATTAGTTTCATCCAGTAAGAGTCTCAGTGTGGGTTTCTGAGGTAGATTTGGTTGGCCCTCACGTGCCCTGGGAGGGTCGCAGGAGCGCTGGTGCATGCACACGTGCTCGTGCACATGCAGCTCTGCCCTGTCTCAGCCGTGTCACCCCCAAGCCCCACTCCGGTACTGGGGCTGTGGGGGCCGCCACCTTTGCAGGGGTCAAGCAGAAGTTCCTCGTGCTGCCCTTTTGTGAGGTCCCTCCCCGGTCTGTACCGTACGGGTTTTAGCTAACCATCACTGCTGGGAGCGGTGGCTGTTGGGTGCTCTGGGGGAAGACCAAGGCAGTCCTCAATGTATGAGCTGCTTCTGAAGCCACCCTGAGATTAATAAGCTGTTGCAGACCAGCAGCGTGTTCTTGCATCTGCCATGAGCATGGTGATTTTGAGGTGCTGCTATTGCATAGGTGTCCAAGCCTTTTAATATTATGTTTTCTGTTAAAACAAGCTGCAAACCCCCAGTGTCAGAGAGATGCATTTTGGGGCTGTGATGTGTGCTGGAGGTGATGCACCTTTGCTTTTTGTTTTCCATTCACATCACACACTGACATGGCCAGCTCCCCCGGAACAGGCAGAGCTGGCAGCGATCAGCCTGATCCCTATTGACAGAAGGCACTCCTCCTCCCGGGTTATTGAAATACCCCAGTGGAGGAGCAGCACTGGTTTCCATGTTGGGGCTCCCCAGGTTGGGTGGGAAGGTGGGGAGCGGGGGGACCTGCGGCCGCGCTGGCACAGCTGTGCCCTTGGCTGCATCTCATTGCGTCGCCAGTGCGGTGGCTTTGGGGGTTTGGTTCCCCCTCTGCCTTTGCTTGGAGGAGGAGGTGGGTGGTCGGAGCGGTGCCTTGACCCGGCTTGCACAGCGAGCCCGTGGGCCGCGGCTGTGCTGTGCAGGGCTCATGCAGATCAGCAAGAGCACAGGCATGGTTTTCCAATGTATGCTGTTGGTTTTCAGGCAGCAGCTGCTGCAGTGTCTGGGCTGGCTGCTCCGAGCAGCTGAGCACACAGTGACACCCAAGGAGCAGCAGGCAGGCAGCAGCCAGGACGGGCAGATGCATCATTTTCACCACCTACCTGTTGTGAAAATACTTTCTTAGCAATTGCAGAAGAGCTGGAGCAGAGCAGCTGTGCTGTGCCGAGGCGGGTCTCACCTGGGCTTTCTTCTTCTGTCCTGCTCTCGGCAGCATCGGGCTGGGGGTTTCCAGCACTATCGCAATACAGATGTCAGTGCTGAAGACGGCTGGTAAGTGCCTGACATGTCAGGAACCTTATCTTCTGCATGGGGCTGTTTCTGTGTATTCCATTCCTGGGGATGAAGGTAGTAAGTTTGTGGAGGGAAGAAATTAAACATTCCCTGGGTTTGCATTCTGGATTGTTTCCCATCGCCCACGGGATGCTGGATGTGAGCAGACTGCCGAATCAGCCTGCCAAGCAGTAGTGCCAACCTCGAGGCCATGTCGTGCTGTTGCAATCCCAAATCAGACGGGCAAATCTCTTCAGTTACTTTATTTTCCTGGAATTAGAAATCAAAATCTTTTTTAGTAAATACTAACACTTAAAAAAAAAAAATTCCCAAGGCTGGGATCCTCCGTTGCAAGTTCCATTCAGCGCCAATGCTCTCACCTAGCAGCTCCTGCAAAGCCGTTATCTCCAGTATAAATCGTTACACAATCCTAATTCTCATGCTGCAAATGGCTTCATTATGAAAACATAACATCAAAGTAGACCCAGAAACAATCAAGTTTCTGTTCAGAATCCAAGATGTTTGGGGAGGATCAAGAGTTCAGCCTTGCAAACTGCTCCAGAGAGCAGGTTGGGCTGGATCTGCGGAGGATGAAAAGCAGCTCTCTCCCCCTGCAGCCTGGCAAAAAGTTGTAGTTTATCCTGAATTTGTAAGGGGAGGTAAATGTGGAAATCCTTTCATGACCTAGTAGGCACGCTGAATTAACTTGAAGTGAATGTGAATAATGTGTGAAATAAATGAACAAGGAGTCCTCATATCTGCTGCCTGGACAGTGGGAAGTAACTGGTCCGGTGGAGCAGGATGCTGGAGTGGGAAGAGCGCTCCCTACGCGTCTGCCCCCACCTGCATTCTTCCCTCTAACTGACCAGAGGATTCTTCCAAGCCCAGAGACTTTTACAGTTTTTGAGATGTCGAACCCTGCAGGATCCTACTGTGCTGGAGTGATGGGGCATGAGGATTTTGCTGGGCTGCCCCAGGTCTCTCCCCACTTTGGCTCATGATGTCTCTCTGTGTTTCAGGGCAGTGCAGGGGCTGCGGGACGAAGGACGATGCCCAGCGCTCATCTTGCGTCATCCTGCTTTAATGAACTTCTTTGCCAGTCCACGGCACGGACTAATTTGGTTCTGGTATCAAAGAGAACTAAGTCGTGGCTGTGACCCTGATGGTCAGTTTAGCTGACAGGGAAGTTGCTGTGTCTCTGCAGAGGTAACCGTGTTACCTGCGCAGCGCCCATTCAGCCCTCATGGGAAGCAATGGCAGTGTACCTTCCCACTAGAGCTAATGGGCATCACCAGAGCGGCTTGCCCAGTGCAGTGCAGCTGTGCCGTGCCCCGTGCCATGCTGTGCTGTGCCGTGCTGTGCCACGGGAGCAGCGGGGGGAGTGGGAGCAGGGGCAGCATGGCAGGGACCTGCCATGGGCAGGCAGGGGCTGATCCCCCCCTGTGAGGGGGGATGCAGGAGAGACACCATCTCCCTGCTGGGCGGGAACTGGGAGGCAGGTCCTAAAGCTCCTTTTCAGACTGGAGAGTGGGGCTGAACCAGATACTGCGGAAATGGGTCAGTGCCATCAGATGCACATGGTGAGATCCAGGGTTAAGGCACAATAATTCTAGGATTTTCTGTGGGATCCATTAAAGAAGAGCAAAGACCACAGATCCTGCCAGGTCTTTAATCTTTACAACAGCTGTCAGTGCATCAGCTGCTGGATTAACCTTTGTTTCCTGGTTTTCTCTGAGCAGCCTATTTGCTTCCCGGCGCCGTGGGCCGCGGAGCTCCTGGCCTGACTGGCAGTGCCGTGAGGCAGCTGTGGCTCCATGCCCTCCACAACGGTACCATGTTTCCATCGGGGCAATCGGGGAGGGCCCCGAGCTTTCGCCTTCCGGTAGAGTTACTTGTGCTCAGGTAGAGATGCATCACAAGCAGAAACGTACAACTACCTGCTCTCTTTTCCTCCAAATTTCGGAGTTTCTGATTAAACGGGAGCCCCATCCAGGTCAGCCTTTGCTGGTTTTAGCAAAACCGTTTCCCTCTGCCAGATTTGGATGAGGCTGAGATTTTTGGAGTACACAATGGATCCAACATAAATACTAATGATTTGATGTGTGTTATTAGTAAGTCTCCATCATTTCTTCTCTTCCTCAATGTAACACAGTGAAGAGGAAAGAGGAATTAGTCAGGGAGCCAAGCCTAATTGTAAAATGTTAGAAAAGAGAAGTAAATGGCACAAACGGAGGCAGCTCTTACGTGACCGATGACTCAGGCTCCCACTAACCTTGGCAGCCAAGCAGGGCAGCCCTGGTGTGAGGGCGAGCGGCCAGCGAACAATGCCCACGATGTGCATGGCACAAAGGGGCTTTTCTTTACCCAAAGCACGCATGGCCACTGGCTCCAGCTCCTCTTTTCCCCCACAAACAATGACAGGAAAACCTTTATTTGCGCTGGAGTTGCCCTCGGTTGCTCTCATCGTTTCCCAGGCCAGGGGCTGCACGGTCTTGGCTGAGCTCAGACCTGGGGGTTTCATAGGCTTCTTAAACTGCCCCATCCCCATCCCAAGGAACAGCTGATGGCGGTTGGTGACTTTCCGCAGGAGTCTGTCAATTTGTCTTTTGGGCATCCAGGTGGTGCCTATCCTGATGGCGTGAGCTGGGGCAGAGCGAGTCCTCATCCCATGCGTTGCCTTGCAGCCCCCAGTGCTGCTCCTGGAGATCCCAGGGGCTCAGCCCCCAAACATGCATTGCAGGTGGTGGCATGGTCAGCTCGTGCCCCTTTCTGTCCTGTGCTAGCATAGAAAGAAAACCCATGGTTTTGCCCCATTACGCGTGCTGTGGCAGCACCTCCGGTGCCTGGAGCTGGGAGTGGGGCTCCATCCTGTCCCCAAAAACCCCGTGGGAGGTCCCCAACCCACCCTGCTCCAGACCCCACAGGTCTGTCCGATCTCACCCACATAAACAATACAGCAAGAGTTTTGTTTTAGGTCAACATACAGTGCGAACTATATGAATGTGTTGCAGGATGGTGGAGGGTACGTATGAAGCAGCTGGGAAGTGGAGGCGCAGGATGGGTGGGCAGGAGCCAGCCACCCCAAAGGGCCGTTGCGGGAGAGCTAATGAAAAATCTTCCCGACATGGCAAAGGACTCAGCTTCCCATTTTTTTTACTATGGCTTTGGATGGTAATAGCAGGAACAACATCAGTGCTATGATGACAATAATGATAGTAATTAATGAAAACACTTTCATCTTTAAACCTGTTGCTTTTATCTTGCTGAGTGCTCTGCACACATCGGCTGGTTAATCCTCCTGCCCCTGCCAAGCTTACCGGAGAAGCACGGGTAGCTGGGCCGTGGTGTTTGATGCCCTACAGGTTGATGCTGCTGCTTTTCGTGCTTGGTCATTCTGCTCAGGAGCTCAGCTAGTGCAGTCGATTTGACAGTCTCCATCTTTATAGTTTATTTCATGTTTTTGAAAGATTTATTTGAATAAATTGCCAGATGAAATACTGCTTTAAACTTGTTGACCTGCTGGGGTATTGTAGCCTTCCAGCAGTGCCATCAGGGAAGATTCAAGCCTTAGAAGTTTGCCTGGTATAAATGAATTGTCTTGTAGGTGTTTTGGTGCAAAACTGCATTAAGCAGAAAGGGGTGTTTAGTGACTGTGTTTGCTGGTTAAAAAAGAAAAGAAAACTTTTCTGGACGTTTGAATGGCCAAGTTGTTACCGCGGTCAGCTTGGGCTAGTCATGGAGCGGAAAGCTGGCAATGCCGTGGAGGGATAACAGTTCATGGCAAATGCTGAATGCAGAACCAAACCTGGTGCCCAGTTCCTGTAGCTGGCAAGAGTTGTACAGAAACATGGTAATTGCTGGGATGAAGAGCTGCTCAGAATATGAGTATGTATGGGAGATGAAATATGTCTTAAAGACATTTTTAGGTGCTATCTCTCTGGAGCCTTCCTGAAGGTGATGGTTTCAGACTCCACACCAGGCACCTCCTGCAAGAGCAGGGCGAGGTGAGCAAGTTTAAGCTGAGCCTGCCCTCTGAGCTGCGGCTTGGTAAGCCTGCAGCTGTTCTCGGCCCCAGCGGCTGCTCTCGGCGATGGCACACGGTGCCGGGGCTCTGCCGAGCTCTGCTCTGAGCTGGCTGCTGGCTGGGGAGCACCAGGCGCGGGCCAGCATGGGGCACTCGTGGGATGCTTGGGTTGTCCGAGGCTGCAGGACAAACTGTTGGCACCTGCCCATGGCTGCAGCCCGGGTCTCTGTCGTGGTATGAGGGGGATTTCCATGATGGCAGATCCCGGGCTGTTGGCACAGGGTTGGACAGGGCAGCTCTGCCCTGGGCAGAGGTGGTCAATCCCGGGTCTTTGGGAGCGGCCAGGCTGCATGGAGGTAAAGCTGCTGCAAAGCTGGGCTTGGCAGCACCTGCTGCCAGCAGGTTTGCTGAGCTGATTCCTCTTCCTCAGTGCTGCAACAACTGCTGGGATTTAAACTAACAAGATGGGGTGAAAGCACCTCCAGCTCACCGTGGGGGCTCGGGTGGGAGGGAGGGTGAACTGGGGCAAAAGCATCTCCAGCGCAGCAGT
>NW_008795371.1:3658647-3704176 GCF_000699145.1 Aptenodytes forsteri | reverse complement strand
TTCCCTTCTCCAGCCACGCCTGGGCAACGTTCAGCGCTTCAGGGTGACATTTATACTCCTGCTCAAAGACTAAAAAGCCAATGGTCTGATGATGTTCATCCAACAAACTTACTCCTAGAAACAGTGTGCTGACTAAAATAAATCACATTCAATGGTAGCATGAATGTTTCTTTCATGCAGAGATGTTCAGTGATCCTAAGTGCTGGTGAAATGTGTCTTCGCCCTGCATGGGATTGTGTCTGGGCTCTCAGGAGATGGTCACATTGGAGGTCCCTGGTTTCAAGGCAGATTTCAGTGAGGGTGGCCAGTGTACCACTGCTGTGATGCAGAAGGAATAGGGGATTGCATTCATTGGAGGCAAACCTTACTGGAGCCAGCCAAGATTTCCTTCTATACAGGAAATAATTTAACAGCACAGCAATAGTTATTGCTGTATTTGTAAGTAGGAAAGTAATTCCAGGCTTTACTCATGTGGTTATGGCATTATCCCTGAGGCGTGCTGGGTAGCTTTGTGTGCACAGCCAAACCCCATCGTTCATCATCATCATCATCGTCATCATCATCCACCTGAGCCGATTCTTGCCCAAACTGCTGGAGTGTGCAGCTCCCAGGCGTCACGCAGTGCCATCCCTGGGCTGCTCCAGCACAGTTAAATTGACAAACACCAGAGGAGGACTCTGGGAACCAGTTGAAGGTTTGCTGGGAAGTGCGACAGCCACAGCGTGTGCAAACCTCTTGCTGTGCCATGGCCAAGCAAGAGTGCACGACAGGGCGCAGCTGAACGTGGGGAAATCACCGTGCTTCTGACCTGCAGCAGGGTGAGGAGCCTTGCCACTGCTCGCCCTCCTGCGCCGCTGGCGGCTCCCGCGGAAGGGAAAGCTCCGGGTGCGTTCAGGACAAAGTGGCACAAAATGGGGCATAATATGTTGTTTGTAACTGCCCTGTTATTAATAGTTAATCAGTCTGCTCTGTATTTCAAAGCATGTGGGCATGGGAGGGAATTGCCAGTGAAACAAACCACTTAACTTGGAGTTGCGTTTCTGGCGTTCAGCCTCTGAGGAAACGCTCTCCAGGTTTTCCTGGAGAGCTCATTACAGAGGCAATAAAGGGCCATGATAAATAGGATGCAACTGTTATTAACACGCGGTCCCTAGAAACTGGTCTAAAAAACTCAGCGCTTGGACAATAAAATTGTGTCCTTGATTTGTGTGGTAGCGTGTTCCCTCCCGTTGCCATGGCTACGGCATCCTCCAGCGATGCTCCCAGCTGCTGCCTCAGAGCCTGCTCACATTAACGCTTTCTCAGATCTATATTTTCTCGGGCTGGGGTATTTGCATTTTAAACCATCAGGAATGCCTTCACACGAACTGCCGGATTTGCATCCATTTTACAAAGTTTTCCCATTTATTCCTGCCTCCTTTCCCAAATACTGTGGTTAATGTGAGCAGAATACTCTTCCTCAAAGCAAAGCTCGCACGGGTGTTGCATGCCACTGCCCCGCCAGGCAAGGAGAACTGTCTCCAAAGGGAAAATTTACAGCGAATTGGATCGTTTGCCTTTGTTTAAAAATCTGAGTATGTGGAAGTCGGTGGTAGAGAGGGGGTTGGGTACCAGAAGGCCACCTCTTCACCAGCCTCTGCGGCAGAGATGAGGGTGGCTCTGGCACTGGCCGTGGGGTCTGGGCGAGTGCCCCCGTCCCACCAGCCTCCTCCCTCGGCTCCCATGCGAGGCTCCCGCACCCTCGGCCCTGTGCTCAGCCCCTGTCCCACTGATTCCTTCCTCCACACCCATCTTGTGTTTCCTTTGCACAGAAGCCATGCATGCCCTGTGCTGGCGGTGGTCATCCTGGAAGTTCATATAGAGACACGGTGCAAATCAGAATATTTAAAACCGTGGATGATGTGCGGGGAGGTATCCAGCACGCGTATGTACGCTGGGTCAGTGGAGCATCCCCGTGGTGTGCATCCCCGCCACCTTGCCCGCTGGCGGCTGGGTACCCGGACCTGTGCCACCTCGTCTGGGGCTGCGGGTGCAAGCGGCAGCGCGGAGGCAGTGGGCAGACAGGGACGTTTTCTGGAGCCTGCATTAGGAGCAGCGCTAGTCTTGATTTCGGGGCACCATGAGCTGCGGGATCCACCACCTCCCGGGGCAGTTTATTCCTCTACTTAATCGCCCTTATTTTTAAAAACTGCATCTTGTTTCTAATCCAAATTCGTTTGCTTCCAGCTCCCAGAGGCTGGTTCTTGTGCTGCTTTTCTTCACTTGATTGAAGAGCCCTTTGTAGCTGGTATTTTCTCTCTGTGAAGGCACTTACTGATGATAATCATGTCACCTCTCACTCTTCCTTTTGATATATCAGAGAGGCTGAGCTCTTCAGCACTCCCACTGCAAGGCAGCTTCTCCGGCTTCCAAACATCTTCTGTCTCTTTTTGCAACCTCCCCAGTATTTTCACCTCCCCCTTCACGATGCAGCTACCAAGGCTGGGCAGAGCCTTCCAAAATCCCACCCAGGAAGGCTCTGCAGAGGCAAAAGCCTCTCCCCAGAGCTGACTTTGAGCCCCCTGTTCGCACCTCCAGCCACCATGCTGCTGTTCGGTGCCCGTGCTGGGGCTGCCCCAGCTGCCAGGGCTGCTTCCCCCATGGTGCCCTTCCCCTGCTCCCGCTCCCCTCCCAGCTCTGCAAACGCAGCCAGGCAGCACTGGGGTCGCCGACTTGTTGCATCCTTTATGTAATTATCTTTTCTTTTCTAGAAACTGCTTACGTAGGCGGGCAGCACAGCAGGTCCCGCCTGCTTCTGCATCCGTCCCCAGCAGCCTCTGCCGGCCCCTGCCAGACACAGGGGAGGGACTGGGGGACCTCTGGTCTGAGCTGCTGGGTCTGCGCTGGTGGCATCGCCGTGTGGCACATGCTGGCCCTTCTAGTCCTTCTCTTTGAGAACAAACTTGCAAAAAGCAACGCTCGGATTTCACAAGCAGCCTTCAATGACGATGACTTCTTCGCAGGCAGGCGTGTACTTGGGATTGCAGAGAAGTGAAGTTACGGTGTTTGACACACGGCACATGTTTATCCTGTAATCTGTGTGTGTCCTGATTTTGCAAAGCCGCTTGCCAGGACCCCTGTGGGAACCTGGTACCCAAAGCCGATGCTGGCACAGAGGTGGCGTCAGAATGACCGCCAGCAGATCCCATCCAAATTCAGGAGTGCCCTGGTCTTGCCCCTGCCAGGGGATGTGGCACGCAGCAGGAAGCCTCTGCGCAGGAGAAAATACGGCGTATGATGCTGCTGAAGGGAGGCAGGGGCGCAGCAGCGTGACCCCCCTCTAGTCCTGGCACTGCCCTGGCTCCGACCTTCCCTTCCCAGCCCCTCTGCAGCATTTTGCTCCCCGGCTGCCCTTCCCCTGCCTGCAGCATCCCCCGGGGGGACCAGCCCCTTCCACCCCCTGCCCGCTCCTGGCCGCCGTCAAGGGTTCTTTTTTGGTCCCAGCCGGACCAGCCTGCCTGCATCTGCCTGGTGCTGCCTGTGCCAAACCCGCTGACTTCGGTGACTGGGGGGGATGAGCTCTATGGTCTTTTGCACTTCGTATTTTGCATTTTTCTCCACCTCTTTTTTCTTGTTTTTTTACATGAAGGGTGAGGTGCTCCAGTGCAACAGGCAGCGCCTTTCCTTGCCACGAGGTGCGGCATTGGCTGTGCCGTGCGGGGACGGCTGCTGCCCGTCCTGCCAGCCCTGGCTGCAGAGGGGCAGGGGCAGCCGGGCTGTGCCCTGGGGCCTCGTCTGCTTTCCCTGGGTAAAGCTGTGCCCTGGCAGGGGGACTGTGCATACCGTCGTCAGAAGGTCTTGTGGGTCAGAGGCAGATAATGTTGCACCGATAACGGGTAAATAATAAAAATCTGCTATATTTTTGTAAAAAAAGATCTCTCTCAAAAGGAAGATTGTAGTCAGAAGGATATATTTCTGTACATCCTACGTGCAGGGGTTTGATAGGGTTTCTTCTGGGTGTGTGTTTTTCCAATTACCAATTTTGACAGCATCTTCCTATGGATCTGCTGCTATTTTGCATTAATGCCCATTTATATGAATTCCTGACTGTCTGAATCCTGTTGATGCCAACATCCCCTGCAGGCTGGGGGAGCCTGCCTTGAGCCTGCATCGATCATTGAAAGCAACACGCTTCATTTGGCTGAATAGAAGAGCTCAGCATAAAACAAAATCTTGTGGCAATATTTTTTCTGTACTGGAGAACAGACAGAAGCTCATATAACCGGTTCCTTCAGCAAAGTACACCTATAATTTACTTACAAACCATGAAGAAAAAAATATAGACAGGCTAAATTGAATAGATGAAAAGTGAAAACAACAAAGGTTAGAAGCATCGTTATTACTGTGGGTGTTTTCACGGCGGAGGGGACAGGAGCGAGGAGGGCTCCTAGCAAGGCAGGCAGGGGATGCTCGGGTGGCTCATGTCTATGAACCGGGAGCTGATGACACACCACCCTGCAGAAGTGCTGCCGGTGAGCACACCGTACAGCGCAGGGCTGAGCTTTAGCTGCTTGGGAGTGCTGGCGTGCTAGCGGGGAGCTGTGCTCTGGTGTCAGTTATAAGTCAGTTAAGACCAAACATCTCGGTGGCCCCAGAGGTCACTGTCCCTGTGGATTGTACAGAGCACAGCCCCAGTGGCAGGAAAATCACGTGGAAAGGACCACAGCTTCTTGGCAAGTTCTCCAGTGCTGTTTGCACAAATTACGTTATTTTTCAGAATCCGGAGTGGCCCCAGCACACGTTTTAGACCATCAAGCCTTGAACAAGCACATAGGAAACCCAGTCATTTCTGGTGTTCGAAGCTGCTCCTGCCTGTGCAGCGGTTTGGGTGCCGGTGGGCAGGGTCTCTGGGCATCCCCTGCACCAGGAATGAGCCTCCTGCTCCTGCACGCCTCCGGTCAGCTCGTCCCGCTGCAGAGGTCATGGTCCTGCCTTCGCCGGGGAGTGAGCTTTGGGGCAGAGATGCTGCCCTTCATTGCATCCAGACCTGGCCGCAGGGAAGGAGATGCGCTGGACACTGGGATACCCCTCCAGTTGGGAATCTGATTTCAGAGCTGAGAGCAGCACTTTAACGGTAGCTGCTTAATCCAGCTGTGGGCACAGCAGTCGCATCCCTGCATGCCTGTGCAGGATTTCTCATCTGACAGATTTTTTGCTCAGGAAAGCAGTGAAGGTGAAAATTTAAATGAAAACACAAAGAGAGGCTTTAGAGCAAACAAATTGGAAAACAAACTCAGTGGAACAAGGAGAAAAGGCCTGTGACATACAAGAAATTGCGTGGTTAGAAATAGAGCTCAGCCAAAAATGAGCTAGTTGCATTTTTTTCCCCAAGACAATTAATGGAAGGTTAGTTCCTATATTCTTGAGGGGCTTTCTGGGTTACTCTGCCCGTGTTGCTCCCTCTGATTTTAATGAGGGTCCGGAACTGGTTTTGAGGTTTTGATTTTAATGAGGGCCTACCTTGGCAGGTCTGTGCTGGTCCCACACCGGGCGAGGAGGGGGATGGAGGGAGCAGAGCGGGTGCAGACCCCACGCAAAGCTCTGGGGGCGCAGCACCGGCTGGCATCTGCCTCACCCAGAGGGTTTTGCAGCTGGTCCCCAGAGCCCAGGGCATCTGCTGGAAAAGAGAGGGTTGCAGAGATTTTTGGGAGAACAACTGCCCACCAAGTCACCTCAGCCCATCGGCTCCGGGGGGCTATTTGCAGCTGCGTGGGCTTGTTTATGATATTACCTTCTGGTCGGGCTGCAGAAGCAGATTGCTGCTTCCCCTTGGCAGGCGTGCGGGCTCGTTCGTGGACGCCTGTGTGACATAAAACAATGTGACACTTTTGCGCATGATGTCACACTCATACAAAAATACTCGTGGCTGTCCACTGAGATCTTTGTACAGCTGCAGCCGGCAACAGCCGAATCTGGGGCATCTGTGTCCGTGGTGCCCACGGCAGTGAATTTCCATATTGTCGTGTGCAGTTAATAATTTTATTCATCCCGAGCCCGCCTCCCCCAGGAGCGTGAGGTAGACAAAAGAGGTTCTACCACTGCAAGATCTGATTTTTGTCAGTCATTAGCAGGCAGTTGCAGCCATGGCTTGGTTGCGATGGGCAGGATGTCCGATGGTTTGGGGAACAAAATGATTGTCACTTGTTTGTCTTGTGCGCTGGGGTGACGGTACCAATGATAGCTATGCACTAGGCGAAGACTGTCAAGGTGGGTGAGCTGCAAATGCCCTTTTTGTCCCTTTTCTTTTCTCCCCATCATTTGCATTTGCTAAGAAGCCCTTCAGGGCTGGCCCATCTGCAAGCAGAGCTGTGTGTGCGCCTTGGGGAGACGTGGCCTCGTGCTCTGCAGCGCCAGAGAAGGAGGGAGAGAGAATGCAATGCTATTTGCAGCATCCTCCAGACAGCACATGTGCCCCTTCACTGTGGGGAAGCAGAACTGTGATGTGGCCACGTGTCATGGGATGGCTATGGTCTTTCTTAGCAGAGATGCCTCTTCCAAATCCTGGTCTTCCTCTAAAAACTTGTCCGAGAGCTCCCCCTTGGCACCCTGGCCTCCCTGCCCCTCCTGCTGTGCACCCCGGGTGGGACTGTGCTGCCTGTGCCTGCCTGGGGGGTGTGGGGTGTGTATGTATACATATATATACACATACATATATATAAAAAAAGACTATATATACAGTCTTTACGAATCCTTTGCAAGGTCACCTTATGTGACAAAGGACATCAACACTTCAGCGTAAGGCACTGAAATGATCTTGAAGGCTCATCCAGACGCCAGGCTATTACAAGGGTCATTCTGTAAGCATTGCAGTGTGGGGTCGTTTTGTGCCAAGGCACGTTGCTAATTCATGAGGCAGGGACTAGGCTGCCCTGGTATAAGTGAGGAGGAGGAGGAAGAGGAGGAGGAGGCAGTGCAGTGAGAAGGGGAGCCGGAGGGATGCGGGGCTGGCAGCCAGTCTCGGGCAGGGTGGTGGATGGTGCAGCGGATGGTGCAGCGTCTCAGCACTGCCGGGGCACAGAGGAAGGGGACGGGACAATTTATAGTTCATGCTTGGCAGGAAGGGTGGAGAGACAAGAATTAATTGCACACGGGGAGTGGTACTGGCAGGAAGAGCAGATGGCAATATTTAGAGTTACAGGGAAATATTTTAAGTAAGTTTGCTGCTGAAGGATAGGCTTTTCTGACTGACAGGGACAATATGTGGGGAACAAAGCTGCTGCTGCTGTTTCCAGATGACTTGACTGGTAATAAATGAAGTTTTAGGGCGATACCTGAAGGTAGTGTTTAGAAACATCCTCCTCCACTCTGCCCTCCCCTCCCTGTCTTACCCCCGCAGAGGCAAAGGAGCAGCAGTTGTGGGTTCAGGGCACTGCAGCATCTGCACGGGGCAAGACACCGAAGCACAGCTTTGTTCGGCTGAGATGCTCCTAATTACATGGGCCCATTCCCAAATGCCTTAATTTCTCTTTATTCTCATCTTATTTATCATATGCACCGCCGCCCCAAAGCCAAACCGAAATAAGTTGTAGCATGACAGTGGTAGTTAGATGTTTGAAGATACTCTCGTTTAGAGCTGCTCTGTACATTGAAGGTTGGGCCGAGGATGGCAGCCAGCCTTCCCCCCAAGGGAGCCTCTGAGTCACCGTGTTTGCACAGCAAGAAAAATAAACCCTCGGAAAACAAACTGCCTCCTTTAAACACCGCGCTGCTTGGAGACCCGCGGTGGGGCAGCCTCCGGCTTGCGCCCTGCAGCTCCCCCAGGACAGAGCAAGGGGAGCAGCCCGGGGAGCCATTGCCACTCTGTTTGGGTTCACCTGTGATGGCAGAGGGGCCCCCCAGCAGAGTCCCAGCTTTCCCCATCTCTCCGGCTCCTCGGTGTCCTCCCTGTCCATCTTGTTAACTTGTCCCTCCGTTACCTCCTGCTCACCTCCGCCTGTCTCTGATGGTCTCTGTGGACATCTGCCCATTGACACAAGCTCCATCTTCATGAGCCACCCCACTGTCCCAATGGTCAGCACGCAGGGCAATAGCCCCGCATCATCTCCTTTGGCTCCTGTCCCCATGCTCAGTGGCTGAGGGTCTGGGTTGATCTCTGGGTTTATTTAATCATGGGAGCAGCAGGAAAAGCAGCGGCTTCCATCACTCCAGGGAAGAGAAGCTACGATAAACGGACCTGTATGTTGCTGGGTTTGACGCATTGCCGGGGACTCACGACAAAACCCAAACAGCAAATTCTCTAGGATTTCAGTTTTCAAGCAGGTTTAGCTCTTCCTCCTGCTCAGCTGCTGCCAGAGCTAATGGAAAATCCCCATTTTCCCACGGTCAGCAGAATGGAGGAGCCGGAGAGGATGTGGTGGTGTCCCATCACTGGCTGGTGTGCGCTTGGGAATCCTCCAGAGCAAACCCCCCCCGGTCCAGCTGAGCATTTGCCTTGGCTCTTGCTGAGACAGAGGAGGCTGTCCAAGGATCGAAGATTTCCATGGGGGTCCAGCCGTCACCTGGCAGGGGGCAGCGGGAGAGCAAACCCCCTTCCACATCACCTCCCCGACACGTTGGTCCCCAGCACTTTGCTGTGGTCTATTATAGAGGAAATCACCCTGCCCTTAATCTTTAGTGCCTGCAGGAACCCTGTTCTCGGGGCTACAGAGAATGAGGCCCCTGAGGGTGGATGGCAGCCAGCTTGGCTTGAGGTTTAAGGGTGCTCGGGACTGGCCTGGCTCAGACACCCGAGAGCTTCCATGGACAGGATCACACCAGAGGACCTGGAGACAGCAAAAAGGTTCTGTGAAGGCTGACCGTGATGCCGATAAACCTGTTAGTCACTTGTATAATTACTGCTTGGAATCACTCTGAAATCTGAAATTGCTCATTCTTTTCAAATTACAAGGTAGCTGCGAGAAAATTGTGTTTTCAACAGGAAAAAGTGCAGGTATTTCACCTTGTAGAAAGCAAGTTTCATGTATCCTCCCCACATGCCATTTTCAGGAGACCCTCTGGTTTGGAATTTGGAAGTTTTAAATACCCCACAAACGTCTTGACGGGGTCATCCTCTGTGCTGGGGCTTAGCTGAGATGTTCATTTTCTCTCCTGCTTCAGTGCCTGCATGGGGACTGCTCTTGGAGGCATTAAGGGCATCAGCCGAGGAAGTTTGCTGCATAATCTGTTTCTGAAATTATGACAGAGAATACGCTTTTTTGGTGCCGGAGGTTTGGGGTTTAAATCTTACCCTTCACAAATGGCTTCACTGCAGGGTGTCTGAGGAGGAGGCAGGCTTTGTTGGCTCCATACGGATATGAAATGCTGAGTTTAAAACTTTAAAAGCTGCTTGTTACTTGGCAAATTGGAATCTCTTTGTTAAAGTCAGAGGGGCGAAGGGTGGCAGAAGTGATGTGCCCCCACGACCATCACCACCAGCTTTTTTCCGGGCAGACCTGAGTCAAGAGCTGGGTCGCGCCGGTGCTGAACTCCGTTCCACGGCAGGGGCACATCCCAGCGAGGGAAATGGGATTTACTGTCCCACAGAGCCATGGCTTGAGCCCCTTGGGTTTTTCTGCTGATGTAATGGGTAATATTTGGATTATAGTAGCAAGAGCAGAAGCCTTGGAGTCAAATCCCTCTAGCTGGGTTTCCTGCCATCCTAGCCCCTCCTGCTGCCCCGAGCTGCCTAACGCTGAATTTTGCGTGCATTTTGAGCATATTAAGATAGGTGTGGTAAAAATTGTCATTAGTAGGTGCTGCAAGGGTTGATTTAATCATTGCAGGCACAACTGGAGTCTGAAGGGGCACCATTTCCTATCACAAATGCCTCTTTCAGTATTGCAGAATTTGAATAATTCTCTTTGACAGCTTTTTTCTTTTTATAGCAGTAATTAGTCAAAAAGAGTTGCCGTGATGAGTGTTAGGCAAAGCTGCCCTGGGATTCCTGTTTGACAGCTGCAAGTCATACTGCATGGCTCAGGAAGGGCACCTCTATGCAGATTTTAAAGGTGGCAATAACGACAGCAGGTCACGAGGGTATTAGACTCAAATGCTAAAACATTTCCTTCAGAGGGCAAAAAGGTGGCCTTTTTTTCTACCTAAAAGTTGCCCTTGCATTTTAAGGTACCTGTTGGGATGCTGTGCCACCCGTTGGAGCCAGGCTGTTCAGTCAGGCCCAGAAGTGTTTACTACACAAAATAGTGGAAAATAAAAATTAAAAAATTGAAGACTAGAAACTGTAATTTTAGAAGTTCAGTCTAGGGAGGGAGGGAGAGAGGGAGGGAGAGGGATTTGGGGAAGAAACCAGATATTAAATGTGGTTTTAATCCCAGTTAGTCCCCAAAATACTACAAGATGTAGTCGCTGGGGCCGACATTAGTGTAACGTTGGCAGGATTGTGCGTTACTTTAACAGGAAGCGTACTTAAGTGCGGAAAGAATTTACCAAGGGAAATGATGGAGATTTTGTCTCTCTTTGTCTAGTTCAAATTATCTAAAAGCCATGGGCCTAGTTTTATCATACACTGTTGTTTACGCACTCATGTCATTTTGTGGGGCTTTTTTTGGCTTGTTTTATTCAAAAGATAAAATTAGAAGGTCCGAGTTATCTGGTGACATCAAAATAGGTGAGTCTGAGTGGAATTTGAGTCGTCTGTGATTTTTTTCAGAAAGCCAAGATGGAATTAATCCAGCTTACTGCAGTCAATTTAACGCTTTTTATATGGCATGGAGCTGTGACTATTTCTGTATTTCGGGAGTTTGGTGCCGATGATTCGCAGCAGCAGTGCGTTGGTTTAACCTGCACATGCCCGGGCGCTGGGGGATGCTCAGGGAGCCAGGCTGGCAGGTCTGCGCTGCGCGCTGCCTGCTGCTCCTCTTCATCACCAGCAGCAGAATTAAGCAGAAAAGAGGCATTTGTCTTCCTTTCCCTAGAACTGCAGAGGGACAGATGAGATCATCCATGATGTCAGAGAAAATACCTTCAAGGAGGTGGATCTTTTCTCATTATTAAAAACACACATGCAAATCTGTGAGGGGTTAGTGCTGCTTGCAGTGGGGCTGTGCGATGCCGCCCCATCCCCTGCAGGTACCTCCTGTGCTTCCCCTCCTGCTGCCCGGGCTCAGCCTCCAACTGAGCATCTGCAACTTTAAAGGTGCAACCATTAGCCCGCGCAAATGATAATATTTCCATATGAAAACCCCATTTTGCACTTTATTTTCATCTATGGAAGGGGGGCAAGTCCTGCCTTAGCATTACTTCATATTCCCATACAAGTGAAAATGAGGAGCAGAATATATACGTGGCTGTTCCTGCAAACACGCTTTCGCAATGTGACCTTCTGGTGCTCAGACTGGACCCTCTACCAGGACAAACCCTCATTGCTCTCTTGCATTGAACCAGGCTACAACACCTAAGACCTGTCAAGGCCTATTTTTTTGTCTACACGTGCATGAGAGACAACCGGACACAGCTTCTGTATTATGCAGAAATATTAAGTATCAGTAGTATTAAAATAATGATGGATATCACCAGTAACTATAAAATAAGTTCATCATAGAACAATATTTTGCAGCATTCCCATTTGATTGACATCTGTGGCAGGGCAGGAAAGGTGATTAATAACAATCTGTGCTGCTGAGGGATGGTGAAGGTTTGCTAAGGATGGAGTAGAACTGTTTTAACATTCTGCTTAATA
Source organism: Aptenodytes forsteri (assembly GCF_000699145.1). Lineage (NCBI taxonomy): Eukaryota > Metazoa > Chordata > Aves > Sphenisciformes > Spheniscidae > Aptenodytes > Aptenodytes forsteri. The sequence continues at coordinate 3,692,463 of NW_008795371.1, read as the reverse complement.
CACAATTATTGCTAGTGGCCATATGTTGTTCTGTGTATAAATAATCAGCAGATATTGTCGCCTCAGCTGCTGGAGTGCAGCAATTTGGCACCTCTGGCATCATAGCTCGGTCTTGGCAAAGGCACGGACACTGGAGATCTGTTAAGCACAGATGCTGACAGCAGACAGCCCTTCACAGCCCGCTCCCCATCTCTGGGGCGGTCGTGGGCCCCTCGCAGCCCCAGGAAGCGGAGCAGCGGTGGGCATCCTCACCTCGGGACTCACAGCCTGGCTGTCCCCCGTGCCTTTGTCCTCATTTACAGCTGGCTGGAGCCTGTGGGCTCCGAGACTCATTTCATGCCTGGTTTAAGCTGGGCGATAAGTATGGTGAAGTGCTTTTGCCAGTTTAATGGTAAAGCTGCTTTGGAAGATTTCGGAGTGGCATGCACCGCCTCCGTGTTGACTGTGTGGCCATAACCTGCGTTGGGTTTCTGAATGGGAAACACTGCTCACTCTGTGTCCCATGAAGTTATCTTCATTTCCATTGACGTTATCAAGGTGTGAGGTTCTATTCAGTTGAGTGTCAGACAATGAAAATATCACATTCATCTTTGGGACAAACGTTGACAGTGAAGTTCACACCTGAAAAGACATCAGATGAAGTCCAAGGTGGCAGTTGCAGTGGACAAGGGTAGGGACTTCGATGCCACCATGAGGACACAGGAGATGAAGATGCATAACTGACAAATCAGCTTCTTTGCTCTCCTAGCATTAATGGTGCTGAAAAATTCTGTTTTACCCCCAAAAAGATTGCCGCTTGTATGCACAAGCTTTTCCTTGTCACAATATATCAAGATGAATTGCAAATTGGCATTGCAGCTCAGTGACTGTCCCAGGACTCCCGTGGAAACAAAAGATGAACCTTTGCTGAACATTTACAGTTTCAGACTGCTCATCAGTGAAACCTGGGAAGACGGCCCTTGCAGCAATTCAGAACTGGAGGTGAAATGCAAAAGTAAAGGAAGGAAATCTGGAAATGAGAGCTGCTGTCTGCTGGGAGGTCCCTTTGACAGTGGTAAATAATCCAGTGTTACCTGGGAATATGGGAAAATATCTTGGGGGTTTGTATGTGGTGAGATGGTTCTTCGTCTTACGTGTGTTATGGAAAACTGATGCTGTGCCTGAGATCAAGGAGAAAGATTTGAGCCTGTAGGACCTTGGGCACAGTCCTGAGCACCCTGAGAAAGGGGCATCCATAGCCAGGATGAGCTGGACAGTCTGTCCCAGCAGCCTGACCCCATGGGAGGTGCCTCCCTGCCCTGCAGCAGACACTCAGCCCCGTTCCTCCCCCGGGGCTCCGGGCAAGGGCTGGGTGGGGGCTCCTCCCTGGTGTTAATGGGTCCCAAGTGCACCCAGCTGGGCTGCCTGTACTCCGCCCCGCTGAGGTGGGACCAGGCTTTATTTATGGGGAGCAGCTGTAGGGCAAGGAGCTCTTTGGGGCTGTTGGTAGCAGGTAGCTGTGTGCTGTTCCAGGACACTTGTATGGTGAGTACAAAGCCACACACAAAGTGCTCTGGTTGTGCTGAGCTCAGTGGAATGGGAGGCCCTTTGGCTCTCCAGGAGATTGGAGGATTTTTTTGACCCCTACAGCACTTACCTCTGGGGTGGGATGAAGGCTGTATGCTGGGACCTGCTGTGGGAGATGCCCTTGGCTCCCCAGTCAGGGTGAGGCTGGGGCTGGTGCTGAGTCAAAGGTTTTGCAGAAGAGCTGAGCTTTCAGAGGCTTGAGTGGCAGGAAAAAGAAACAGCATTGGTTACCGCAGAGGCAGGGTGTTTGTTCAGAGTCCTTGTCTCATTTATCCGGGAGTTCAAGCACTTCGTGTCAATATCATGGGAAAGTCCTAAGAAGCCCCTGGGGGGTGCAGGTGCCAGGTTATGTATTTCTGAAAGATGGCACAAAATCAACACTTTCTTCTGAGAAACCTGGAGCAGATAGTGGGAGGGGTGGCCCTAGATATAAACTAAGACCCACAGACTGGGGAAGAGGCACCAAACCAAAACCCCAGGCCAGTATGTTTACCAGACCTTATAGGGAAAAAAATACAAAGCCAGAAAAAGGTGGCTGCTGCAAATCATTACATTTCCATCTTGCACCTTGGAGGAGTGTCTTTCTTCACTCCAGTTAAAAAACAAGCAATGGCCATGGGTGGAAAGATGTGATGTCTGGTCCTGACCAGGGCCCAGGCTGGCTGCAGGGAGTTGGGCTGATGTTGCATCCAGAGGGCTCTTGGTGGGAATGGCTCCTGGCTTCTTCCACCCCCACTCCTGCAGTCCTCCAGCATTGTCGTCTGCGGTTGTCATCACTACTGATGCCCTTTTGGTTTTTTTGTGATGAAGATAAAGTGGATGAGTTACTAGTAGCTACTCCAAAATCTTGTAGCAAGTGGTTTGGTGTCTGCAGGACAGTGTCTGATGCTGAGTCACAAGTGTCTGGGTTTCTGTAAGATTATAAATAGCTCTTGCACCCACTAGCCTGCAGCGTTGTTTCCCTGTGGGCTCTGAGCGGGGCTCCCCCTCAGCTACACGTTTGGGTATCTTCTCCGCTCCCATCCACCTCTGATCTCTCCTTGGCAGGGAAGATGGGTGACTTCAGCCCTGTGAGAGGTGGCAGGAGGAGCTGAGCGGGTGCAGGCAGGCGCCTCTCACGGGCGCTGGGTTCCCTGGAGCTGGGGAAGGGTCTCCTTGTCACTGGGCTGGGTGGGCTCCCTGCCTGCGCAGGCAGCGTGGGGATGTGGCTTGTGGGGGATCTGCAGAGTGACCAGCGTGGGTCGGACCGGCGGTCCTGGCCGGCATGGTGCCCAGCTGCAGTGGCAGGCCTTCGGTCTCTGGTTTCTTTGGCTGTGCTTTTTCCTCTACTGATGTTGAAATCTTTGCTCTAATTCTGACCAGAGGAATAATTTGTAATAATCTCCCCAAACTGTGGTCTAGAAGCTGTAGTAAATCCCTTTTAGTCAAAATAAACTGCGATACATTTCAGTTTTGTTGTTGAATTTTATCTTAGATGTAAATATCCTGGAAGTCCAAAGCTGTTGGCAACTCCTTGGAGAGCATCAGAACTCAGATGTGGATTTAAAAACATTTAATTCCTGATGTTGATAGGGATGTACTTGAGAAATAAAGTCAGTAAAAGCAGACTCTTAATGCTTTTCCTCCCCTCTCTGCAGTGGGCTCAGCCCGTGATGAGCGGATCCTGCAGCAGGAGCATGGTCCCTTGCAGCATCCCTCTTTCCCGCCGGTCCGCACAGCCTCTGCTTCGTCAAATGCCACCCATGTCACCAACCTCTCTGCCACCATCCATCCTGCCTTTAATTCAGTTGTTATTTTCACAGATGAGGAGCTGGGGTGTCTTGCCTCCCTGGCAATGTGCTGTAGAGCCATCTTGGCTTGAATTCCCACAGTCTGGAAAGCATCTCTCCTGAATCCAGTTGTGATTTTTAACTTAGAACCCATTGTGGTTTCTCCACTTCCAGCAGGGCCTTTCGCTAAAGCTGTCAAAGAGGGGGTGGAATGGGCGGCAGGGGGTTGATGGCTGTGGTAGGACAGGAGACAAGGCAGAAATGGCTATTTTTCAGAGGGGGGGGCTGCAGTGGGATGTGGTGAGGTGTGAGGTGGGTCCTCAGCAACAGCCAGAAGACAAATAATGTAAGAAATGGCGAGGAAAGGAGGAGGGAGGGAAACAGGGAACATTGCTGTGCTGCACCCTGAAATAAAAGCACCGTGGTGGGAGCACAGGGTGATGAGTGGTGGAGGAGCGGAGCAGAAAGCTGTGCTTCTCCGTCAAGGAGCAAGTTCGAAACCAGCTTTTTCCCCTAAGTTGTGTGGCTTAGTGCTTGGGGAGAGCGTGGGTGCTGAGGCTGTGAGTGACTAGCGAAGGTATCCCCAAAGCGTGGACTGCTGCAAGCAGGGGTGCAGTTATTAGGGGAAGATTTACTTTATTTGCTCTTTCTTGTATTCTTTTGTCAAGTTGGTGTCAGGGCACGCTGGGCTGAAGCTCTGCTCTGGCCCAGGAGGATATTTTTATATTGTTCTGATTTTTTTTAATGTTCTTGTGACACTTCTGGAAGCGCTGGGGCTGGCGGTGCTCCCACGAGTGCCAGGCAGGTGGCGACATCTCTGCCTTGGTGCCCACGTCCCACCGGCACCCGCAGCTCCCCTAGTCCCTCTGTCCATCGTCCCACCACCCTGTGGTCTTCAGTTCCTTCTCTGCTATGAGATGGGGATGCTTTGTTACCTTAATGAAGGAGAAGTATGTATGTGCTTCCCATTCCCAGGTGAGTGCGCCTCACTTGGCAGAGAGAAAATGTTGATTTTTAATTTGTGTTTAGTTTACCAAGCAATTCCGATCGCTCTGTACCAGTGGCCTGGCATCTTCTTGTTTGCTGCTTTGTGTTGTCTGCCAACTTCACGGCAATGCTGTGTTTTCTTGTAGACTTTTGGTTAAAATCTTGGGAATTGGACCCGTTTTTCTCAAGGATCCCTGTTAAACACTCACCCAGCGGTTTCAGCACCCTAATTGCGTTGCAGACAGCTTTTAATCCATTTAGTGCGTGTCATGTTGATGTTGTATCGTTCTAACTTTTAATCAAAATGTCATGCAATACCAGGTTAAGTGTCTTACGAAAGTCTAAACATATTAAATCAACACCGTTGCCTTTATTAACCAATTTTTAAACTCATCAAAAAATCAGATAGGTTTGACAGGGTTCATTTTTCACAAGCTGTGTTTGGCGTCTGCTCTCCAGTATCACAGCTTGTGTCGGCGGTTCCTTTATTTTTCCCATGATCAGGGTCAGGCTGGAGGGATGGCGTTTGTCCATGCTGACACCCATCCCTTCTATTTATTGGCAGAATGCTCTTCTCCTTCAGACTTTTGGAGCTTTCTTGTGCAGAGGTATAAAATGAGATGAATTTCTGATTGTAAGGGCAACTGCATAACCCTGAAGTGACCGACAGTCCCTATCCCAAAGAAATTGCAATTTTAGTGCTTAAACCCGGAGTCTGCCAAGAGTTTTCTTTCTGAATGCAAATATTTGAATTCTGCCATTGAAGGCAAACCATGAGCTGAGTCCTTGCCTTGCAGGCTCCACAGGGCGGAGGAAAGCTAATTAGGCATTGACTAATTATTTCAGGTTTGGTCACCTTGAAATCCGTGACTGAGAATGGGAATGTGGGGGAGAAAAAAGGGTTTATGGCCATGGCTTCTGGAAGGAGACACAGATATTTGGTTCTCTCATCGGACGGTCCAGTTGCGGGAGCAGATCTGGGACTGGAGGCAGGCATGTGCCTTTTCCTTGGAAAACTGCAGGAAGGTGCTTTCCCTCCTGCCTGGGGGGGTTCCAGCCTACCCAAGCCTAATTTATGGTAATTATTTTTAATATCGCTTTTATGTGGCAATATATTGTTTTAATTTCATAACAATGCAACATCTGATATTAAGTGTTTCCAGCTCGACTCCGAGTTCCCTGAGGCAGTATTTATTAAAATATTTTTTGTCCATATTTCATGTTTATTACTGCCATCCTTAATTAAGGGAAGAAAATATTGCTGATGTGGGTTGAGGGGCCTTTTTAACATGAATAATTTGAAATGCACTCAGTAATACAAGATGCAGCAGGAGGGGTAAAGGAGCTCTTGGGCATTACTGCTGCCTCTTCGCGCACCGGAGCAGGGCGGCTTGGCAGGGAAATGGGTCTTTGCACCCAGGATCTGATGTTGTTTTAAAATTAACAGTGAGGTTCTGCTGAAGATGTGCTTTTTCTCATCAGGCATTGGAGCTGGAGGAGCTGAGTCTGGGAGCTGTTTCTTGGGGATGCATTGCTGGGGATGGAGAGCAGCAGCCTGGATGACTTTGCCTTTGCTGCAGCCAGAGCTGGAGCTGGCTTGGCGGGAGGCGCAGAGCTGCGGGGCTGGGGAGGTTTTGCAGCTTGAGCTGCGCTTTGCTCTTGTCCTTCAAACCCTGCTCTGGCAAATGTGCCCGAGAGCTGCACTGCTCATTTGGGGCTGTGTCCCTAGCCCTGGTCACTGCTGCTTTGTCCCAGCTGAGGAACACAGGAGGTGTCTGAGTGGTTTAGTCAGAATCAGATTTTTTTTTAGTGAATTCTGCCATATTGTTCTCTTCTAATCTCTGGAGTTTTAGTCCACGTAGTTCTGTTCTGTGTTCCATGTCCACACCCATACTGGGAGAAAAGAAAGGGAAAACCAGACCTAAATCCAGTGGCGTGTGTTGCTAGGTCATTTTTCATGATGCATCTCCTGAAATCCTTCTTTTTGTTGGATAATGTTTCTGCAGATGGGAAGATGGCAAATGGTGCAGTGCTCAGGGCACGGGCGATGTGGTCCCGGATGGCGCGTGGGGGTTCGTCACGTTGGTGACTGTGTTACTTCTCCCTGTTGTTACTTCTCCCTGTTGCTGTTTCTCCCTGTCTGCCAGCTTCAGTTGTTCCGTTTGTCATTGATGGAGCTTTTTGCTGCCTGAAGCTGTCCTTTGCAAATGGTTGCAGGTGAGGAGCAGTGCACTGCAAAATGAAATGGAAACTGATATTGTTCAGCAGTTACAAGGACTAGGCTTAAATAAGATCAGTTCCACCTAAGGTAGATCCGATAATATCTGCTGTGGAGAATGATTTAATCACATTTTCTTTTTCCTTTTTGTATCTGAAATGGCAATTGATCTCTGAAGCAGATATGTTGTACTGCATTATAGACCTTTCCGCAGCCTGTTTCATTAAGAGACCTCTGTTCAAATGAATGGGTTTAACTTCATGCTTTGCATGCAAGGAGCAGTATGTAATTGCAGGTTTGCTCATAATGGCATGGCTTCTGGAATGTATTTTGGTGTTCATTATTCATGCAGTTGTTTGTAGAGAAAATTAGGTTAATTTATATTCCAGTAATACTTCAAGTACATGTTTTTATACAGTGGTATAAAGGTGGAACCTATAGGGAACCCTCAAATATTGCAAAGCTTGCCTTAAGATCCCAGGCCTTGGGCTCATTGCTGGAGTAATGAGGCTCCCAGTCTATCCATAAGGAACTGCAGTGAAGGCAGAGCGAACTTAATTCCGGTGTAATCTCACTGGTTTGGCAGGCTTTCATGGGGGGTGATTTTTGCCCTAATAAACCATTGCAAAAGCTGAGTTCCCAAACAATAACAGCATACTAAAAATTTGCAGGATTGAAGGCTGCTGAAAGATAATGTATGTCTGCTTCTACCAGCATTATTTCTTTAAAAATCTTTTTTATTTCTCTATATACAGCTGTGTGCATATACAAGAACAAGAGATGGGTGATTCTGGTCAGCTGAAACTTTAGTACAAGACCACTTAAGACTTCATCTGTGAAAGCAAACCTCGCACTTACAAATCCTCTCACCGTTCCCCTTTTGAAAAATTATTCCTTTTTAAACATGGACTGTGCGCAGTGATGGCATGCCCTGGCTGGTAGCTGAGAAAGCTGTACACTGGGGCACGCTCTAAGCTGGAGTGTATCTGGGACACTGCTGATGGACAGAGCCCTGCAGAGGTGGTGCAGGCACTGTTGTGTGCATACCCAGTGCTGAACCTGGTATGGGCTAATTGCGCATGCAGCTGGCTAATTAGGCAGGGGGATTTCCTTGTGCAGCTGGGGTGAGCGTGCCCCAATGGGCACTGCTGTGCAGGGCTTTGCTGGGGCTTGCCTTTGGGCAGAGGACACTTGCTGAGGCCTCCTCGCTGCGGGAGCCCGGCCCTTGTGCAGGTCTGACCCTGCTCCGATTGCTCCAGTGTCCTGGGAACTTGTGGTTCTTGCCTCCAGCCCCCGAGGGACAGCGGGCTCACTGCTGTTCTCCATGCATTGCGGTATCTGATCACTGCAATGTCTTCAGTCTGCGCTGATTAGAAATCTAGGATGCAATTTGTGGGGTGGGCGTCTCTCCTATCTGCGCATTGCAGAGACTTTTTAGAGCTGAAGCGTTAATTATTGGAGGGCTGAAATAAACTTCAGCCCTTTCCAAGGGGATCCCACCCCATGTTCAGAGGCAAGTGTGGGACTTGGCAGTGGTGCAGACCTTGGAGTGAGGGAGCATCTCAGAGCCCGTGTCGTCCTCCTCTGCACATAGCTGAGCTGCAGGATGGGGATGTGTGTTTGACACAAGTTCCCTGTTTCTGCAGTACCTGAGATCTGGGAAATGAGGATGCCCTGGGATGCTCACAATGAAGTTATTGAGCTGTGGTGGTTACTTTGAGGATGTTTCTCAGGGCTGTGGTGTCTGCCATTGTATAAATATCAGATGGGGGAAGGAGATGAGCACACGGGCTGGGACCCACATGGCTGTGGGCCTGGCGTGTCCCTGCTGTGTGGCTGAAGGTGCTGCGGGGCTGGTGGGGAGCAGTGTGCAGGGACACAGGCCCTTGTACCCATCAGAAGGGGCTGTTGGGGGTAGCGCTTTGAAAGCCGGCAGAGGTTTTGGCTGCCTGCTGCCCTCAGATTGACTGCTCTGGGTTGGTGAAAATTCATTATCAACTTTTGGCACATCTGTTGCCCTCTGCTCTGTAGATTCCAGCCAGGAGAGGGTTTAATTCAGAAAAACATCCTCTGGGGACAGATCAGATGTCTTATTTGTGGAGGCGTCTAGAATATAGCCATGCTGGGAAGCTTCTGAGATGCTTGCGCTTGCCTGTGCCTAAAGGAGAGGGTTTTCTTTTGTTTTCTCTTTGCTTAGGGCTCCTGTGTTCTCACTTTCTTGCACCTCTTAAATAGTTGCTGTGGAGCTACTTTGTCAGAGCTGAGTCACCATTTAGTGGTTTCTCTCCTCTACATCTCCCCTCGCTCTGGAGAAACTCGGCGACACCACCAAACTTCCCATAAGTCATTCTGTCTTGTGGAACATGTTAAGGTTGTTGAAGCCTGTGATAGAAGGATTTTTCCTCTTTAATAACCAAGGCACAGCCTTGCTTTCCCTTATTACTGGCAAAGCAGATGAAGGGGGAAATGTGCCTGGTTGGGGGAGCTGGTGGGGCAGAGGCGCTGCACCCGTGCTGTCACAGGAGACCTGGGGCTAAATGAGTCCTGGTGCAGTCTACAAAATGTCTTTCAGAGGTAATGCCAGAGGCTCTTTGAACTTGGTGACAGCTGAGATAAAGTAATGGGCAGTAGCAGGGAGGCTGGAAAAAGCACATTTCTGCAGCGTCCGGGGCAGGAGACCTGTGCTGGGAGAAGGTCGGTGCCCTTTGGTGTGGCATGGGGGAGCACAGTGGTCCAGTGTCTGCCACCAAGCAGAGCCTCTGCCTGCAGTGATGGGCAGGGATGCGCTTCATCACCAGCTTGCTGCAGAGGAAGGAAAATAGTGTGTCAAATAAAACGTCTGGGGTGGCAGGGAGTGGGAAGCCATACCGACCCCGGCGATGCTGGGGCTGTCCTGGCAGCACTCCTAGCTTGGCTGCATAAAGGGACGCTCTTCCTTGGGGCCTAATCTTTTGTCAGCCTTGAGATAATTGGGTGTGATAGTGCAGGCACAATGACTTCATTTCTGTAATTATGTTTATTTCTTCTGCAGGCCTGTGTTTTAAAATAAACTCAGGAGCCAATGCACTGAGTTACATCTTCATCTCCTTTATTTCATTTTACTTAAAGGACTGAATGTTCAACTGTTCCTCGATGCCAGGTCCTTGGGGCCTAATCTTTTGTCAGCCTTGAGATAATTGGGTGTGATAGTGCAGGCACAATGACTTCATTTCTATAATTATGTTTATTTCTTCTGCAGGCCTGTGTTTTAAAATAAACTCAGGACAATGCACTGAGTTACATCTTCATCTCCTTTATTTCATTTTACTTAAAGGACTGAATGTTCAACTGTTCCTCGATGCCAGGTTTACCCAGCTTTGCTTGCTTTTTTTTTTTGCCCCCTCCAGATTATTGGAGTGGGCTCAGGTATTAAGGTTGTACCAAGGATTTTAAACTTAGGCTTTGGTCTGAGGAATGGGAAATGTTCCTGCAGATGCTGGGACCCCATTGTGATGTTGAAAGGGTGGACAGTACTCCTACATAGGTGGGACTTCTTAGGCTTGTGACCTGTTTCTGGTTTCACTTGACAAGATGAAACCTACTGGCAAGCTCCTGCCTGCTTCCATTCCGTTGCACAGCCCTCTCCATCTGCACTGGCTTCTCGTGCGCATCCCAGTTCTCCATGTGCTCACCCACCGTTGAGGCTCACCTGCCCTTGCCGAGCTCCCCACCTCACGCCAAAGGCTTTCTGAAGGAGATATTCATTTCATGGACATCTGAACTGGCTTCTGTAAAATGCGTGCCCTGTGGTATACAGAGGGAGAGCAGCTCTGCATGGCACAGGAAAAAAAAGTCTGTATTTAGTGTTGAGCTGTTGGTAGCAGAGTCATCTAGTGTTTAATGTTTGGATATTCAGCTCGCATTAGCTTCAATCAAGCACTTGATCGGAAGTCTCCTTCCATTAAGTTGTGCAGTTTTCATCTGCTGATCTGCGGTAAAGCTTACGCAGCCATCTGGGCTTAAAACAATGACTTTCTACATCAACATGAGTAATCCTCCTGCCTGACATCATTTAATCAGTATTTTTTCTGAATGCATCGTAAATGCACCGGGCCGTGGGTGGAGCTTGGGTTCCCAAAGCTGCTTCTGCTGCGAAGGGCAAATGCCCTGTGTGCGAGTGTAAGGGTCTGTGGTACAGAGGGCCCATGGCGAAAGCCTGTGTCCTGCACCTGGGAAGCCAGGGCCATGTGTGCAGTGGGGTGCTGAGGTCCCCATGTGATGGAGGAGGTGCTCAGGGCGGGTGTCTCTGGGACCCCTGTGCCCGAGGGGGGTGCAGCAGGGCCAGCCCCTCCTGTAAACTGCTGCTGTCAGTGGAGATCTGTCCTAAAATTCAGGTTGTGTACAAACTCAGCTGCTTCTGAGCCCATGGGACAGCCATGGGCCATGTTTCTGTGGATTATTTTTATCTCTAAACATTAAATTCTTTCTAAGCAGCGTTTAAAACTAGTGTCACTGCTCTGGCTGTAGTGGCTGTCCAGGACACTGATGTGAACATGGAAAATGTGGCTTCTGGCAAGAAAATTCAGACAGTTTCTTTTAATGTCTATGATTTTTAGTATTGCCAGGAGTTGATTTTTAAAAGTGATAAAGTAATTTATTTGAACTTATTGGAGTCTGTTTAATGAACTGGCCAAGCTCAAAGGGGATGATTACGCTCTGCCCATCTGCAATTGCCATGCTCTTCTAGTGAGCAAAAATACCTTGACTGCTCCAGAGCAGCTCTGTAGCGTGTGCCCTGCTCTGAGCCCTGCTCTGTAGCTCCTGCCCATGCACGCTCCAGGTGGGCTGTGTTTCAGTACTGGGGGAAAAATCCTCATGAGACCACAGCCTGCCTGTGGGACTGTGTTAAGCCCATCTCCAAATACTCCTGGGCAGTAAATCATCGGCAGGCAACTTGCAGAGCTGGGGTTGCTCTGAGAGGATGGTGGGTCGTGCCCGGGGAGCAGGAATGCACCCACCCGAGCTGCATCCCTGTGGCACAGCCTGCACCTGGCTGTGGGACCCCTGGCTGTGCTTGTCTTGGTGGTACATTTAATTGGTGGTTTTAAAAATCCACTTCATTATTTAAAATAGCAAAGATGGATGTGCAGGGTTGTGAGAGTGGCAGCTGCCTTGAGCCCTGGGTGCAGGTGGAGGTGATGCTCTGCCAGGTTCATGCTGTCCCTACTCGTGCTGCCAGGACCTGATTTCCCACTTATTGCCCCCAGAATCGGCTCGGGCAGGCCCTGTCAGGCAGCAGACGGGCTCTGCAGCGCAGCCCCGTGGTTCATGTCAGGAGAATCACCCCAATTTATGCAGTGAAGGTTCAAATGACGTCTCTGTCATCTGCTGTCATGTTTTTAGCCAGGCAATAAAGCACTGCAGTAATTAAGGAGCGTGACCTCGCCCCACTTAGTGTAATGAGGCAGCTGCTCAGCTCAGCCTGCTCAGGGCATCCTCCTCTGGGCAGTCCTACTGTGTGCCCGGGTGCCTCTTGGTTTCCCTTCTGCGAAGGGAGAGGTGGGAGCCAGGTACCGGTCCTGCTGCCTGTACATGTCTGCACGTGCTGCCTGCACCTCCAGCTGTCTGCACTGCGGTATCCAAAACTTCCCGCTTGTCCCATTTCCAGAGCTGGCAGCATGGGCACTTCCCAAGTACATCCCACTCCATGCTATGGCCAAAGTCTCTGCCTGGTTTCTCTGGGGCTCAGCTCCCCTCCCCAGAGCACTTCCAGGGATTGCCCCTGGTATTAGCCAATGTTTTGGGGAGTGTGAACAGCTTTGGATTTCAATTTAAAATGAAAATCTCAGTGACTGTTAAAACACTTCTGTTCACCCCTGTGCCTGCTTGGCAGCATGCTTCCCCAGCTCTGCCTGTGGCTCCCCTGCCTGCAGAAAGGGCAGTTTTTCAGAGGGTGAGCTGTGCCTGGCAGCAGGTCGGTTCGGGTGTGTTTGTATGAGTACAGGTACCTGAAAGCACTGGCACCTGTGGGATGGGCCAAGCCTACAGGCATGGTGTTGCAAAGATGGCATCTTTAATTTGCATATAAATTGATAGGCAACTGACTGCACTGTGCAGGGAACAGTCATTGCCAGAGCCTCCTGCTCTGTGGGCAGGGAATGGGCATGGGAGCCCTGTGCTGCCAGAATCCCCTTAGGCCCACGGGAAGGGTGGTGCACCCCTGGGAGGCTCAGCCTTTGGGGTGCACCCGTGGTGGGACGGCGCTCCTGCGTGGCTTCCGAGACAGGATTTTGCATATTGCTCATAGGTATAATATAAAATGAGGGAATTAAATCATAAGAGCTTTTGTACTTTTAGTAACTAAAGGTTATGTGGAAATGTCAGAGCCACAGCTGGCAGGTCCCAGGTCCCTGCGTGCCTCTCCCTGCCCTGCCTGCGGTGGGCAGGAGCCTGGGACCTGGCATTTCTGAGGCTATGCCTGTTTCTGACCTTGGCAAAGTCATTTCATGCTGCAATTCTCCAACTGCTTGCTGGGTTTGAGTGCTTGGGTTTTGAGGTGTGATGGGAGATGCTGGAGCTGACTTCTCTGCAGGGCCAAGAGCCTAGGGGGGGGCTCCATGGGGGGGACCCAGCCCTGCGGAGTGGCTTGACCGGGCACCTCTGGACACAAACAGCTGCAGAGTTTGGAGACCTTGTTGCTCATTTTGTGCTTTTACGGAAAGCTGATGCTTCCCCAGATATTGGGAAGCTGAACCCTTACGGAGCCCCCACTGCCCCAGGAGCTGCTTGTCCCCCTGGTGCTCACCCACTACCCACACTGCCCATGGAGGGGTTCAGCAAAGAGGGTTTGAAATGGACTTCATGGGGCTCCAGAGCACCTGGCACTTATGGCTTTATCCTTTTCAGGTTGTGGGCTTGTTTTCCCGCTGGTGGTTTATCCATTAGATGTGTGGCAGTGCCTTTGGTTCCTCCCTGGCTGCACAGCCCAAGGTGGTGGCTGCGGCAATGGGTCGGTTTGGCACATAGTTATCGGGGGCCTGGTTGGTTCCTCCTCCCTTGGGGATGTTCCTGTTTCTTCTCTGTTGTGCAAATGCAGCAATAACATTTCTGTAAAGCGTCAGCCCACCCATCTGACTGCTTCTCATCTCTAGACGTGATGCTTTGTCAAACATTTTTTTGTTGAGTGGAGCTAAGAATCCTTTATTCTGTCTTTTTTGAAATGGAAAGTAAACAAGTTAACATGAAGGCATCTTTGGCGTTTGGGTTTTAGTATGCAGCAGGGCTGGGCCTCGGTTCCTTCTCTGCCATCCTCTGAAGCCGCGCAAGTGTTCAGCGTTCAGGGGCTGCTGTGTGCGTGGTGCGGCTGTACATGGGGAATTAGATTGCTATAGAGAGTGAAAGCAATGTACTGCCTGCGATGTTGTTAGCATGGATTAGATCACTTATTTTACAGAATATAATATGGGAAATGCTTTTGCTTTCAGAAATCCAGGCTGGTTTTGTGTGCTTTCTCGTGAACCACCTCAGGTCCCTGCTCCCCCCATTTGCCTACTAGTGAGGGGTTGGAGGATTTGCAAAGAGGCTCTTGTTTTCTTACCAGATTTTTCCATACCTTTCCCTGTGCAGTTACAGGGGTGTTTTGCTGCGTGAGTGGAAAGGCCCGGGACAGGCATTCAGAAGCCCTGGGTGAATGGGGGACAGACTCAGCCCCATAGGGCTGCTGCAGGCTGGTGTGCACCTCCTGTACGGCTTGGTGGGCTGCAGAGGCAAGCCATTAGGTCGTGCGATTCTCATCCCCTGATCTTGGCTGCGGTAGAGCTTACACAGCCATCCAGGCTTAAAACAATGTCTTTCTACAGGAACACGAGTAATCCTCCTGCCTGGCAGAGGGGGTAACAGCCCCCAGATCTCTGCAGCTGCCCCCTGCCAGGGAGTGTGATGGGGCCAAGGGGGTAAAACACCCCAGTGATCGGGACAGAACAGAGAAATAAGGTCACTTCTTTCTGTTTAAAAAAAAAAAAGTAATGCTGCTTATGGCTCTCTGTGGATAATTGGATCCTGCTGGAGAACTTGGGAAATGCATGGAAAGAGTTTTCTTTCCGCTTCCCCAAGAGTTTCCCATGAAGGATGGCACATCCTTCCTGCAGATGTTAACTGCAGATCCTGCCTAAATCTATAGCTTTAAATATCAAACTCCTTATCTGTGTTTGCAGTCTGTGTAGTAACTGATTATATTTTTCCCCAGCTGGGGTTTAAGCTGGGCTGCATTTTGCTCCCTGCAGCGATGGCCTCTTGATGCCTGAGTGCCCTCCAGCTCCCCCATGCAGTCCCGGCTGCAGCGGGGAGGGGGGGCAGTGAAGGGGGGGCTGGCATCGGGTGCAGCATCGCCTGCTGGGCACCCATTCTGGGCTCGAAAGGGCCTGAAGTTCCCTGACATGTTTTCTGCAAAATACCGACATGTTGTGTCCTGTGGGTGTTTTCAGGGGAAGATGTCAACCCACATAACCATTCCCCAAATCACATTACTGAGAGAATGTTTTTTGCCCTCTCGGGTTAATCTGAAAAGGTCGTGTGTGACACTGGCATGTGACTAGAAGGACAGAAGCCTTTTGGGGGCTTTTCTTTAAAAATAGCAACAGCTGAGCGAAGCCCCATTCCCTCGCAGCTGGAAATGTCCCACTGGTGCCACGAGAGCTTTGTGCTGAGCCCATCTGTGGGTTTGTTCCTCCACAGCAGTGTGCTGTACATGTTGCTCTAGCAGGGTGCTGGCTGTGCCAGCCAGGGGTGTTCCCCCCTCCCGGGGGTCTGTGGGGAACAAGCATGTTCAGCAGGACGGCGTCTTGCAGACCCCCATGCCCACAGCTTGTCACCAGCCCTCCGTGGCACAGGGACAGGGAGCAGACAGAGGGTGACAGGGGCTGTGCAGTCCCTGCAGACCCCCTGGGGCTCCTCCGTAGCTGAAGGGTGGTCCAAGCGATGCTGCGGAACTGCCTGGGCATCCCCGTGTACCCCCGGGGAGGGGGACCGCAGCGTCCTCTGCCCGCTGAAGAGCTGCTGGGAAGTGCCACGTTGTTGACACTCAGCAGCTCCGTGGGGTTTGTGCCCTAGGCCTGGCAAGAGCCTGCGGCGGTTTGTGGGCTGCAGGGCAGTACCGCGGTGCTGTGGCACCAGCCGTGAGCCAGCTCTGAACAGCCTCTCCTGCACAGTCGAGGTGCATTTTCCAGGAAGCCTTTTGCCTGCAGGAGTCTGTTTTCTCAGAGCACCTTTCTGACGCGCGTCACCGGGATGCTGCCTTGCCCTGGGCTGGGGTAGGTGGAAAGGGGTTGGCAATTAATTGCTGCGGTTCACCAAGGTGGAGCACTGCTTTCTTCCCGGCAAGGTCAGGAAGTCCAGGTCATCTTCAAAGGTTTTGATTTACAGAAGAAAGCAGGGAGGGATGGAGACTCAGTGTGAAAGGTCAACATTCATTTCGGCGAAAGCTTTTGTTGGGTCCCAGGTGAAACCAGAAATTTGCATTTAAATGAATATGTATTTTGAGACATTAAACCCACAGGCTAAATAAAGGCCTTGCTGAGATGACAAATACATCGCTGCTTGTGCTTGTTCCTGATATTACACCAGCCAGCATTTAGAAATAAAACCACGTCAGCTAAAGCAGTTTTTCTTCCTTTTCTGAAAACCACAGCCTACTGTAAATACTTGATGTGGACCTGAGCTACTGAAACTTCAAATGATAAAAGAAAAGAATTAGTGGATTTGCAGGGTCTCTGCAAGGGATTTGCTCAAAACCCCATCCACGGGCAGGCTGGGTGCGAAGGCTGGGGTTCCTGCCCTTGGACCTTACGGTGGAGTAAGTGGCACTGGCTTGCTGCCATCGGGGCACACAGGGTATGGCTGCTCATCGAGGCTTGGACCGCAGCAAATGGCAGTGTCGGCCCTCGGTCTCTGATGCCATGAGCTGCCGGCAGCAGGAGTTCTGCATGGTGTCTTCTGCGCCGACTCGGTGCTTTTGATTCCTGGTTGGTGCTGGGCTGGTGTTAGGTGGTGTTTTGAGCACCTGGGGAGATGAGAGCTGACCTGCTGTCTCCTGCCACCATGGCATTGCTCCCTGCAGGAGCTGCAGTGTTTGCCTGGCTGTGTCTGCTGAGGTGGCACGGCGAAGGGCTGCTGGGGCTGCTGGCCGGGCTTTGCCAAGGGGAGGCAGTGGTCCTGTGCAAACCAGAGCAGGTCTTTGGAGGAGTGGGCACCATAAAATAAGCAGTTGTGGGGCTCTGCCACTGTTACGGGTTCTCATCTGAATGTATTTTTTATCTCAGACTTCTGATGAATACAACAAGGACTTTTTGCTGCGCTCTGAAGTCAACACCCAGCTGCTCAACAAGCTTGTAAAGCATTTAGTCGAGGAGCAGAGCTGTGATCAAGCGTGCCTGCCGTCTCCGCTTGCATGCTCCCCGGCCCGGGGCTGAGAGCTGGCAAGACTCAGCTCCCTGCCTGGCAGAGGCAATGCTGCGCTGCCTGCGCCGCTGCCTGCCTGCACTGGAGCCCCTGCCCGCTTCTGTCAGCCACAGCTTCAGGGGAAAAGGGGCCGGTGCTGGTGCCCCTTCCCTTGGAGAGGTCTTGCTTCGTGCACTCTGCTGGACAGTGCTGTCCGTGCTTGCCAGGTGCCACCGAGAGGCCAGCTGCTCTGCTGTGTCCCTGCAGGGACGCAGCCCTCAGTCCTTTGGAGGTGATGCTGGGGGTGGATTCCCCTTCCAAAGGTCTCTCTGCTTTGTCTTTTTTATATCCCAGTGCTGTCCACAAGTGCCTGCATGAGCTTCCCAGGTGGTCCTTGGCCAAGCCATCCTTGGTGGCAATGAGGATGCTGGCAGCGGGGCACAGGCTGAGTGTGTTTGCTTCTGTCCATCCGAATCCCCCTGAATTGTGCTTGCTGAGCAAAACTCGCTTGGGGAAGAGGAGAAGGGAGCAGGCAGTAACATGGCTCTTACTGCAGGAGAGTGGCTCCTGGTGTTGCTTCCCCAGTGCCTGCAGCATCCCCACTCGGTGAGGGGCTGTCCCAGAGCAGACCAATGCTGGCACAGCCATCCCTGGGCCCCCTTTTTGGGAAGAGGGCTCACAGCAGCGTTTTCCCCCAATTTATGCTTTTCCAGCCCCATGAGAGGCTGCTCTCACTAAGGATGGACTCTCTAAAAGAGATTGCAGGTACTCTTTGCACGGTGCCCAGCATGCTATCTAAGGTTTATTCCACGGTGTCATTGGTAAAATAACATTGTCATTGTGGAGATTTACATCACGCAGTGCTTGTGTCTATATCTCATTTTCTGCTGAAGGCAGTATCAGATTTATTGGAAAGTTTCCGCTGTCTGCCCCTCTATTAGTGTGGATCATTTACACCTTAAAATGGCTCTCCTCCCTCTCCCTAGGAAATCATCTTTTGGGAGGATGAACAATCTTGCAGTCAAGTGATATCCATGGTTATAAAAAAAAAGTAGTCTTTGTTAATATTCAGTGAGCAATGTGATGTCTCGGAGGACAAAGATCTTCCCGATGCTGGGTAAATCAGAGTTCATTATCATGTTAATCTGACTGATTACGGTCTCCCAAAGGATTCCACATATGGTCATTTCTGTAGCACAAATAAGACCTGTTTTGCCTTAATCACAAGGCTTGCACTCCTTGCCTGATGGTCTTTATTCTTGAGCTGCAATTCAGGGAGATTTAAATATTAATTGCTTTTGAACCTGCTCTTAGTTTTGATTCTGAATCGGGGTTTTGAACTTCTACCTTGTGTTTGGATTTGGGATTTGCCCTTATTTTTTGTTGTTTTATTTTGGTTCTGTTTTTAAGTCTCTAGGAGCATGAGCTGTACCCCTTCCCCTCCATCCAGGAGACTGCGCAGATGAACGTCTCTTCTGGGAAGTAATTTTGGGGGAAGCTGTAAACCTTGGCATTGGTCTCAGTGGAGGAGTGGGGTATGGGAAGGCTCATGTTGGGCTCATGCTTTTCTCTGCTAGCTCAGAGGTCTTACAGATGCTGCTGGCCCAGGGTGTTAGTCAAACTTCTCACACCAAATCATTCCAGCAGCTTATACAACATGATAGCAAGGGTTTGGGGACACTTGACACTTGTTGATTACAAACAAATTAAACGGCTTGTTCATCTATTTGGGCACGCTGGGATGCTTGGGCTTGCCTGCAGCTCTGTCCCTGGGATGCGATGCTCGAGCGGTTGGTCTGGCACAGCTGCGGAGACCCTCGGTGCGGCCCGTTTGGGGCTGCGTGCTCGGGGAGCTGCTGCTGCATCCCACCACTGCTGGGACAGTGGGGTGGAAGGCAAAGGAAGAGCTCAGCTGGACTGTGGCTTCGCTAGGCGTTATTGCAACTCTCACCCCTGTGTTTCTTCCAGTGCCTCACTTCACTTTCATGAAAAGTAAATTTTTTGTGAACCATTTATACTTTTCTTTCTTTTCTCCCATGAGCTTTTTGCTGCATTCAGTTGCTGGAAGAGAAGTGAGCTTCTCAGCAGGAATGTTGCCAAGAAAACTGAAGGTGCCTGGTTTTCTGGTTGTGAGTAGCGCACACGGATTTTTACTTTTGTTGTTTGTTTTTATTGTATTTTTTGTTGGCTGTGTGTGCAGTAGCATTGACCACAAAGTGCAGAGCTCATTCCCGCAGGGTCTGGAAGAAGACGCTGCTTCAAAATGGATATTCCCCATGAGACCTTGCAAATCCCTGTCCCGCCGCCGGGCAGGGCCTTGGCTCTGTCCTCGGCTCAGGGCTGCCTTATGCCCCGCGTCCTGAGGGGTTTTCACAGCACGTCTGCGCCTCTCTGAGAGTTACAGCGGTGTAAATGAGAGGGTGCTGCTTAGCACAGCCAATGTGATTGCTGTCCTTTCTTCTGCAAGTGGCTTCTCAGTTTCACAAGGTCTGACCCAGCTTTGCTGAAGTCAGAGGATGCTGAGCCAGAGCTGACAGTTCTGGGATCCCGTGGGAATACAGGGCTGGGGTCCAAGGAGTGGTTACCAGTTTGCACTGGTACCAGAGCTACTCTACATCCAGCGTAACTCCCAGGTGCAAATGCAAGAGTTCAGGTACAGCATTACCTGACACCAAGCTTGTGGCATCTAATACTGCTTTGCAGATCAGAGGAAGCTTGCAGGTGGTCATTGAGACTTTGGTTGCTCCTCATTTGAGTTTGGAAGTGCAGCAATTCCGTTTGCAGAAGCAAAACCAGGCATCTCTGCCGTTTGCTGGGTCGTGCAGCCATTGCAAGTGAAGCTGTTCCTAAAGCACTTTTAGTTCCGATGTGCTACATGCAGCATGGCTTGGATGAAAAGTATCTCTTATATGCAGCAAGTAGGGTTTACTTTCTGACAAGGCAATATTCATCATCAGATGATTACTATGAACATGTTTATTAGCCTCTAAATAATATATACCAGAATTAGTTGCACCAAGAATCTTTTGCATGCTAATGGAAGAAGAGTGCCAATTTAAACAAGAGCACACATGGAGCCACTCCAAGCTCGCATGAGTGAAAAAAGTGACTTTGAGTTATAGGAAAAGCCAATTTGGTTTTATGAGGAGAGGTTTTCAGTGCCTCTAAATTATAGACTTATAAATTCTAAATTTAATTCATAAAAGTTACACAGTAGCACTAAGTAGCAAAATGTAAGGTGACATGTCATCAGTCACTGGCACTTAATGTATGGATTGCTCGAGAGCTGTGTTCAGGGCTGAAGAATGCTTTGTGATCCTCTCGAAGGCTGTGTGGCAGAGACTGGTGCTGACAACAGCAAGGATCTCGTCACTCCAGGTCATGATTAGCAGATGGGGACGGCCTGCCTTGCGCTGACTGATGTTGGGATGGATGGAGGAAATTATATTTCTGGTGATGAAAGAAATCACAAACTCAAGTGATGCTGGGGCTCTAGGTAGCCCAGTGGGTGTTCAGAGGAAGCAGAGAAAAAACTATTTCTTAAATAAGTCAGGGTAGTAGATTCTTCACAAAACAAAATGTCATACCTCAGGCTTTGCAGAGCAGAATCTTTTTTTTTTTCTTATCCCCAAGCACTCATGTTCAGGTTCTCCATTGCCACGTTGACACTGTGATGCTATGGAGCGCTTGTAGATGAGCGTGGCTGCAGTGTCACCAGGCTCCATGATGGCCACGAGAGGGGCGGAGCCCCAACTCCACCTGAGTTTGGTGGTGGCTTTGCATGAGAAAAGGCTGTGGCCCAGGGCCCCTGGATTAAATCTCCGGTGAGCCCGTGGACAAGCAGAAAGCCAAAACAGCTTTGTGAGAACGTCTCATGGGCTGAGCATTTTGCATTGTAATCTGAACTCCTCCACTGCCATTTTTGCATTATTTTGATGCAAAACATCCCTCCAGTGAGCCAGGCAGACCAACTGGCACATTAGTGTCCAGCTTTTACCCTGCTTGGGCCTCCTGCTCTGCTGGAAGGGGACAGAAAAGATTGTTCCTGTGGGCATTGCCCTGGCCGAGGCTTCCTCCTGCCCGCCAGCTCCTCTCTGACCTGGGGAGGACAGAGCGGGTCTCCCTGGGTCTTCCTGCCCAGTGGTGGCTGTGTCCTCCTGGATGAGGGCTGAACATCGCTGCTGGCCCGGGGTCGAGCCTCCTGCTCACACTCCAGCTGTGAGTAACCTGCCCTCATTCTTTGATTTTCTATATTAAACAGTGTCTGTCTCCCCCTCCCCCAGGTGGGGGAAGGAATGCACCTAAAGCTGGTTTCAGGAAAATGCACAAGTAAAACCAAAGCTTTCCCAGAGAGCGGTTCCCTGCTTTTCAAATGAGCTGATGAGTGACTGGGAAAGCAAAGTCTGGAGTTGCTCCTGCTTTGGCTTGCCAGGACCTGAGGTGCTGAGGTTCTGATCCGGCACTTCCCAATGAGCCCGGATGGGCCGTGTCAGTGTGTTGGGCTTCCTGGCAGATGCTGGTAATGGCTTCACACATGGACCCACTCAAGTCCTGTGCGGCTGCCCCAGGGATACTGCAGGAGTCGGTGCTTTCATCGAGCACCACTGCAGTTTGCTGCCTGTGCAGCCTTCGACCATTAAACCCAGCAGAGCCGGGTGGGATCCATCGAGTCACAAAAGGCGCTTAACCCACCCTATTTCCAACAGAAGCACCATGTAGATATCGGGTGCAGAGGCTTTGGGCAAGCGCATGCCAGAGCAGAGCGCCCAGCTCCTGCAGCCCTGAGTCCGGGGAGCAGCACCCTGAAGGAGGCTTTGGGGTGAGCCAGCTGAATCCTCCATCCTTTTAATGGAGCTTGTCCAGACTGTGCTAAAAATAAGTAAAAGTAACAATGGAGTTTTCATTTAAAAATTAAATACAGCTCTGAGACTCAGAGATGTCACAGGGGACTCAGATTGCCATTACTCGGTATTAACTTCCCTTGCACATATTACCAACTTGGGGCTTTGGCACAGAGAACGTTTCCCTGCTCTAGGTTTCCTTTGCAGAAATGAGGCTGCTCGAGATCTGAAGCACAGCTTAGATTTCTGAAAAATTCACCACTACCTCCTGACATTGGTCTTTAAAGCTGGCTGTGAAATAGGTCCGGCCAGGAATACAGCCTCTCGTTGTGGGTTGCCTCTGCTCCTTCGCTGGCTGGTCCTTTCATCGCACACCCCTGTGGGTGACATGCAGCCTTGCTGGCACCGCGCTGCTCACCTTGCCTGCTTTACCTGGAAACTGCAAGTGACTGCAGTGCTTGTTAGGATTATTTTAAAAAAATATTTTTTCCTTTAATTTTTTTAAATCCCCTGTATTTAATCCATGATAAATATTTGAATGGTGTGAAACTCACCATCCTGGCAGAAACTCATGTCGTGCTTGTTCTTAACTGTGACTCACTGAAGAATATTTTGCTGTGAGAATAGCAAACAGATGGCCCTGTTGCCGGCACCGAGGCAGCAGGATTGGAGCCTGAACAGGAGACGTGTCTGATGGAACTGCTCGGGTTTATTTTGTTTGGTGTAAATGTGGTAGCTGGTGGTTGCTAGCAGCCCTGGCCCCGCTGCTCGGGGTCTCGTGTGCGCTGGCAGCCCTCTGCTCCCGGGGCAGGACTTCTGCCCAGCAGCGCTGAGAGCAGCTTCGGTGCCTCTGTTCGTGCTTTTTCAAGGAGCGTTCAGGCACAAGGGAGCTGCCATCCTGGGAGAGATGGGGCTTGGCAGCGAGGTGCCTTTTGCCCAGCCAGACTCTCTCCCAGCCCCCTGGGATCAGTGCTGGGGAGGACGGGAGTCAGCCGTGCAGCATCAGTCCCACTGGGGTCTGCCTCCGCGGTGCAGAGGGTGGGAGGACAAGTTGCCCTGCCTGGGGATGTGGGACAGGGGAGGACAGCATTGCTTTGCTGTTCTCCACTCTGTTTCCAGCAAGATCCTGTTCCTTGCTCAGAAAATGCCAGGGCTGTCGGGATTGTGCCTGGAGAGCTGCGGTGCAGGTGTCGGTACTGGGCTTTGTAAGGTTAGGGGAAAGTACAGAGTAAGTTTTCCAAAGCCCTTGGGAGTGCAGAGCTGTCAGGAAAACTTCCTCAGTCAAACAAGGAGATAAAACCTCATCAGATGCAGCAGTGAGGAATGGACGGGGGCATGGCTGTCTGTTTACTGTTTACAGTAAACTGTTTACAGTGTCTGTTTACTTGCTGGGAGGCTGGCATGTTCTAGGGGGGTAAGTCCCTGCTTATTAAAGGATTTAAAACTGTGCTAAACTGCTGTCCCACAGTGGACTCTTTTCCAAATGGGGACATAAGCAGAAACATCAGCGGCTGAAATTCAGTGATGGAGAGCTGTGGAGGACCTTTCGCATACACCAGTATGTCAAAGGTTTTAAAAACCTGCTTGTGGATTAAAACAAGGAATCGATAATCTGGAGTTTAAGGCTCTGAGAGTCACTTCGTTAGGAACTTTCCTTCTCGAAAGCTTTCTAAACTTCTGGAGCAAACTCCCCAGATAAGTCTTGAAGACAGAAATTACTGTGTCAGCTAGGAAGAAGGATTACAGATAACAGGGAATTAATACTGAAATGCATATGCTATAAATATAACAGGATTACATTTGAGTGTTACATAAAACCTCTTTTCCTTACCTTGCCCACCAGAGGAGACTCGGAGTAACCGTGGGCTCCATGAGTGTTACATAAAACCTCTTTTCCTTACTCTGAGTCTCCTCTGGTGGGCAAGGTAACTGTGGGCTCCGCAGCAAGTCTCTGGTGGGCTGCAGCATGCGGTGGAGCAGGTGGGAGTTGGGGCTATTGGGGCACTATTCTGCATTTCCCACTTCACTTCTTGCTCACAGCTGCCATTTGCTCATCGGGTGACTCTGCTTCTGTTACCGTCTTTGCTGAAAGGGCTTTTTGTGTCCGTTTCATGGAGACCTGTTCATCTGACACACGTGAAAATGCCTGGTGGCCCTGGGCAGGGTGGCCTTGCTTGGGTCTAGGCAGCAGTGCATCCCCAGCACCTTGCTGTTGGGGACCGCTGCTCCTTGGGGTCCATGTGTCCCTGTTCCAAGTCCTCCCCAGCCACCTGGTTCTCCATGGCCTTTTATCCTCCTTTTCCCCTGTGCTGGGGCTGCCTTTGGAAGCCATCCATAGCGTCCCCCCAAGAAAAATCGTTCCCCTCTCGCCCTTGCTCCTCCATCCCTTCCCACTTGCTGCAGCGGGGTCGGCATTACTGCAGCAGCTGGGCACTGGCCCAGGGCTCAGAGGTTTGGCTGGAAACACACCCGTGCTCGCCTCTCTCCTCCCTGCTGCACCGGGCTGCCCGTGCTCGGGGAATTCCATTCCTGGGAATGGTCCCTCGGCACTCTCCTGAAGTCCTAGCTTCACCGATGGCTCCAAGAGCATCTTCCCAGGGGTTTTTTATGACACTGAGGCTCCTTGGTGTTGTGAAGTCATTTCTGGAAACAGGGTTTAAGCTCCTGCCACAGCACACTTGAGCACAGCAGCCTTTTGCTGACCTCTCACTGCCAGCCGGGTTCTCTGTGTGTTTCGGTCAGAGGTGTCATGGGCAGGGTGGGTGACCCCGCTCCCCTCCTTGCCGTGGCAGGGTCCGGCGATGTGCAGCCTGGCCAAATACATCCTGGGCAGGTGCCTGGTGCCCTGCTTATACAGAGCAAGTGCATCAGCCAGTGCAATAGCAGCAAAATAGCCAATAATAATAAATCAAAATAGCTAATAATAATAAAACAGTGAATAATAATGCTTCTTTCTGTGGCAATGGAGCAGGGGACAGGGAGGGGGACTGTGGGGACAGGGCAGGACTGCAGAAGTTGCAGGAGGAAGGTCTTGGCACCTGCATGGGGAGCAGTGGACGGTGCGAGAGCTGCACGGTGCTCTGCCCTCCTGCCCCATCGGGGAGCATGCCGTCCCCCTTGGGTCACCCAGCTGACATTGGTGGGAGACCCTCCGGGTCAGCGCTGGGGCTGCTCCTGCCCCACCGCAGTCCCTCCTTGGGGGGCCGTAGGGAGAGAGGGTTCATTGCAGGTAAAGCACCCTGTTAGAGGCTTGCAGGCTTGAGCACTCTGCTCCAGGCGTAGTCGCAGATTTCTGAGCTGCTTGTTCCCTGTCTGGAAACAAATATTTGCAGACATATTTTTGCCCATTTCCTCCTCGTACCGCAGCTCAGATGAGATGTCAGCTTACTTTGAGGACTAAGAGAGCTGTCAGTTAGGAGGACTTTGCCCTGCCTGCAAAGTGAACGTTAACTTTGTCTGAGTGTTGTGGTTTAACTGCTGAAACCAGGACACTGAGGGATAATAAATCCCTGGCTCATACAGTACAGTGCTGAATTTTGAAAATGAAGCATTTAAACCACGATATTGCAATCAAATTGCTAGAAAAAATCTCTTCATGCTGGCAGTGGAGCTGGTGGGTCTTTGATCTCTCCCAGCTCAGATGTTGCTGCCAAAGAGACTTAATTTAAACTTCACTTTGTAAAATTGACTTTTTTGACAGTTTCCTTTAAAAAATAATCTTTTAAGCTCAGTAAGCAGGGAGGAATGGCCAGCCCCACAATGAGATTTCCAAACCAAATAGCGCAGAAAGGAGCCGCTTTCAACTGCCACTGTTTCTTCTGTAAATCCTGTGTTTAATCCGCAGAGTGGCTGTGGGGTAATTCATCGTTTCAGCTCCAGAAGTGCAACTGTTGCAGTGAGGCTGGGGGTCTGGCAGGGTTGGGTTGGGGCTGGTGGTGGCCAGTGCTGCTGCGGGTGAGCAGCGTTTTCCTGCAGCCCTGGGGCTGGTCGGGCTCCCTCGTCCTGCAGGCTCGGGGTGCTGCTGCTCGCCAGGCTCCCGGCTGCGCCCTGGCAGGAGAGCCGGGATGTGGGTGGCACTCTGCAAACAGGTGAACCAGAGCCAGCTGATGTGGGAGCTCAGCCCGGCGGGTTGCAAAGCCCTGGTGCCCCTCTTCAGCCCTGTTCCTGCTCCTCTCCAGTCTTTTTTGGCCACATCCATGGAGCAGATCCAGCCCTTCCCAGGTGCTGGAGCTGTAAGCCCAGTCGGAAATGCTGCTCAGGGCTCTGAACCCCCTTTCTGCCTGAGCCGCTGGAGCCCTGTCTCGGTGCAGCTGCCTGGTGCTGCCAGAGCCGTGGTGCTGGGCACAGTGGAAGAGAGCTGCCCACCATTTTGTGTTGAAGGAAACACAAAATTATTACACAGGAGGGAAGAGGGAATCTGTTATTATGCAGTTTGGAGTGATCTCAGATGACTCTCTGGGGTGGTTGATTGGACCGAGGTGCAGCAGAGCTGTCACTGCTGCTCCCCAGCTTTTCCCAGCCCGCACCGAGCAGCTTTGAACTTGTCTGTGCCTCTGGGCATCCGACCTGCTCCTCTCTCCCTGCGCACGGGGAGATGCGGGATGCCTCACAGCTTCTGCTGACGTATTTTCCTTTTTCCCCTGGCAGAAGGTAGAAGGCCCTCAGCCCCCCCAGCCCCTCCATTTTGCTCCCAGCCCCCCTGCAGCTCGTGGCCATGGGAATTGCTTCCCGGGAGCTTCTCCACCACACAAGGAGTGCATCGCGCCCGCTTGAATAATACAATCAATCCTCTGCTTTTTCTTTCGATTTGGAGTGAGTAGATTTCCAGCATCTCCCCATGATTGCAGCTAGTGCTCGTCTGCCTTGCAAAGCTTTGGCTGTGAAGTGAAGACGGTGACTGAGGGGATCAGCCCCTCGTGCTTTGCTGGGCTCCCCCCCCACCATCATTGCTTCCCTGGGACCGGCCCCTCCACCAGCTCCGGGCTTTCGGCTGGGGCAGGACCTTTGCGAGGAGCCCTGCGAAACGTGAGCCGGTCTGGTTTGGCACAGGGTCAGAAGCTGTTCCTTAGCTTAGAGCGGAGTTTTGCAGTGCGAGCATGCTGAAGGAGACGGGAAGAACCTGCTTGCTGGGGGATTTCTGAGATGTCCCGCACTGCAAGACCGCTGGGCGTAGCGATGCTCAAATGAGCACGTGCTACCCAACCCTCGCTTTCCCCTTGCAAGAACCACATTTAAGGTTGGCTGATGGAGGTTTTCCAGCAGACATATCTGCTCTCTCTGCCACACAGCAGCCCCTGCTGTGCCATCCCCATGGCGCAGGGCCGTCGGCAGGGCCTGGCTGGCTGTCGGCAGGCTGCGGGAAGGGGCCGGGACGGCTCTGCGCTGGTGAAGGGGCTGGTTGTACTCAGCCTCATCGTGCAAACTGGCCTTGCTGGTCTGACGTTGGTCCTGGAGGTGGCAGGTTTGGGTGGCAGTAGTGCTCAGGCTGATGTAGGAAGCTTACACTTTTATATGGCTTTGGGCTTGGTGCCGCGTGATACCCGATTAAGAAGCTGGAGTGAAACAAAACTATCGTGGCACATGATAAATGGTTTAAAAACCAGCTGTGCTACTGGTCTCTACAAGCAAGACTTTAGGACAGACCTGGATCTCATCCTGCAATGCAAAGCCATCCCTCGCTGCAAGTTCACGGATCCGGAGCATGGCTGGAGTGCACAGACATGCTGCTGGAGAGCTGCTGTGCTTGGTGCGATGTGGGATGGGGAACTTTAATCTTCTTAAAGTTTAAAAATCATCTGGGATTCTTCTGTTTGATAGTGCTGGAGGTGCTTATCTCCCTGTAGAAACCTTGTTTCTGTTTTGCAATACATTGTGCAAAACTCTTTTGCAGTAATGGGTGGCAGGTTTCAGCATTCTGCACTTTTCACCTTCAGAAACTTTACAGATGTTGATGCTCGGCATGGCAAGGCACTCAGGGGCTCCTCTGCACCGCGCCGGGAAAGGGAACCATGATGCTGGGCTGGCAGCATCCTTGCTGCCATGCTGCAGGTCTAGGGCCAGATGGGTCTCAACTGGAGTTTGCTGAGCTCTGTTGAGAAGCAGGCACTGCAGTCCTTGGCACAGGGAGGTTCCTGTTGCCGAGTCGTGGGACGGGTGCGTTCACCACTGGAAAATCCCGGCAGGATCTCCCTGCCGTCGGCACAGCGCCATCTTTCTGTCCCCCTGTAAAAAGGAATCATAAAACTCCCTGGAAGAGCTCGTTCCCGAGGCCACTGACAAACCCGTCTCCTCCCTGAGCAGAGAGCAGTAAATCTCTGTATGAAGCTGTTGCTGACATGTTAATGTTCCTCAGGTACCTCATAAAGATGCTGCGGGGCTGGACAGCTCTGAAGTGGTTTGTAGAGGAGCAGTGCGGGTAGCAATGGATTCCCAGAGCCGGCACCGCTCCTCTCTCCCATGGCAGCATCCCCCTCCGCAGGGTTTGTCCCTCAGCCAGCTTCTCTCCTCCGCGGGAAAGAGCCCCCCCATTTTGGCCAGGGTGGCAGGAGGGAAGCGCACCCAGGCAGCCACCGTGCCCTGGCTGGCAGCTGGCAGGGCAGAGCAGAGCCTGCACCCACGGCTACAGATGAACTCAAGAATGGCAACGTGTGCGTGGGGCTGGATGGCCGCTGTGTGTCCCCAGGGGGACTTCGCGCCTGCCACCCAAGGGCGCGGGGAGGCTGGGTGGGTGCAGGGCAGTGAGCCGGGCTGAGCGCAGCTGCTGTGGCCACTGCCATGAGTGCACATAGCTGTATCTCAAGGCAACGCGCACCCCTGAGTCTTTCCAGCCCCGAATCGGTCTTGTCCCAGAGTCTGGCCCCAAAACCCACCTGCTGCACTGACAAGCTCAGCTGGTCTGCAGAGGACCTGTGGGGCTGTGAGTCGGGGTACTGGGATGTGCTCGGGGCTCCAGAGATCCCGTAGAAACGGGGAGTGCCATGAGATCTGGTCCCAGCACCTACGGCCAAGATCAGGCACGAGGGAGGATGTGGGGGCTGAGCTGAGGGGGGTCAGGCCCCCCTACAGCATCGCCCCACGCCGCCACACTGTCCTGCAGCGCTGAAACCATTTGGGTTTTGCTCGTGCTTCAGGGTGATGCACGGCACGGCTGCAGGGTCCATCACAGAAAAATTCAGGTCTGTAGATTTTCTGCCTGCCTGTGCCATAGTGCAGCCTTCTGCGAGCAGTGGCACATCTTCATCTCATTTGACACGAGACTAGGCAAAATTAGGGACTATCATGAATTAGAACAATTCAGTGTGGTACATCACGTGTGACTGGCAATCTGTGTTATCCTCCGCAGCTCTGCACTGGAAGCAGCAGCCAGCAGCACAGGATCGGCACGGCTGTGCAGGCTCCTGGCACAGCTGCTGCCGCTGCGCTGCCTCTGCCAGCCAGCCTCTACTGGCATCGCTCCTTATTGTCCTGCTCAGTCACACAATTGAAAGTAATAACAGTAATGCACGACCCTACAGTGTCCAGATGTGTCTGGGACACGATGCTATGCTTAGCTGCAGTTCCTCAAGTTTTTAAATGTAACAGAAGTTTAAGACAGAAAAAAGTCATTAGCAACTGTTAGTATTCGGCAGCGAATAACTGCGTGGTGTGGGTCAGCTTAGCGTGCGGCATTCCTGGTGTGTGCGAGCAGGGATTGCTAATGGTGCAGCTGGCAATAGTCTCTCCATTAGACTGCTGCACCCTGAAAGGCTGACCTCAAAAACTTGCAAACCTTAAGACAGATATAAGTTTTACTTTATAAGAACATATAAAGATCAAAACATAGAATATCTAAGCTGATGTTACGCAATAGACAGCTCTTTTAAGTTGCCATTTGTAAAGACAGTTCAGATAATTTCCTGAAAGACATACTCATAATGATTAATTTAGAATATGTTTAATTCAAGTTAGAGAGATCAAAGAGAAAGCATTTCCCCCTGTAATGCCGTTTGCATTTTTACACTTTCACTATATTCCATTGGACTGGGGGGGATGTCTGATTTGTCCTTTGTTGTGATTTCTCTGTGTTAAAATTGCAGAGGAAAGCATTATGCAGACGTTCGTGCTAGCTTGGGGCACGGGTAGTGAAAGGGAGAAGAGCCTGTAGCAAATCCCTGCAAAACTGGTTTTGGGAGGTGAGGAGGGTGATGCTGGGGGGGGGATGTCTGATTTGTCCTTTGTTGTGATTTCTCTGTGTTAAAATTGCAGAGGAAAGCATTATGCAGACGTTCGTGCTAGCTTGGGGCACGGGTAGTGAAAGGGAGAAGAGCCTGTAGCAAATCCCTGCAAAACTGGTTTTGGGAGGTGAGGAGGGGCGTGATGCTGGGGTGGCGAAATCATCCTCTCTGCTCTTCTCATCTAGCTAGAAAGGTTCACACTTTTGCAGCTTCCTCTCGCATTTTTTGTAACTGTTGTCTGTAACAGACTTTCCTGAGTGTGAAAGTTCAATTAGCATGAGTAGGACAGAGCCCACATTGCTGCAGTGCGATGAGCAGTGCCTGGCTGGGGCTGCCTGCGGCAGGGCAGGGTCCTGGGCAGAGCTGCCAGATGTGCAACGCACCGCTGGCAGCAGAGATTGCATGTGTTGCAGCAGCTGCTTCGGTTATAACAGCCTTTCGGGTCTAATTTGGAGTAATTGATGAGTATGTCTTTATTTATGCAACTACAATTTCTGTTACATGGTCAGTTGTTTTAACCTCTTGGGCTGTGTCAAATGTCCCTTTAGTTCAGCCTGCAAAGTAATCTTTTCTAGAGGAAGAAAATAAAATCAGTGTTTATTACTATTTTCTATATAATGCAGGAGGAGGTCCAGTCTTCCTAATGCACGTAACAGCTGATCTGGGAAGGGTATTTCATGCCTGATAGGCGAGCAAGGCTCGGGTGTTTGTTCTGCTGCTCACAAGACGCTGCTGCAGTTTCTCTCTTCTCAAGCTCCATGTTGCTGCTTCAGTCCTCATTGAAAAAATGAATATTATTTAATGAAAGAACAATAACTTGCTCTAACTCAGGAAAAGTGATTTGGATTCTTGCAGGTTTCGTTACTCCTTTCCATTTTGTGCCCTTGTACCTGAGCCGGGCGCACAGCCTGTACCAGGCGATGGCTGTGTTTGACAGTGATGGATGATACATGCAGAGACTCAATTAGCCTATTAATAAAGCACAATCTAGGCCACGGTTTTGCAAGTTCGGCACCTAAATCCATATTCAGACTCATAAATGAGCGGCCCCATTTCCTGAGCAGCTGCCAGCGGTGCTGGTGGCCACCGCGTGCTGGTGAGCCGGCCGACAGCTCCCTGCTCAGCCGAGCTGGAGGCGCTTTGCTCCGCATCCCCAGGCGCAGCTGCAGCAGGGTGGTGGGCGAGGGGTGCAGACCTGAAGGGACCTGGTTTGGGGTGGGAACAGGTGGGCACCGCAGCTGCGGGGACCCGGCCCGGGGCCGTCCACATCTGCGTTCCCAGCAGGAGCAGCAGCTGACAGGGACCTGCCGATTCCCAGTTGCATTAAATAAATGTCTCTGCACAAGGGAGCTAGGGGGGGCTGCAGGGCAAGGTGGGCGTTCACCCTGCCAGGGCTGGGCTCCCCGGGGACGCTTGCTTTGCCAGCCCAAGGAGTCGCCTTTGGCTCGGCCTGGAGCTGAGCAGTTGTGCTCAAATTCTGGGTTTCTGGTCCTTGAGCCATGCAAAAGGGGACATGGCTGGTGCAGATGGGCCTTGGGATCCTCACCGTCCCTCCTGTTCCCAACGCCTCTGCTCTCCCCACTGTGAACTGGCATCTCATTCCTCTGTGGGGGGGTCTCTGCTGGACACCATCTGTGGATGCTTCCCGAGCACGGGGCAGCACTGGTGGTGGCCATATTGGTGGGCTGCGTGGGAGCTGCTGTGCAGGTGCCCATCATGCATGGCTGCAACGCATCGAAGCCTCGCGGGGCTGGTGCCCAGCCTGTGGCTTCGCCAGCAGATCCCTGGCTGACAGCCATGGCTGCGGGGCTGCAACAAACGCAGCTGACCTGCGCGGCTGGAGGGGCTGACCAGCACCATTAACCCAGCCTGGTGAGGAGGGTCTAGCATGCAGGGCAGGCTGCAGCTGGTGGCAGCTGAAATACGAGTTTCGATATCTGAGTATGGAAATGGGAATCTTTCCTTTTTTCCAATGCTGGGTGCATTTGGACATCATAGCAAGGGGGCTTTGCTGTTTGGCCTGGGGAGAAGGAGGGGGGGATGCAGTAGAGGAGAGCAGGCAGAGACGATTCCTGAAATTTTAGCTCTGTGCTGTCAGAGTGTTGTTCGTGTCGGCTTGCAGGACTTGCTGCCTGCGGGGAGTTCTGTTTGTTTATGGTCTCAGCATCTCCCAAGGACTGGGATGGGTTTTGGCAGGACTGCTGCCTGCTCAGCTCCAGCCCATCTCCCCAGCCGTGCTGCGGCTGCAAAATGCTTCAGCTGCCTCAGTGCAAACTCTCATGGCACCACTCTCAATGCTCTCCTGCTACTTCACCTTCTTTCTGCCCAGAACAGCTGTCTCAAGTCTCCATTTCCACAACAAGGAGAGTTGCTTAAAAACCTGGTAATAAATTGGGGAAGAGTGTGAGTCAGCTGAGCTGAGCCAGGCTGGGATTCTCTGTGGTGCCCAGCCAGCAGCCATCCCCAGCTGCAGGCTCTGCAAAGCAGGCTTTTGTCTGCTCCTCTGTATTTTAACAGCAGGGCCCAAAAGCCCAGCGCCGTTTTACTTCGGCGTGAGCCAGCCAAGGTTCAGTGAGCCTTTTACTGCCAGGCTGTAAGGTCAGGCTCCTCCAGGTGAGCGCAAGGGCAGCTTGCTGTGCCATGCCAGCAGCAGGCAGCCTGGCTGGCATGAGGGCACTTGTCCTCTCAGGTGCCAAACAACCTCGTGGCCCCGTGAACAGCACCTGGAGTCCTCGGCTGCATTCCCTTGCGGTGGTGGGTGTCTGGTGTCCCCCTGAGGAGCTGCAGTCCTGGAGCAGGATGCTGACCCACAGCTGCTGCACGGGCAGCATGAGCAGCGGGGCAGTGGCTGGGCTGGAGCTGGGGTTGGGCTGGGGCTGGTGCTGGGCTGCAGCCCCATGGGCATCGCAGGTGCCCTCAGGACAAAGCAATGAGCCGGCAGCTGTGGCTGGGGCTGCCTTCGAGCTCTGGCTTTCAATGGCACCTGCTGCTGCGGCCGTGGGAGCTGGTGTCATACGCAGCAGCTTCTCCAATGCTCCTCCTTGGATCCTCTGCGATCCCTCCTGGGGGATTTGCTTGCAGGAAAGCAAAACCTCACTGTTACCCCCGGCATAGTGAGAGCAAAGCCGCAGACCTGTTTATTGGCCCAGAGAGGTTTTACAAACGAAAGAACAGAGGAGCTTTGCGTCCCACGGCTGCAGCCGCCAGTGTGGCTGGAGCAGAGCTGAGCAGAGCCCACTGTGGCTGTGCCACGTGCTCTTGCGGGGAGCACCTGGCTGCTGAAACTTCATCTCAAAGCTGTCTCGTCTGCTCAGACAAAGCTCTTCTGGAGTCAGTTTTCTCTTGTGTGTGCACGCAGCCTGCAGGGACACAGGTACAAGGCTGACAGGGGGGAGGGGAGGGGTCTGTTTAATCTGCAGAGCTGTGATGCTTCTGAGAGCGGTGAACATGCCTGTGCCCCTCGGCACGGGGAGAGATGTCTGAATGCCCCTGAGGACTTAGGCTATGGCTCAGTGTCTTTTAACTCCATGTGTTTTACAGTGCATCAGTCGCTGCGTAAAAATCCACCCTTGGCTGCATCCCAAACAAATCCCGTCAAACACATTTGCCACAGAAGGCTTTTTAAGACTTGACTTAAGCTTGTCAGATGCCCGAGTGAGTCCCACCCCATTCTGCGAGCGAGAGGTGAAGGAGGGGAGAGCAGGGGCTTGCTCCCAGGGCTGCCAGGCTGTGCAGATCAGCCCATGCCTGGGGGTAGCCTTGGGACAGCTCGGGGGGGAGGTGGGATGCCCGAGGCTGCAGGGATGAAA
>NW_008795371.1:3650201-3658579 GCF_000699145.1 Aptenodytes forsteri | reverse complement strand
GCCCTGGCCTGGGGGGGGGTGGGGGCGGGGTGGGGGGGGAGGTGGGATGCCCGAGGCTGCAGGGATGAACCTCGGAGGCAGCCAATGGATCCTCTGCATTGCCCCCGGGTGTTTTGGAGAGACCGCCATGCCGATGCCGTGAGCACGGAGCCAGGCTCTGAGAGATGCAGGTGCTGGAGTGAGGGGAGGGCTGGGGTATGACCACGACAGCATCAGCCCCGAGGCAGAAGGTTGGGTCACAGTGACCAGCAGGATTTCCAAAGCAGGCTTCACGTCAGTGATCACTTCGAGGCCATCATCTTCTGGGAGCAGTGGGGCCCAGTGAGCACCCACTGCCCCACGGCTGAGCTTTGCTGGGCAGCACCGGGGTCTTCCCTCTGCCACTCCGCCTGGCACAGGGGCTGTCTGTCCTCCTTCCTTCTGTTTGGGCTGCAGCTGGAGTGGGCGCTGCGTGCCCCATGTCCCCCTGAGCCCTTTCCTCTGTGCTGCACAGCCGATTCTCCTGCTGACTTCTGTGTGCGACTACCCAAAACGCTCTATCAGCCCGTTGCCGCTGGCCAAGCGCCAGCGCTGCAGCAGCCGGGTGAGCAGGACAGGCTCTCCCTGTGCGTCCACCTGCAAAGGCAGAGTTTGCACCCTGGGAGCCGGGATGGCCCCTGCTCCGGCGGCAGCACTGCCCGGGGGTCACCGCCTCGGATCGCCTTGTTGCTGCCCTGGTGTCTGCCAGGCTCCAACACCGGTGCCGAGGGCGAGTATTTTTAGCAGCTGCATAACTGCAGCCTGAACTTCATGACTCTCTAAACGAAGCACTATTTATTTCAAATGCAGAGACATTTATCATACTATATCAAGCCCCAGGAACGGGTTAATGCCAGACCTGCGGGGTTCCCTGATTGCACGGCCTATGTCTACTGAGTGATTATTTGATCAGATAATGCACATGTTAAATGTATTTGTCGGGAAACAGAAACCTGTGTTATCTGAAGGAGGCAGCGTTGGTTGTCAGGAGCAGCCTTTGATCTGCGGAGATGCTGCGCTGTAAAGCAGGTCTCCCATCGACTGCAAGGTAAAGCAGGTCTCCCATCGACTGCAGCACAGCCTTTCCCAGGTCCTTCTGCAAACCCCCGAGCATGGCCGAGGGCAGGCAGCAGGGAGGGCTGGCAGGCTGAGGGGCCGGATCCTGCCAGTGCATCCCCGTCAGCCCAGGCACCTGGGTGCCATTTGCTCTGCCATAAAGGGGCAGACACAGCAGGGTCTGAACGATTTTACCTCTTCTCCCTCTCTGGCCCCAGGCAGGGGGGTTTCCCAGGGCAGCAGTACCTGGTTTCAGGTACCTGGTTTCAGGTACCTTTTTGGAAATAACTAAAATACTGGTTTTGATCCCAAACCTGACAGACTGAGAGGACCCCACTCTCAGCAAGTGCTGAGCCTCAGGGGGTGAGACCACAGTGGAGGTATGGCTCTGCTTGGCACAGAGCCGCTGCCCCCGGGACGGATCCTGCTGGCAGCTCCGCTGAGCAGAGGTTCATGAGTTATTGGGGTGTATCTGGATTCCTGTCCACGAGCAAAATATTATAGTGGTCGATTATAAATTGGATGGAAAATTTTGGAGTAGTTAAATTGCTGTCGTTTAAGGGGTTTGATACACAGCATTGCACAGCTGTACACTTGGTCTGGGTAAGTTCCATTGCTGATAAATCAGCTTTCGTGGTGGGGCTCTACGGCCCTTGGGGGTGCGATTCTGGAGAGCAAAGGAAGTGTTGAACCAGAAGAGCCTCAGTGTAACTCCTTACTCTTCTTGGCTTATTGATGCCAAACCTTTGGCAGGTAGGAAGACCATTTCTGGATGAAGTGGTGATCTTTTTGACAGAGGGGATGCACAGCCCATCTCCAGCAGTGACCCCCACAGCTGGATAAGCTGTGAGTGGGGTCCCAGGGAGCTGTGAAGAGACTTGCTGCAGTCCTGGGGACTGTGAGTGGGTGTCACTGGGGTCCTGCTGCCATTGGCTCTCTCGTGTGCTGCATTTCCACTGCAAATGCAGGAAGGACCATGGCGTCCTGGGCCAGCACCACTGTGGAGCAGCTCACAACGCTCAAATTCAGTGTGTGTTTCAGTCTTTGCAGCACTGGAAATTAAATTTTTAATAACTTTGAGATGTATCAAATTTTATATCTATAATAGTTTAAAATTCCCCATTAATGTTCAGTCTAGCACTGTCTGTCAGTTGTACTGGCACACAGGACCTTATAAAGCTGTAATTCTCATTGCCCAGATGCTCCCGCTCTCTCCAGAGTGGGTGTCTGGCAGCACAGGCTGGTCCTGGAGAAAGTATAAATCTGCGGAGTCCCTCTGCCACAGCTCGCAGCGATGCAGAGCCCCAGGGACAAGGAAGGGGGTAGGTTTTTTCCTAAAAGCTCAAAACCAGAAAAAGGCACAGAAGAAATATGCTAAAAATAGGCAGGTCAGCACTGGACTCACGCCATAGTGCCAGATCAGGGAAAGACTGTTTAACAGAGCCAGGAGAGAGCAAAAGCAATGAGCTGACGGTGACCTGTGCCATGCCTACGGCGAGGGAGTCCAACAGGGATCACAACAGCAGCAAAGCTGCGACCTTGCTGATCTGAGTGCCTGAAAACATGGGCCAGGCAAACAGACCCCAAAATTCACAGCTTCCCCGTCTTAACACTTCACTACGACTCAAGCTGCAGGGTGATTCCCAGACAGACTCTGACCTTGGTCACAGTTTTCTTTATGCTTGTAAAATACTCTAAGTGTTTCGTGGCGTTCAAGCTGTGTTTGGGGCGGTTGCTGTTCTGCTGACCCGCTTGCGCACTGGCTGCACTCTCGCCGCACTCTTGCTGTGCACTCCGTGCAGGCAGCTTCATCTCCGCAGCGCTGCCCAGAGCCACCTGGATGCAGATTTGTTGTCCAAACACATGTGGTTTTTGGCCAGTGCTGCGGTCTCCTGCCGAGCCCTGGGCAGCCTCATCATCCTGCCTGGGGGCGAGCCACAGGTCTCTGGACAGGGATGGGGACGGGGACCGGTGCACTATGGGGTCCTGCTCCCAGCTGCTGTTGGGCTGCCCCTCGGGTGGGATGGGAGATGGTTTCTGAGCTGAAAATATTGCTGGTGAAGCACCAGGGAAGTTGGTGGCATTTGCACCATCCTTGGTGTCACCTTACAAGTGTCAGACCCTTCACCCACCGGGTGTGCCCCAGCTCCTCTGCTCCACTGCCATTGTCCTGCCACTTTGTAAATGAGTTTCTTTGTCTTGCAGAGAGATGCCAAGGGCCAGTACCTGTTCGACCTTCTCTGCCACCACCTGAACCTGCTGGAGAAGGACTACTTCGGCATTCGGTTTGTGGACCCCGACAAGCAAAGGGTGAGAGGCCTTCCTGCCTGGGCTGGCTGTTGGGGTTTCTTGCAGCTCTGTGGTATCAGACTTGTCTTTGATGCTGTGGCTGAAAACCAGAGCATGAGACAAATGGCTGCAATAAAATTCGGTTTAGGCAGTGATGAGGGGCTCTTCCCCAGTGGTTCTCCCCCACCCTGCTGCTGGGCAAGGGGGGGGTTATGGGTGCCCTGACGGGGTCATTGCTTTGCCTGTGCTCATGGCCCCCGAGCACCCTGGGGAGTCCCCCTGCCCCTTCCCACCTCTTCCGCCAGAGCCAGGGCTGAGTCTCGTGCTGCAGCCCTGGGGAGGGGGGGCCAGGGTACACCCGGGCTCCGGCAGCAGCCGCCTCAGTGTCCCGGCCCCACTGATGCATCCTCGGCATCGGTCGGGATGTGCAAGCCAGGGAAACTCGCACGACTCTCAGATCCCTGTGCGAGTGGTGAAAGCATCTTGCATTTGCCAAGTGAGAGGATTTGATGCTATCGCAAGGGCAAAGAGGGAGATCTCCTGACACTGGGTTTGCAGGACTATTTCTAGAGCAGACTCATGTTTTAACACCGAGATTAGGCCATGCGACAGCTTTGTACTGAGAATCCAAACACTTGTGCGTGTTGCCTCGGGCAATGAAGAGTGAAACAAGACATCGGAGTGCATGGAGCTGAGAGCCCCTGCAGCAGGACCTGGTCTGACCTGGCAGTGCAGCTCCCAGCACGGATCTGTGCAGAGTCCCACTGAGTCCCCAGGCAGCTGCAGCAGGTCCGGGCGCAGGATGGCACAGCCTGTTGCAGGGGCAGAGCCCCACAGGTGGGTCCCGTGTGCCGTGGTCCCGAAGAGCTGGATTTCCACGCAGTAGTTGTGTGAGTGAGTCCTGCCACTTCTTCAGGGTTAGCTGTCCACACTCCTTTTAAAACGTGTGCAGAACGCAAGCTCTGCACAAATATACATTAAATCGCTGCTTGCCATTAGAGCACTTGAGGTTTGTGAATGAGAAGTGCTGTGAACGCACTCGCAGGCGTAGCTATTAATAACAGTCTTGTGTTGCACTTCCTGCTGATCAATATAAGCCACTGTAACAAACAGTTTCTGCTCCCCAAGGCACCTTCTGCGGGGTCTGTTACAGGGAGCAGCCGCTGCTGAGCGGGGAGCTGGGCCCCACGCCGCTGCCGGCAGCCGGGGAGCTGCTCCCTTGCTGCTGCCTGCAGTGGGACAGGGCTGGTCTGAGCCCCTCACTCCCCCCTTCCCCCTTCCCCCTTCCAGGGGCACCCGCTGACACTCACATAGCTTATCTCGCCCAGAGCAGTAGGCTCCTTTCCCTCATCCTTCCCACCTTGCTAAGTTGGAGCCATCACAGAGCGCAAGACGCTGCTGCCTCTCACGGGGTCTCCAGACCATCACCCCGCCATGTTGCCTGTGCCGCCTGACTTGTGTTTTCTGGGCTCTCTCCCTCCCAACTTCTCCAGCCTTCTCCCAGATCTGCCTTCTGGCTGTCATCATCACGATGATGCATGACCTGATGGCTGGATTTGCTCTGGCTGTGGAGTGGTGGCTCTTCAGCGCTGGAGAGTGGCATTTTTCTTGCATGATGCTGGTGGATCATTAACTGCCGCTCCACTTATGTCAGGTCTTTGTTTCCCTGCTTTTTGGTGAATCACCTCTTTTAACACATGTAGAAATAAAACCCTGTGCATAATGCATTATTATGCATCATCTCTGTGGGCATGGCTGGTAGAGAAAGAGCGCAGCTGAAGTCTGCACTCACTGAGAGCTCCGCACGGCACTCTGGAAAACCCCTCAGCACAGTCACTACGTGGAGGAGGTGTATTGGGGTTTTTTCTCGGAGCATCTTCTCTTGCAGCAAATGAATGGGCAGACGGAGGACGCAGGGTCTGTGTCTTGTCTGAGCTGGTGCAAGGAGAGAATGTTTCTCTGCTGTGGTGTGTGGTGGTGTCAGTGTCCAGGGCCAGATCCTGCCCGGTGCTTCTCCTGCACTCTGGATGCAAAGCCCAAAGCCAGCGAGCAGTGGCTGCCGGCAGCAGTGAGGGAGCATCACTGGGAGAGGGGGAGAGGGGTGCAGAGGCAGAGCTGGCTCGCTTGGCGATGCCAAGGACACTCCTTTTACCAGTGCTTTGCTTCTCCTGGGAATAATCTGATTCAGTTCAGGCCACAAGGGTTGAGGCAAGAGCCATTGCTCAGCTTTAAGAAGCATCCCAGGATGGGACTGCTCGGCAGGGGAGACCCCTCCACACGAGAGCCAGCCCCAGCCTTGCAGCTCACGGACACTGTGGCTGTCAAAGAGCTGCCTGGGTTTAGCATTTCCTCAGCTGAAAGTGCTGCATTTAAGCCTGTGATGAACTAAGCTGTCACTTCAGTCCATTATTTCTGATGCACAACTCAATATTCCTTATTGAAAGTGTGCTCTGCCATGTGCCTGACTGGCAGCCTGGGCTGGGGAGGGGCCGGGAGGTGCACAGGGAGCGGGGCCGGACTCTGCTCCTGCCCGGGTCTGGGCTGGGAGCGGCAGCGCTCGTGTGATGCGGGAAAGGTGGCTGCTGCAGCCCACAGCACACTCCAGGCACAGCTATAGCTCCTGCCAGGAGGGCACATGGCAGTCATTGAAAACCTTTTAATTTTTAAGTGTGGCCGTGAGGAGCCTGTGCGCTGCCCTGGTGCTGCTACAAGTGAGATGCATCTGTTGAGAGCACAAGGCCACAGACTGCAGAGATGCTGAAAAGTGAAGAAAAAGAGAGAAAAAATCCTCCCTCCTTGCCCGTCATTCCCCAGCACTCTGTTGGGTCTGGGTCAGAGGATGCTGATGCCAGCGCTCAAACTGTTTCAGCCCAGTCCAAAAGACAACGGTGCTTCTTCCCAGCATGGTGGGGACTGTTGTGACCTGGAGGTTCCCTTGGTCCTGCAGTGGGTTCCTGGGACCGGGGCAGGCGTTTCCCACAGGAACCCTCCGTGATGTTCCCCGTCCCCAACGCCGCTGTCGGAGCACCAGGACCGCTCGCTGCCAGCAGCCGTTGGATCCCACAGGGCTGCCCCTCGCCCCCAGGCTTCCCAAAGCCTCATGCCCAAGGGGCTGTGCCTGCACAGTCATGGGAGTTACCAACGCGAGGGACCAGACCCCCAGGTAACTGGGCATGCTGTGGCCCCCTTGACCCCTGCTGCTGGTTTTTGCACTGCTGCCAGCAGCACATCTGCGTCGGGTGCCAAAGGCACCCCAGAAATGCCTGAGTGAAACACAGCCCAGTATGTGCAGCTGTGTGGAGCCACCGCTCACTGGTTTTGTCTCAGCGGTGGACATCAGTATTTAGAGTTTTCTATGGCAATCCCAAATTTCAGTGATACACCTTTGTAGGTCTGTAATCCTTTGTGCTAACTAGTGTTTGCCTTAATTGTAGTTGCTTTGCTGTGGTGTTTTGGGGTTCCCTCTTCCCAACACACAAGCATCTGAAGCTGCTTCTTGACTGACAACACTTTGTTTCCTAAATGTGCCTGCTTAAACGATGTTAAATCAAAGCAGCAGCTATTGCAGAGATTTTGCTGCAGGCAGAGCTTGATGGTTTCTTTTTGATGGCACAGAAGTATAATTTCAGAAATACAGGCTTGAAATACAGGCTTGAACTTAACCTTCCTGGTGTCATGCCGTAATTATAGATCCCGGTTCCTGTTGGGATTGGGCTGGGTGATTTCAGCTGGTCGTTGCAGCCAGTGCCACAGAGCAATCGCCCTCCCCGGCAGAACCGCGCTGCTGCGCGCTCCTGCCTGCCGGCACTGCGGCGGCACGGACAGCCGCAAACCCCGGGAGCCGCACGTCCCCACAACCGCAGTGGGGGTCAGCAGGACGCTGGGCAGAGCCCCAGGGGAGCCCCACGTTCCCCGGAACCGCCAGCGTGCGGGGAGGTGGATTTGTGCTTTCTGCATGCAGGACCTTGATTTAGGCTTTAAAAATCAGATTTCAAAGTGACCAGTCCATGCACTTCTTCAACGCCATCCAGTGCACATGTGCAACCATGTGGCACCAGTGAAGAGTGATTTTAATAACTGGGGACCAGGTGCCTCGGCACAAAAATGTTCACCTCCTTGCTGTGATTGCTTACCCAGCTGGCTGGTGAGCAGAGCACCGAGAGTGTGGGGGTTGCTCAGGCTGTTACCGTAAGCCAGCAGATGATGAACTCTCTAAGACTCAATTTTGAGTTTTAGAAAGCAGGCATTCTTTATTGCAGTGCCGGGTGCAAGGTGGAATTTCCACAAATCAAGCACACCTATGGCTAGATCACCGTTACATTTATACACAAGAATTACAGGGTAGTGCACTCCCAGTTGCAATGATTGGGTAGTGATTTACATACACGTCTAATACCTGCTGTGTCATTCTCTTCTGCTACTACGCTTGCGCAGGGGAAGGGTCTTCACCTGGGCAAGGGTCGTCTTGACCTGTGGGTGTGTTTTTTAGTATTATAATGAGGGCAGTTCACTTCAGGTTACCTTAAAAGTAAGTTTCGTTGCCCAGTTAGCTAGATATTCATCTACCTTGTCAAGTTGTCAAATAACTCATCCCATATACAATAAAGCCTAAGTGGTCTGGTTACGCTCTAGAGAATTAAGACTAAGGCTAACGTGGTCCAGTGAATAACACAGCAACCCCTGCATAGCGCTAACATAAAGATTAATCAAAATGTTCTTATAGTCGCTTATTCACTATCAAACACAAAATATAGAAAGATTCAATAAAAAAAACTTATGATAATCTTCAACAAGGCTGAAGAAGGATGCCTTTGCCATGTAACTTGTTGTCACTGATAGAAAACTGCACTTGACTTTGGGGACGGTGTGCTTTGTTGAGCAAGGGAAAATGCCTCCTGGTGAGCCCCTGCTCTACACAGCGCCTCTCCTGGGGCTGGCAGAGGGTCCTTTTTGGGTGCTGAGCAAGCACAGCCACTCACCCCAGCATCAGCAGAGCCCCGCTGTGCCACTGTGTT
>NW_008795371.1:3644809-3646281 GCF_000699145.1 Aptenodytes forsteri | reverse complement strand
TAAAATTGGGATATTATATTCTAACTCACATTCTTCAAAAATTCCAAACTTTAAAAATTTATCAATCAATTTCTTGATTCCTTGTCTAACCTCTGGGTTAATTAGATATTGCTTGATTCTCACTGGTTTTACCTGTTCTTTTAATTCTATTTTTACAGGTTGTGCTGTTTTTGAGTTACCGGGTACGTCTGTATCCCAGACTATAGGTACAACAGCCTGATCTACTTTCTGTGGGTTTTGTTCCTTAACTTTCTCCTGTATCATCAATATTTCCCCTGTCTTTGATTCTGGTATTTTTAAAAGAATTTCTCCTTCTTCACACACTATTTGCGTATTTAATTTGGACAATAGATCTCGTCCTAGCAAGGGTATCGGACAGTCTGGCACATACAAAAATTCGTGTGTAATTACCTTATTTCCAAATTTCAAATCTAGGGGTTGAAGGAATGGCCTATTTTCCTGCTTCCCGGTCGCTCCAATTATACTAGCCATTTCATTTCCTAATTTCCCTTTGCAAGTATTCAAAACAGAATATGTTGCGCCGGTATCTACTAAAAATTCAACTTTATCATCTCCCAGCTTAATTATAACCAGCGGCTCAGCTGGGTTCCCCTCCGGTCCTCTTCAGTCGTCTAAGGTCATCATCCTTGCTGCTTCTCGCCGACCTGTCCTCAACTGAGGACAACTCCTTTTCCAATGTCCATCTTCCCGACAATATGCACATTGATCTATCCTTAGAGGTGCATTAGGTTCCCGATTACCAAAGTTTCTAAAACCTCCTCTTCCTCTGGCCCGTCCTCTTCCTAGTACTGCATTACCTGTTAAAAGAGCTATTAATTTGCTCTCCCTACTTTTATCTTTCTTTTCTTTTCTTTGTTGTTCTTCTTTCTCTCGATTGTTATAGACTTTCCATGTTACTTCAAGCATTTTATTTAAATTTTTAGAATCCTCTCCCTCTAACTTTTGGAGTTTCCTTTTTATATCGGGTGCTGATTGTCCCATAAAAATCAAAGCCAATTGTTGTTGTTTTGTCTCTGTTTCCAATTTCAAATCAGTATATTTTCTAGCAGTCTCCTTTAATTTTTCTAGGAATACAGAGGGAGATTCATTCTTACCTTGTTTTACCTCATATAATTTAGACCAATTTAAAGCTCTTGGGATTGCATGCTTTATTCCATATAGCACCCATTTTTGATATCGATTTAGCCTTCTTCTGTGTTCTGTATTATTTGGGTCCCATTGGGGATCTCCCGAAGGGAAATTCTGCTCCAAAGTTCCAGGGAGAGTTTCATTCATATGTGCTGCCTCTGCTTGTGCTCTTGCTACTTTTAACACCATCTGTTTCTCAGTACTATCCAACAAATTATCCAGTATCACTTGTAAATCATTCCAATCAGGATCCTGAGTTCTAATAATTGTCTCTACCACTCTTCCTA
Organism: Aptenodytes forsteri; assembly: GCF_000699145.1. Lineage (NCBI taxonomy): Eukaryota > Metazoa > Chordata > Aves > Sphenisciformes > Spheniscidae > Aptenodytes > Aptenodytes forsteri. Next base: position 3,644,845 of record NW_008795371.1, on the reverse strand, counting down.
CTCTTTCCGGATCTTCTCTATATACCCCTGCTGCTT
>NW_008795371.1:3634343-3643681 GCF_000699145.1 Aptenodytes forsteri | reverse complement strand
TTCTTTATTGCGGCGCCGGGTGCAAGGTGGAATTTCCACAAATCAAGCACACCTATGGCTAGATCACCGTTACATTTATACACAAGAATTACAGGGTAGTGCACTCCCAGTTGCAATGATTGGGTAGTGATTTACATACACGTCTAATACCTGCTGTGTCATTCTCTTCTGCTACTACGCTTGCGCAGGGGAAGGGTCTTCACCTGGGCAAGGGTCTTCTTGACCTGTGGGTGTGTTTTTTAGTATTATAATGAGGGCAGTTCACTTCAGGTTACCTTAAAAGTAAGTTTCGTTGCCCAGTTAGCTAGATATTCATCTACCTTGTCAAGTTGTCAAATAACTCATCCCATATACAATAAAGCCTAAGTGGTCTGGTTACGCTCTAGAGAATTAAGACTAAGGCTAACGTGGTCCAGTGAATAACACAGCAACCCCTGCATAGCGCAGCGCTAACATAAAGATTAAATGTTCTCACTTATTCACTATCAAACACAAAATATAGAAAGATTCAATAAAAAAAACTTATGATAATCTTCAACAAGGCTGAAGAAGTGCCTTTGCCAATAAAAAAAACTTATGATAATCTTCAACAAGGCTGAAGAAGGATGCCTTTGCCATGTAACTTGTTGTCACTGATAGAAAACTGCACTTGACTTTGGGGACGGTGTGCTTTGTTGAGCAAGGGAAAATGCCTCCTGGTGAGCCCCTGCTCTACACAGCGCCTCTCCTGGGGCTGGCAGAGGGTCCTTTTTGGGTGCTGAGCAAGCACAGCCACTCACCCCAGCATCAGCAGAGCCCCGCTGTGCCACTGTGTTGGCCCGATGGGGCTGCCAAGAGGGGACGTGGAGGACCCGGCTTTCCCTGGGGCCGTGCAGAGAAAGCGATGTCAGATGAGGGACGCTGGGGCTCAGGTCCTGCTTGGGCCCTCCCTCAGCTGCTAGCTGGATGGGCAGGGGCTGCACCCCCTCCCACCTCTGCTGTGCAGCTCACGGACTCTGCCACAGCATAGGCTTTTATTTCAAGCAGAGGGGTTTTTTGTTTCTTTAATTTTGCCCCGAAAAGTCAATGTTATTAACTGAAAGTATTTGTTACTGAGTTGCTTTAATTACCTTCTTTTTCATTTCAGCATTGGCTGGAATTTACCAAGTCGGTTGTGAAGCAGATGAGGGGTGAGTATTGCTGCAAGCAGATGTCCTGGACAGGCGGTGCGTGCTCCTTTCATTTTAGACATTTTTCCATGTTCTTCAGTCCTTCCCCTCTGGGGTTAATTCCCAGCACATCTCCCAGAAAAAGGACCTTTCTGATTATCCACAAAGCTGTTCTGCTGGCTTGAAAGTGGGATCATTCTCCTCCGGTCCCACTGCAGTCACAGCTGGCCATGCCCCCCTGGTATGGGGCACCGGCTCTGCAGGAGATCAGGACAGAAATGATGGGGATGAGCAAAGCAAGATTTGCCAGCGCCGGGGCCCGCCTGGAGAGCGGGGAGCACTGCAGGCAGACGGTGCTGCGGGCGCTTCCCCATGGCTTTACTGGGGACATCTGCTCCCCCCATGGCCACCGCAGTGGGGAACGGCCCCGTGCCTCTCTGCTCCCTCCTTACCAAGGGCAGCTGGGTGTGTTTGGGGGTAATGGGGAGGGCAGGCGAGACCCCCAGCAATATCTGACCGTCTCCTCGAGCGGGGTTATTTGGGAGGACGAAGGGGACAAACCCTGTCACTTGGTGACTGCGGTATCGCTCTTTTCCCTGCAGCCCAGCCTCCCTTCACCATGTGCTTCCGTGTGAAGTTCTATCCCACAGACCCCGCTGCTCTGAAGGAGGAGATCACCAGGTAAGACCCCGGCACACAGGGACCGGCCAGCCCCGCACCGCCGGCACCACGCAGCGAGGGCTTGGCCAAGGCAGGAACACACCCTGCCAAGCTTTGTTTTGTAGTCAAGGGAGAGCAACAGCCATTTAGATTTCCAAACAAACCTGAACATTTCTGGGTTGTCACAACTGTGGGGAAACAGTGTGGAAATCCCCACCTGTGCTTTGTTAGTGTGTGGAGTGGCCGTGCCTGGCGGGGAGCACTAGCTGTGGGTTTAAACCCGCTGACTTGGTCTTTGGCTGCGGTCGGTTACAAAAACCAGGTTTCCAGGGCAAGGTACTCTGAGTGCAGCACTGCTCACCGTAACGTCCATCACAGCCTCGGTACCATCCTGCCAATGCAGAACTGTTCCTGGGCTGCACCGGCTGCATGCCCTTCCCTGCAGCTCTCCAAAATCTCTCCTTCCAGCTGGAAGCCCCAGTCCCGGTCAGTGCAGGAAGGTGCATTCAAGCAGGAGCAGCAGTTCACCTGTGAGAGTCTGATTTCTGCTTCTGCTAATACTCTTGCCACTTCTGAATCAGCTGTTAGCACCACTGCCTGAGCACATCCTTAGCTCAGGGTGTCATTACGTGTGCTTGGTCTGTCGGGAAGCGTTTGAGTGTCTCCAGTTCCCTTGACATCCCCTGGACGTAATTATCCACATCCCTTTTACGTAAGGGCCATGAATGCTCTGGGAGAAATGGGTGATAAACTGCGATGCAGAAACTTGACAGTGCTTCTCTCGAGTTTCTATCTTTAGGGGTTCTTCATGCCGCTCTTCCTGCCAGAAGGAAGGACGTGAAAAGCACTCGCTGAGAAATTGCAGCAGCTTTGGAAAACAAGCCGTGGCTGTGGATCTCCAGGGCACAGCAGCCCAAGCTGCCCCCACCTGCCGTGGCATGGAGAGTCGGGTCTCTGCCTGAGGCAGCTGGGCTGGTGCCTTTGCTAAAGGTTTCTGCATTTTCCCCTGGAGCCTTTGGCCATTATTGCTGCAAATAATTCTTAGTTGTCTGCAAGCCTGGGGTTTGTTAGGGAGAAGGTAATAGAAATGGTGTGGACTGGGTGCAGGCACGCTGGAGGGAGCATGACAAGGGCACAGAGCATTGCCAGGGCCATCCCACACCGGCCCGGGACCAGGACAGTCACCTACCCCCAGGGCAGGACCTCTCGCTCTTCCAGCAGCTGGCCACTGCAGTGCCTCTGCTGCTGCTACACCCAGCGCGGGGTGCAGACTGCACCACTCACCTGCTATGCCATGGTGCAGGGGAGCGAGAAGTGCTTCGGCCTCACTCGAGGGCTGGGTGGGCGACACCAGCCTTGCTTTTCAGTTCCCAAACACAGCAGGTTTTGGGCGTGCGGGCTCCATTAAATGCTGAATAAAATTTACTAGAGATGTTTAAAGGAGCTGCATCTTCAGATGAGGTAAATTTACTAGAGATGTTTAAAGGAGCTGCGGGGAATTTTGCATCTTCAGATGAGGCGAGAGCATGAAAGGCAGTGTGCGTCAGCACACCGTGGGACCGGGAGCAGACCTGGCCTGTAGGCTCAGCCTGGGCTCTGCACAGGGGTGGCAGAGCTGGGAGAGCCTGGAGGGCTGACGGGGTGTCAGGCACAGCCAGTGCCTTGTCCCCCAGTTCTGCTAGAGAAGGGAAATGGGGAACTCCCTTTAATCACCCTGCTGATGTGTCAGACACCACAATGTGCTTTCGCCTCGGCGTGCTGTCCTCTGGGATGTTAGGTTAGGTAGGAGGCCTGAGCCTGGCCCCCACTGTGTGCCCATGGCAGCAAGACCCCAGACCCGGCTGTGGCAGCAGGGACCACCATTGGGGCAGTGGTGGCACGCACCCTGCCCATGCCCTGGTCTGTTACGGCTCCCTGCAGGGCTGCCATCACCTTTTAAAGAAGAGCTGGAAGTGAGTTCCTCAACCACGCTTAGATATTTTCCAGATTTTCCTCAGATCAGGAGTAAAGGCTCCCCACTCCCCTCCCAGGTGGTGGGGGCATCTGGACCCCTCTGCTCTCCGCTGGATTCTCACCCAGGTCAAGAAGCTTTAAATGAACCCATAAAGCAGAAAGTGAAGAAGAGCAGTTAGGTCAGGCCCAGGGCTCACCAAGACTCCTGCCATGTCTCTGGCAGGGGCCATTTGCCAAGGATGTAATTAGAGGAGACGTGGCATGGATGAACCTCTGTAACTCAGGTAGACCCCCCTGGGGTCTGTCCTGCACTTGTCCCCAGTAAATGTCAGTGGTGTTACCGTTGGGGCTGCGAGGTCCCTTGCTAGCTCTGCACCCAGGAGAGGGCTTGGCATTTGCCATCAGGGTGTTTTGGCTGTCAGGGGACTGTCACCAGCAGCTCCTGCTCACCAGCCGTCCTCCTCCAATGTCATGTGGAGACAAGGGACAGCTCATGCAGGGACCTCTCCTCTCCTCTCCTCGAGCTCCAGAGATGGAGGCAGGCCAGCTGCTGCTGGATCTTGGGCAGCACCAGGTCTGTGTCTACCCCCAAACAGTTTCAGTTCCCCTTTATTCTGTTTTACTGTGGGAAAAAGTTTCTTCTTCTTAAATGCATCCAAGAACTTACAGTAAAAACCAGAGAGAACTAAATGATGAATAAGGGGCTGGCAATCTTCCTTTGATGCTAAAACTTCCCAGCCCAGCTCCCACCGGTTGAAGGCGGCAGGTTTTGGTGTGGAGCGCTTGGCTGCACCGCAGACCTCTCACCGTCTCGTATTGCTGCCACCAAAAGCTCCGGAGCATCCGACACGTTGGTACCCATAGCGTGGTCCCAGGGAGGGACCAGGAGCGGGACAGCAGAGGGGGCCCTGGCCGGGCTGGGATGGCGTCGGCAGCATCTGCTGCTCCCCTCTGCCGGGCTGTGCTTTGCTGTCCTGATTTTCCGACTATTTGGCTGGTTTTCCCTGGCTTCAAAGCACAGACTTGTTTGTACCTTAGAAAGTCGGTCGGCTCGCTCCTGGCACGTGGGCATCTGCAGACCGCTAAGAAAAGTATCAAATCAATTCAAAGGATCCAAAAGTGTTTTGGGGCTAAAATGTGCTGGCTGCTGACCCCCTGGAGCTGGGCCACTGCAACGGGAGCCGGCTGATTCTCACAACGAGGTCTAGGAGGGAAATTTTTCACTTTCCTTCTGGTTTTAGTTGTTTGCATGTGTCCTTATGTAAAGTCCAGGCTAGGGAGATGATCCAGAGAAGCAACATGTGAAGAAATGACTGCAGAAATGCTTTTTCTGACTATGCCCTGGATCTAGGTTTGGGGTGTGAAAGGGTGCAAAACTTGTAGGTGCCATCTGCCAAAATGCAGGTAAGGGCTCCAGACAAAACCAGTGAGCTGCATCTGTGAACAAAGGGTCTGGGTGTGGGGAAAAAACATTGTTATTTGTGTGTGCAGCTGCAGTGCTCCCTTCTTCCTACCTCAGCTTTTACCTGTGATGTACCTTAGTCCAGGGCAGGAGATCATCAGTCCTGGAGAAGGAAGCTCCCTGCTTACCTGTAAAAAACAGGGACCAAAGTAGCACAAACTTCTCTTGATATCTTCAAAGCGGGCTGTAAATGCCGTGTTGCACTGTGGACAGTCAGCTGCTGCAAATTGCAGGACCCCCAACGTCTTGGCCCCAGATACCCTCAAATGGTGGCAAGTAGCCCTTGTCACTCACTCAGAGTAGCTCAGTCTCAGCAGCGGCCTGAAGCCGTGCAGCCCTGAATCCCTCTGCGCATCCAGGCCCCGCGCTGGGCTGCCATTTCTCCATTTGCCTGGGGGACAACGCTCTGGCTGCTAAATATTCCAGATGAATAGCTGGGGTCCATGCTAAGCACGTTGAGAATTAAGTAGGCTTACTGATAGAGCTAAATATATTCCGGGATTTATTTATTGGGATTTTCAGTCTATTTCTGCAGGCAGCAAATGAGAGAGGATGTCTGGACTTTTGCAGCCTGTTACGCAGTGTGTTTGGAACATGCCTGGGCTCAGCTTTTTACTTCAGTTTTGCATTAATAAACTCTGTATTTTTGTTGGGCAAATCAGCTAGAAGTAGAGGATGGTGAGGTGTTTCAAAAACTCTTCTGGAGTTTGGTTTCCCCATGATAATGTACAAGACTAATGAAAGCTTTGCTTGTGTTTCACAGAAGGACCCAAAAAACAGAACTAAAAAACCCCTTAAGATGTTGTTTGGAAGCCTGAGAAAGTTTCAGTTCTTTGGGTCTGACCGTAGAGGGGAGATGCAGATTAGGATGAAAGCGTTTGTAAAGAGCCCTGTGTGCATTTGCTGGGCCTGTTTAAAAGTGTCTTCATGTGCAGAATGCCAGTCTTTCTGCTGCTGCCAGGACATGCGCTGTAATCAGCTTTCTTGGGTACAATTGATCTGGTTTTTCGTACAGGCACATTTTAGGGGACTCACAGAAGTGCCCAGGAATAGTTTCACACGGATACATCTTGTTTTGCTTAAGAGGCATTTATTTAGTTTGCAGATTTTACATTTACTCCCAGCAAGTGCAACCCTGTGCAGCCATCAGGCCTTAATTTAAATGTGAAACGGCCAAAGACATTGTCTCTGAGTAATGACAGCTATTATGTGGGCATTAATCTGCACACACAATATGTTAATTGTATTTCTTTTCTTTAATCAGAGATTAGCAAACATCTGCAGTTGTCAAGCACAGTAAGGAGAATTGAAATGCAGGTCACAGTTTACCCTTGCGGAGGGTGGGAGCTGGACCCAAAGAGCATCGGGGATGGAGCCAGCCCGGGAGCTCGCCAGTGCAAGCTCAGAAATATTTCCCATCTTCACTGTCCTTTTTCAAGGCAGCCTCATCCCACAGCCCAGCGCTGCCCCGAGAAACTCCCCTTTCCAGGGGATATTTCCAAGGCATAGGCAAGGCTTTGGAAAACCTGTTTGGCACCTGCTGAATGCTTTTGTTTGTAAAACCAGCTCAGATCTACAGACTTTCCCTGCTTAAAGGGAACAGGGGGGTTCCGGGGGGGGGGGGGGGTGCGAGCAGGGGTGGAGGGATTGGCAAGGTTAAACCCATTTGATTACATATTTTTTTGTGAGGACTGTGCTAGGCGCTGGGGAAGGGCTGGTGCAGCGAAGGTCTTTTGTGCTGGGCGAGGGTGTCGGCGGTGCTTGCCAGCCGAGCCTGGGGTCTCCATCCAGGCTGGCGCCAGGCGGGTGTGCTCAGGCAGGAGCAGGGTTTGTAACCTGCGCTGGAAGCCATGGCCACCAACTGCTGAGATTGTCGATGCTTCAGAGGTGACGGTAGGGACTGGGAGCAGAAGACCATGTTCTCCTTCCCACGAATAAAGCATTAGCCCGGCTTCGGGACCGCAGCCACCTCCAGCCCCTTTTGTGCCCTGCAGCTGATGTGAGTGTGGCGCTCTGCAGCCCAGCCGGGCTCAGGCTGTCTGGGGTCCAGGTCTCACAGTACCCCACGGGTCCCCTGCGCACCAGGACAAACCCTTCGTGTGGGTGGGCTGCCCCTGCTTGCTGCTGTTCGAGGTGTGCCTGCAACTGCAGCTGAAACCTGGACTTAAAATCCACTTTCCCCTGGACCAAATACACTTTAATATCTGGATTTCTCTTTAATGTATTTTATCTGTGAAAATTAGTGGTTTATCTCATCATAAATACGGATTTGAGAAATGAAGCATGACTGAGATATTGCAGAGTGCAAGTCTGATTATTTAAACACATTTCTGAGCACTCCAATTTCCATTTTGCTCCTTCATTCTATGACTTACATTTTACCATCAAAAAGTTTTCCCAAATGCATTGCCACATGACTCAGCCCAGACTCTTACTTAGGTATAAATTCATTCAAATATGTAATTTTCCAACATAGTTTATCTTTTCACTGGGCTTTGGTGCATGGAGATAGAGATGGGCGAGCGCAAGAGGTAGCTCGCTCTAGATGATGTAGTGTTGATCATTGGTGAGCACAGAAGAGGGAAGCGGGTGCGTACTCAGAGACCTGGAAGGATACAGGAAGTTGGGGAAGGAGAAAATCATGTTATGTGGAGGCTGAGCAGCTGGGCAAGGATGCAGGACTGGGAAGCGCAACAGCCACTGGTGGGCTCAGGACCGCGAGACCCCCTTCAGACCATCATCCCTGGGCACCTCAGCCCCCATTGACCTCGTGGTGGGCTGGGGCAGTTGCAATTGCGTTCAGGCACCCTGCCCAAAACAGGGTGAAGCATCTCAGCGGACTCCAGGGGCTGGCAGGCAGAAGGGACCAGCACCTCCTTGTCTATGAGTTTCCTCCTTTGTGCATTTTCCCCGTGGGAATGCTCACCCAAGTATCTCTGTGCCTGAGGGAGCTCTTTGTCTCTGCCAGCAGCTCTGCCCTGCTGCGGGTGGCCATGCCGGTGGGGAGCTGGCTGGTGACAGAGGAGCGTTGGTGGAGACCTCCATCAGCCCTTGAGGTTGGGTGCCAGCCCCGGAGCAGGCACTGTGTCCCTGAGGGCTGGAGCGGGGCTGGGATGCGTAGATCTGAGCCCCAGCACCCGCCCTGACGGGGGGAACTGCCCAGTAATTAGCACTTGTTCGCTCCTAGCAAGCATAATGTCTTGTAAATGGGCTGCTCCAAGAGAAATGTTAGTGCAAGTGTCTCGTGGCAGATATTCCACATGTAAATTGCCTGTTTAGGTAATTTAAACATTCCTTAATAAATGGACTATCTCTTCTGTCCTCAGGTATTTAGTCTTCCTGCAGATCAAAAGGGATCTCTACCACGGCCGTCTCCTCTGCAAGACTTCGGATGCTGCTTTGTTGGCCGCCTATATCCTTCAAGGTAATGCTTTTTGACAAGATAAATTTGCTTTTCGTGCTAAGTACTGGTTACATTATTTCACTTACAACAGATCACTGCACCTAGAATACAAATGTCACCCTGCCAGTGCGGGGCTCATGCTTCAAGACTGTGCTTGTGCCGTGCAGTGCTGGGCTAGAGGAGGGTAAGGATTGAAGTTGGGGTCTCACCCGCAGCAGAAGCACCACGCTGCCATCTGCTCCCTGAGCTATCCCACCTGCATTCGGGGCAGTGGCGTCCCCATGAGCATCCCCTCAGCTTATCCAGCCTGTGTCTCCTAGTTCTGTGCTTGTCCAGACGCAGAAGCAGCCCTGTGACAAAGCACTTCTTTTTCTGGGGCTGTGCACGGCCCGCGGTAACTCTGGCAAGTGCCTGCGGTTTGCAGTTGCAAAGAGGGCTCCAGAGCTAACTGCAGTTTTGCTGGTTGCTAGCACAGATGAAGATGGCCTTGGGTAAGCTCACTGCTTGCTGCCGAGCACCTTGGCAAAGAAATCGATGGGCCGAGGCCAACTGTATGAGGTTCAACAAGGACAAGTGCCGGGTCCTGCACTTCGGCCACAACAACCCCATGCAGCGCTACAGGCTTGGGGAGGAGTGGCTGGAAAGCTGCCCCGCGGAAAAGGACCTGGGGGTGCTGGTTGACAGCCGGCTGAACGTGAGCCGGCAGTGTGTC
>NW_008795371.1:3604514-3633657 GCF_000699145.1 Aptenodytes forsteri | reverse complement strand
TGGAGTCCCCATCCCTGGAAGTATTTAAAAGACGTGTAGATGAGGCTCTTGGGGACATGGTTTAGTGGGCATGGTGGTGTTGGGTTGACGGTTGGACTCGATGATCTTAGAGGTCTTTTCCAATCTTAATGATTCTATGATTCTATGGAAGTGCCTTTGTCAGCAAGTTGCAGAGGCGCTGGTGGGGTTTGGAGCAGGAGGTGGGAAAACCACTGAAAACCTTCTGCCTGATCTGCCCTCCTGCCTGTTTTCTTGCCGGCGTGGCTCTGCCTGCTCTTGCCTCCACTGCCCGTGGCACTGAGAGCACAGGGGTGGCCGGCGTCTGCTCGGCGTGGTGCAACACCCAGACGCTCAGCGAGGATTGTCAGGCTGTTTGGAAGAGCTGGGTGGCGCTGGCGTGGTGGAAAAGCATGTTGACGTGCCGTTAGCACTGTGACGCCAGGCGTGCAAGTGGGCTTCCCCACCCAAGGGTGCTCAGCTCAGCGCCTTGCCGGGGCCCTTCTCTGCAGTCCCCCGGTGCCTGCAGTCACGTCCCTGGGATGAGCTGGGGGGATGTGCCCCAGCAATCAAAAAAGACAAATTTCAGCTCCAAAGCGTTTTTGAGTTATTTCACAGTGCCGGTGTGTTTCCCCCCTTTTAGTGTTTTAAGCAGGAAACATAAAAATTAATGTAACGTCTCCATTTCGCTTAGGACCTGAGGCTGGAGGGAATTAAATCAGAGTAAGGTCCTTTCATCCCCAGTGGCAGGAGGCTGCCGGATTACTGTAAATCCCTGCAGGATACACCAGCTACAGAGCCATGCTACAGTGAAATGCCAGCGGCGACCGCTGCCGGCTCCCACAGGGTGCTGGGAGAGGGAGCAGAGCTGCGTCAGCCCACACTGAGGAGAGAGCAGGGCTGAGCTCAGAAATCGGGGTGTCTCGGGTGTTTCTGCACCCTGGTCTCAGTGCTTGGGTTCGGGCTGCTGGGATTGTCTTGAGGACAGACCTCCTGTCGCTGTGCTTGCAGCTTGCTCAGGCTTGAAGCAGGTTCTCCAGGTGGGGGATCAGTCCCATTGCAGGCAGCACTCCCGCCCCGCTGCAGGGCAGTGCTGCTGGGTCAACCTGTACCCGGCAGCACTTCCCTGGGGTAGGTAGAGAGGTGAAGGAGCTTTTCTCAATGTCGCTTTACAGTTTTCCAATGAATTATATTTTTTCAAGGCACAGTTGCATCCACTGGGCAAGTAGAATTCGCTCGCTGCCTTGTTCCCAGCTGGGATCAGGGTGGGGGCCGGGGGTGCCCCTGACTGCCCCAGGGCTGCCATCGCGCAGACCCAGCACAGCTCCCAGGAGGTTCTTGGCAAATAGCTTGAGGAATTAATAAATGTGGGACAGTGACCATCTGCTGCCAGGTGACTCCCAAGCAAATGGTGACATTAATTGGACACATCACCTTACAAACGATCCCTCCCGATGGGAAGCACGGCCAGGTCAGAGTGGTGTTCCCAGGATGCTCTGAGCCCCGACCCTGCACCCAGTTGCCGCCGGCTCTGCTGCCGAGGATGGGGATGCACTCTGCTGTTGCTGACCGGTTCTGTCTGCCACCAGCCGAGATCGGGGACTACGACCCTGGGAAGCACCCGGAAGGCTACAGCTCCAAGTTCCAGTTCTTCCCCAAACACTCGGAGAAGCTGGAGAGGAAAATTGCGGAGATCCACAAGTCGGAGCTGAGGTACGGCCGGGTGGCTTCGCTGAGCAGGAGCGTCAGCTGCTATCGGGATTACTGATGCTCGGCTGATTTTTATCGCTGTTTGGGATTTTCAGTCGTGCCATGGGATGAGCACTCACTGCTCGTGTGTGTCAGATCTAGCTGAGAGCCAGCGGTACTCTTGGCAGTGTTGGTAATAGCAAAAATGCAGAGCAGAGCAGGCTTTAGGAAAGCAGGTTGGTTGGCAGCGTAGAGGCATCACAACAAATCACCCTGCAAGAGGAGCTTGCTGTGTCCCCCAAACCTCTGCTCACTGAAAGAAAAATGTGATCGAGTGGCCAAGGACAAGCCAGAGAAAGTGTAGACAAATAAAAAAATACACTGGCAATGCAGCAGTCCAGTCCTGGTGCAAAATCAGCCCCGATCCCTCCTGCCCTAGGGAGGAACAAGGGGTTTCTCCTGATCCTGGCTGTTGGCTCAGCTGGCACAACCTGGGGGGGTCCCTGGTCTTCCCTGGTGGGACGGGGATAGTGACCAACGCCCCCATAGATCCCCTCCTGCCTTCACCCCGCTCTGGGGACATGAGGTGTGAGAGACTGTCAGCAAAGCCCCGTCCTCCCATGGCACCGGTGATGCCTCTGGGGCCATGTCCCGAATGGACAGCCGTGTGCCGGTCCCCAGGGAGGATGGTGTGGTTTTAACCTCCCAAAAACCCAGCAGAGCCGTGCCCTTACGATATGTGGGCTGCTGCCCTCTGCCCAGCAAAATCCCCTTTCTCCCCCGTGGAAGAAATGCCTACACTGCATGTAGGAAATTCAACCCTAAATTATGCAGATGCTCCTTAATTTTGGTCCTTCCTGGTGCTGCTGGTTCAGCGTATCTCCTGCTAGATCAAACTGGCAGGAGAAGAAAGGCTCGGTTTCAGTGCTGGTCTCCTGCTGCAGATTGGCTGTGCTGACGAATGTAACGGGAATATGCCATGACTGATGCCTCTTGTCGTTACTGGAAACCCTGTAACCAAGGGCTGACTTTCATGTTTGTGTCTTCCACGGAATATTCTTTTTGTTCCTGTTTTTTCCCTCCTGTAGTGGGCAGCCACCAGCTACTTCAGAGCTGAATTTTCTCAGGAAAGCCCAGACTCTGGAGACCTACGGGGTTGACCCACACCCTTGCAAGGTAAAACAGTTTTCTGAACACTATTCCTTGCATTGGATTTCTTGCTCCGGTAACAAGCTGCAGAGGTACCATTGACTGGTCCCAAGTGCAGTCGTTTGTCACCTGCCAGCGGGCTTTGGCGCTGGCGGAGCCGTGGTACATGGGATGTGCTGGAGCCAGCAGCCGTCCCCAGCCTTAAAAACCAGCCCCAAGTGGGCATGCGTGCACAGAGGGGAGTGGGGAGGTTGAGTACTCCGAAATCCTTCCAGAGGCTATTTAGGGAAGCCGTAAGAAAGCGTTTTCACATGCAGACAGCTATAAAAGACAGTGGCCGATCATCTTCCGCTAAAGCATGTAATTTGGAGGCAGTAACAAGGTCAGTAATGCGTCTGAGAAACCAACAAGCATTAATCTGCCAGAGACAGTCTATCGCTCTGCTCTTCCCTGGCCAGTAATCCAGTTTTCTGTTTGAAATGCTTTTTATTGACTGTAGATGTCATTGCATTTGGCTCTCTCTGGTCCCTTATAATCCCATCGCATGCAGATGGATGCAAAGCAGACGGAGAATTTTACTCTAAGGGCAGTGCCTGCTCTGTGGTCCCCCGGGGCCTTTAACTGGAATATGCCACGTAAATACACAATCGCAGTAAATACACCTGGCCTGGGTGGGGAGGTGTTCCGTTTACTGGCAGTCTGTGATTGCCGAAGAGGTTGCCAGGCTGGCGGAGCTGAATCACCGCGCCGGTTCAGCTCTCCTGTGTTGCTGGCTGGATTGGGCTGTGCTGCCCTGGGAGCAATGCTTGGCTCGTCTAGCTCAGCGCCGGTGCTGGGGGGTCTGTGCTTTGCTTTTATTTCCCTATAGGGTGCTGTGCCCCATTTAGCATCCCCAACCCCTATCGAGCCTCTGCACCCCCAGCTCCCCATCCTCAGCCCCAGCATCCCCCACCTTTCCCAGGGGCACCCTGCTCCCCAGCTCCCCCCTCCACCCCAACCAGGGGGAGCTCGGCCCCATTCCTCCCATCCCAAAGCTGCAACTCCAAAACCATGCAGCTTCCAGCCCGACACCCTGTTAATCTCCGACCTACCCCACTCGCTGCCTGCGGCTGCAGCGTCAGCCATAGCCAGGGCAGGACTGAGTGGGTTGGTGTGTCAGTGGTGTGCAGGGGCGAGCAGGGTTCGCACCCGCCAGGAGGGTACGTCCGTCTGCCAAATGCTGCTTCTCCCTTTCCTGAAGGTTTTCCTTGATTCGGGAAAGAGCCAAAGCGCTTTGGGCAGCCCAGGCCTGAGCTGCAGGAGCTGCTGCCAGGCTGGTGCATTACCCATGGGCTGCTTTCTGCAAAGATGCACAGAAATCTTCCTTCTTCTGCAAGACAGGGCTGCTGCTTCTTAGACACGATGAGTTTGGGGATTTACATCTTGCCTTGTGCAGGGCATTGGATTGAGATTCAGGGGTCTCTGCTTTTGGCCATTCACCCTTAACAGATTAAGATGGATTTTTGATCTAATCTGCATTTAAAACCAATTTGTTCTCTGCTCAAATTTGGAAGATCTCATCACAACACTGGCTCCTTGCCATCCCTGCACCGTGCCACCAGAGTAACCGAGCTCCAGCATCCTGGGGTGGAAAGCAAACAGCAGAGAAGATGTCTCGCCTCTCGATTAAGCCAGGGAAGGACACAACTGGAAGCAGAGGGGGAGAGTTGTACCCCTGAGCTGGGGAGATCCTGGGCATGGGGCGTCCCAGCGGTGACCAGAGCTGCCCTGCATCCACCCCATGCCATGCTTTCCCCTGAGAAAACGTCGCAGACACCGGACATATATCGCTCTTCTGTAACTGCCCCTGTAAAAGTCCTTTCCTGCTTTTCCTGCCCAGTGCACCAGAAATCCTGAGCCTGGCATGCACCTTCCCTTCGGCTCAGCATCCTTTGAAAGCCACCTGAATGTCTGCTGGCCAAATAAAAGTCAGGGCAAATCTAACAATTACTGAGTGGCCACAACTGTTTCATAATATTTTTAAAATTCAGCATATCTCTGTTTTTTTCCGTGCACACCAGTGCAGTTAATGATCACTTCCCTGGAGTCTAGACGTTATGATTAAGTTAAACTGCTGCCTTGCTCCATACATGACACTAATTATTGGTTTTAAACTGTCTCAATGCCGCCCAGCTGCACTGGCTCTGCAGGACTCTGAGGGAGTCAAGTGTAACAGGTTTTTACAATTTTCTAGTTTAATTACTAGTGAAAGGGTTGGTAGGGCACTGCCTTCACTGTTTATTCCTCACTGGTAAGCAGACGGGACTGTTGGGGCTGGGAGCTGTATTGTGTTTTCTCCTTGTTAGTGCTGCTGGACCAGCTGCCCTGTTATTCGGCTGTGGGTTTTGCTGTGTGTGCAGGGTGCCATGGTCCGGGTGAACCTGCCAGGAGCATCCCACTGGCAGAGTCGGTGCAGAGGATTCTGCATCGTGACTGCCTTTAGGGCTGAGGGTTGCCAATAGCGTATAAGCTTTTCCGGCTCCGCAACATTTTGCTGAGAAACCACTATTTTCTTCCAGGATGTGTCAGGGAACGCGGCGTTTTTGGCCTTCACTCCCTTTGGTTTTGTTGTTCTGCAGGGAAACAAGAGAGTTCATTTCATCAAGTGGTGAGTTCCCACCCTGGCATCACCTGTGGTGCCCTGCTTGCTTGGAGCCGTGCTGGCCAGTTCGCTTCTGCTCCCTCGGTTGTGAGATGTGCATGGTGCTGTGGGGCAGGGGCCATGAGTGCCCCGCATTGCCCTGGGGTGTTCGAGGGATGCTTGGGTGAGCTCCCGCAGACGAGGCACATGGGTGATCCCAACGCTGGGTGCCTTCCCTGGGCACTCACGCCGCACCGGGGTAGGGGTGATGTGCCTGTAAGGGACGGTGGTAAGTGCACCCACTGCCCATGTCTGAGCCAGGACAGGGTCCGAGCACAGGACACAGAGGGGAGCGATGTTGCGGCAGCTGGAAAACCTGTCCCGCACCCTGCACATGCTTGCACCAGCGCACCTGTGAGCTTGCACGCCTGCGTCCGTCTCGGAAGCAGGGGAGAAAACAGGTCCCCTTCAGGGTGCCGTGTGGTCACTGTGCTGCCGGGGCAGCGGGTCTCTCCTGAGACGGGGAGAGCGGTGCTGAACAGAGCCTGCGGTGTGCACTCAGGGGGTCACTTCTTGCTCTGTCCTGCCCTTGGAGGAGCCCAGGAGCCTGTTTGCCTCCGTTGCTGCAGCTGTACGCTGGGCTGCTGGCTCTAAGGACTTTCCTACCCTGGCCCCTAAGCCCGCTGCTGGTCAGCATGCCACAGGGCTCTCCCGTGTGAGCTGCACTCTCTCTCCATTTGCTTTGTTGCCCCCAGACTTCTTATTTTCTACAATTGTCAACATTAACCTGCATCATCTACATATTGGCTGAGTCCCCCGAAAGCCCCCCAGCCCCTCTGAACCCGGTTGTGTTGTTTCTCAGTCTTTGCTGCATCTCAGGTTTTGGCCGGTGTGTCCCTCACGGCTGGCATTGCCACCCGGCCAGTGCCCCTGTGAGGAGGTCCCAGTGACTCTGGGATGCCCCGCTGACCGTCAGCTTCACCCCAGGGCATCCCCCTTTTCCAGCTGCTGGTTTCTGAGCCAGGGCTCCTCTCACCACCCTGTGGCACCTCCCAGGGACTGAAAACAGGGTCTTGAGGCTGCCCCACTGCCATTCCCAAAGCACCAGCTCATGACCTGCAGCTTCCAGCAAGCGCTTTGGCCGGGGCTGTGCCCGTGAGCCAGCCGGGCTGCGGTGGGCTCCGCGCAGCCTCTCACTTGCCTGTCCTTGTCCTTTCAGGAACGAGGTGACCAAAATGAAATTCGAAGGGAAGACTTTCTATTTATACGTAAGTCAGAAAGAGGTGAGTGCTTTCCCTTCCCGTGGGACTTCCCGAGCGCAGCTGTGGTCGTTGCTTCAGCAGGTTCTCCGTGCACTTGGCAGGCTGCAGCCTGCAGCAGCGTCACCCTGTGACTGTGGTGCAGGGACACGGGCACGGTGGCAGGGCCTGCAGCTCAGTGGCAGCGCTGGGGTCAGCCCCCTGCTCCCGCTGGCACCTTGCTCTGGGCACTAGAGCCTGCAGCCCGGGTTAGCCCTGGGCTGTGCCATGGTGATGGCTCTGTCTTCAGCAGCAGCCCAGGACCTCCCGCAGCTTCTTGCCATGCCTGCCCGCCACAACCACGTGC
This sequence comes from Aptenodytes forsteri, assembly GCF_000699145.1. Taxonomy (NCBI): domain Eukaryota; kingdom Metazoa; phylum Chordata; class Aves; order Sphenisciformes; family Spheniscidae; genus Aptenodytes; species Aptenodytes forsteri. The sequence goes on along the minus strand of NW_008795371.1, from coordinate 3,626,597 downwards.
TGCATTTGGGATTATTGTGGTTATTTGTTACTGCCATCCCGCTCGGTCAGCCCTGGTTAGCTAAGTCAGCCTGAAAACCTCTGGCTGAAAATGGCTCCCACACAAGCCATCAGCATGATTTTTTAAAAAATGTATTTCTGGACATTCAAAAAGGCAGGTAAGCTGGAGGAGGTGGGTGGCAGGTCACTGGCGCTCACGTCTGCCCATCCCTCATGCGAGGTGCAGTGCTGAGGTGTGGGCCGGTGCTCCAACGTCTCCCCGCATCATGAGCGGCTCTGGAGGAGGATCTGCCCCGTGTCAGCACTGCTCTAGCCTCCGTCCGCATTCCCGACATGCTGCCCAGTGGGCACCACTTGCTTGTTCTCCTACCGACTCCTTGTCTTTCTCCTTTAGGAAAAGAAAATTGTTCTTACATATTTTGCCCCAACACCAGAAGCCTGCAAGCACCTCTGGAAGTGTGGGATAGAAAACCAGGCTTTCTACAAGTAAGTGCCAGGCCACCCAGGCGTGCACGGTGGTGTGTTCTGCATCTCCCCGTGGGTTGGTGCTGCCCCACACAGCAGCTGCCCGAGGGCTCCATCCAGGTACTGGGGCTCAGGCACTGGCTGTCACCAGCTGCGTGGCACCCCTGTCCCGGTGGCCCCAGCAGAGTCACCAGCCACCAAAAGCGCCGGTGCCCCCGGGCTGGGGGCTCTGCCCACGGGGTCCCTCCTGCCCCCCCGCCCCGCACTCATCCCTCTGCAGCGAACCTTTAATCAGGAGATTAAAACTAATTGTTTGGAGATTAAGCCTTTAATGCTGAGCAACCGGAGCACGTCCTGTCTGCAACAGCAGAGGTGTTTTAGCATTTTCCGTGTTAATGGCAGCTTGTTTGGAGCCGGCCCGTGTGTGCGGATGCTCAGGCACTGTGAGCAGCCGGAGTGGGAGGCAGCAGGGGCAGACGCCAGCAAAATTCAGGGAATATTTTCTGACCTAAAATTCAAGGGTGGATTTTCAAAAATGTCTTCACAGGGTCTGTTTGTGCTGAATCTGGCGCTAAAATCCCCACTGAAGTCAGACCGGTGCCCCGGGGTGCTTTAGAAAAGCCTGCCTTTTAATGGGGAAAGCTCAAAACCTTTCAGAAATAATCTGCTTCTAAGCTCTTTGGGAACAAGTTAGTTATTCATGTGAAATATTCAAGGGGCCAGGGAGGTGACATGCAGTGTGGGCTGCAGCCGTGAGCCTGGGCAGCTGTGGACAGTGGCTTGAGGGACCATTCCTGCAAGCTGCCTGGCTTTGGGGGACCTCTGGGCTGGGGGTCTCACCTGGGCAGTGGGGCCTCCTGCCTGGGGAGGACAGGGAAGGTGGTGTCCTTCCCCAGGAGCTCTGGGCTCCCTAGTTCCCTAGGCCACCAAGGCAGCTTTTCTGCCCCTGGTTTGGCTAATTGGGCTGTCAAACAGAAAGGGAGAGGTCGCAGGCTGGACTGTCTGCCCAAAAACCAGGGAGGTGCCAGGTGGAATGGTTTGGTTTTACCACCCTGCTCATGTTGTACTTAAAAATAGCCTGCTTTGTGCTTTGTAATGAGTTTTATTTTAATCAGTAAGATGCAAGATAAAGCGTGTGATGTATTCTCTTTGGGAATACTGCAATCAGCAGCTGCAATCAGCAGGTTTCATTTCTCATTATATTAACATGAAATGAAATTGCACTATTGCTTTACAAATCTTTTTATGATTAATCATGTCAGTAAATTACTGCTGGATTATGCACCTGGTGGAGTGGACTGTGGCCTCGGCCAAGGTGCTGCCGGGCTCCTCCCGGGGCGAGGGACCAGCTCCCGTGGGATGAGGAGGAGATAGGACTGTCCTTCCTGGCGGTTTTACCCATCGCTGGCCAGACTGACCCCAGTGAGTGCCAGCCTGCCTGGGACGGGCCGATTCCTGCACCCCTGCGATGCAGAGGTTGTGGCGAGGGTTTTAGCCCTCTGGAGAGCTTCAGCGCTGTGCAGCTCCCATATGCAGGCACTCGCTGGTGGCCTCAGTGGACCCTGTATCGGCGGCTTGTTTCGTTCCTGGTGGTGTTTTGCATCTCCGGGGCGTTGCTCTTGTAATTTGGCCTCGTTGCTGTTTGCCAGCAGCGTGCGGCTCCTTCCCTCTGAGTCTGGGGGTCAGTCTGGCGGGGATGATGCTGTAAGGGCATCAGCAGAGCAATCAGTCCTTGTCACCGGCGCAGTGCATTGGGAACAAAACCAGGCGAAAGCTTTGCCATGAAGCGGTGCTGGGGGCTGTACCCTGCCCGGGTGCTCAGCACCTGGCTGGCGATGCAGGGCGCTCATGCAGCTCTTGGTGCTGTTGCAGGTTGGAGAAGTCGAGCCAGGTCCGGACAGTGTCCAGCAGCAACTTGTTCTTCAAGGGAAGCCGGTTCCGATACAGGTAAATAATGACAGTAAGTAGCAGCTACTGGATATGTTTTCGGATGCTCCTTTGGCTGTGCTGTGGGGAGCAGTTCAGGGCTGCAGTAGTCTGAGGACTTGCTAAGGGTCCTCCTGTCGCTGGAGGTCCTCCCATTGCAGCGCTGCTGCCTCGCCAAGGCCATCACCACTTCTTTCTCTGTTTCACAGCTGACATCCCTCTCTCCAGCCCCAGAACAGCAGATTTTTGGAGGGACAGGAGTGGAGGAGGGGAGAGGACAGGGGGCTTTTGGGTTTGGTTTTTGAGAACAAGGAGTGAAACGAATCATCACAATTCCTAAATTCCTGGGGGGTGTTGCTCCTCCCTGGCCCTGGAGCGAGAGCCTGGACCTGGGACCTCGTATCTCTGCAAGATGAGAGAGATCCCTGCTCTTCCCACGACCCTTATTTCCAGCAAATACTTCTGCTTTCCCCTGGAGCTGTGGCAAGAACCCCCCTCTCCCAGCCCATGTGCATGGGGAGGGGGCTAGGCCGTGCCGGGGCACGGTGTGCCACGGGGGGAGCTCACGGCTTGCCAGTGTGGCGGTCACATCCTCATGGTTGCTGTTCTTCAACTGCTTGCAGTGGCCGTGTTGCAAAGGAGGTGATGGAGTCCAGCGCCAAGATCAAGAGGGAGCCCCCCGAGATTCACCGGTAAGAGCCTGGCAGCAGTGGCACGGCATGGTCCAGCCTGCGGGGCCGGGGCCTCCCAGGGGTCCAGTACCCGGCTCGCTGGGGTGGCGGAGGGAGCCGCAGGACTGAAGTGGGAGAGCTGCCGCATGCCCGGGGCTCTGACACCGTCCCTGTTCTCGTCCCCAGGGCAGGGCTGGTGCCGAGCCGGAGCTGCCCCTCCATCACCCATGGCCCCCGCCTGAGCAGCGTGCCCCGCACCCGGAGGAGAGCCGTGCACATCTCCATCATGGAAGGTAGGGCATGGGGCAGCTCTCCCTGGGGCTTGGGAGCCGGGGCAGCCCCAGCGCTGGGGACATGCATACAGCTGCACACACACACGTGCACCCACATACACATATGCAAACACATGCACACACAAAAAAGCAGACACACATCCAGCTGATTTTTGTACCCCCTGATGCTGATGTGGGGACACCGGGGCAGGGAAGGTCCCTGATGTGTCCCCAGGGTCTTATGGCAAGGCTTGACAGCAACAGATGTTGCTCTTGTGGCTCAGGGCCAGTTTGGCATCAATAGCTGAGCCCAGGCAAAGTGGAGAGCTGGTTGTGGGACAGAAGTTTCCAGTGCAGAAGCAAAGCAGAGGAGAATTTCTCAGAAATTGTTAATTTAGATTAAATTGGAAATTCAGCAAAAGGCTCCACATTGCCCTGATAGCTCTGACCCAGGGAAGAGGTGAGTGAGCCCTGCTTTGAAGTTACCCTGACAGCCCCATCCTGCGCATGCTGGCGTGCCTCGCTCTGCTCTTCCAAACACAGCCCCAGTTTGAAAGCAAAGCAAACCTGCCTGGAGAGGTACACCAGCACCCAGCAGGGTCCCAACAGAGCACAGTGTTACTGAGAGTCACAGGGCCGAGGTCTGACCGTGTGCAGGAGCAAGCTGGTCTGCAAAAGAACTTGTCACCCACCTGGGAGCTGCTCCTGGCCAGCCGATGGCCGCCGCCGATGGCTTGCCAGTCTGCCAGGCTGGATCGCTGTGGCAGCCTGCGGCAGGGAGGCTGGTACCCCCATCCTGGGGCTGAGCTGCAGCCAGGGTCAGGGCTGTGCGTGGGTGGGATGCACCTGGGAAGGGGGGTTGGCAGAGGACAAAATGCTGGGACCAGCCCTGGGGCTGCCCCGCAGGGCTGGGGACAGTGCTGGGGGCTGTGGCTGTGCCACTGGCAGTGGCTGTGATACCCGCTGGTGATGGCAGTGTCTGACTCCTGGTGACGCTGGGGTGACGGAGAGCAGTGTGTGTGGTAGGTGCTGCTGGTGTGCGTTGGGGCCGTGTGACAATGCACAGAGGTTTGGAAAACTGGGAGGTGGACAAGGGAACGGGGACAGCAGGGAGTGTGGGGCGAGGCGGGGGGAGTGCACCCTGTGGTCGTGCTCTGCTCCCAAACAGGCTGCAGGGCCAGCCCCTGCCCTGGCACAGCCGCATTGATCCTGCTGCCTGGGCTACGGGCAGGGACAGGGTGCAGAAACACTGCCTGCCCAAAGGGACAGGTCCCTCGGAGCAGGAAAGGGATTTCTTTCCATCAAGGAAGCCCAGGGCTGACGTCTGTGCTGATTTTTGGGGTGGGAGCATGCCTGGCAGCTGCAGCAGCCCTGCAGACAGGGTCACCTCTGCTTCCCTGGTAAATGTGAGCACCCTCTCCCCCGCCTCCCATGTGTGCCGTTGCGAAGCAGCAAGAGCCTCCCACAATAAATTATCCTGAGCTGGCACAGGCTCCCAGCACCACCCCTGCCCCAGCAGCTCTTGCCCTGCCAGCAGCTGCTTTTCTTCGCTCTTACTTCAGCTCGGTCCCATGGAAACGTGGGAGCCCAAAATAGCCCTGACTCCAGGGCCAGCGGTACCAGCCCCGCTTGCGTCAGCCGTGTCAGTGGGTGAGCAGCCGTCCCTGTGCCCCCTCGCAGTCCATGCGGGTGTCCTGTGCCACGGGCCAGGCCAGCCGCTGCCCATGCCACCATGGTGAAGTGCCTGATAAAGATTAAAACCAAAGTCAGCGTCCACCTGCGGCTCATCAACCACTGCTGCCGGGAGGTGAGGGTCCGGGTGCTGGCCCTGGGGCCACGGCTGCTGGCCCGGGCTCTGGGGGCTTTGCCGCTCCTCCCGGCTCTCCCCAGCCGCAGCCGCGATGCTCCACACAGCCCCGGGGATGCACCTGTGCCAGGTAATGCTGCACCACCGGGCTGCGCGGGGTCTGGGCTCTTCTTCAGCAGGAGTGTCCCCGAGGGCTCCCCATGACTGCAGCCCTGGGGGTGAGGGGATGTGGGATGCAGGAATGTGGAATGCAGGATGTGTGCCGCAGGGAGCGGGCTGGGGTCTCCCGTGCTGGCTGGACCCTGGGTCCTTATTACCACGAAGCAGCTCTGCTTTCAGGGCTGGCCCCAGCTTTCCCCAGATTCTCTAGCTTTTTACATCAGTCTCATGGAGCAAGCAGGTGGCAGGACGGTTTGGGTCTGGGGGGGGCTGGCACTGCTCTCGTTGGAGTGATGAGTGGACACACACACGCACGTGCACACGCACACACACACAGAGGATGCAGTGGGTGCAGCGAGGGGTTGCTCACATGAGCTTTGTGACACACCAGCAGACATAGCTGTCGGGGTGAGAACATGTTTATTCCTCCGCTGCGCTTACCGCCTGAGCTGCCCCTCATGCTCAGTGCCTGCAGTGGCACTTGTGTTAAGCCGATCCAATCTAGAGGCATCTGGGGAGCATTTACAAGCAAGAGGTTGCAAAGCCCTGGGGAATGCAGGCAGGATGGCCTCTGGGCTCTTCACTTCACCCTTTGGCAGCGCGTGGGGCCAGGGCTCAGCGACACTGTGCTGTGGTGCTTTGGTGCACTGTGGGGAGCGCACAGTGCTCCCCACCTGGGGAAATGCCCAGCCCCCTCCCCCTCGCAGCCGGCTGTGGGGTGGCACTGGGGACTGGGAACCCACTGCTCCCGGCCACCCCCACCTCCAGACACCCTCCCTGAGGCACTGGACACTGCGATGGCAGAACATAGCCTGCCCCTCTTGCTATGAAAACCGCAAGAAACAATTCCTGCACTTGTGGGGTTTCTTGGAATTTGGGGGTTGGGGGGGGGGGAGTTGGCAGGGAGAAGGAGTTCCCCTCATCCTGCCTGCCATGCTCAGCCTCAGCACAAAGAGCAGCTCGGCTGTAACTCTAGCTCAACCAAGTACGTGGCTGGGCGGGCTGGCACACAGCTCTTCATACAACTGTTGTTCGTGTGTGTGCGCGCACGCGCGAGTGGGTGTAGAACTTTTTTTTTTTTTTTTTTTTTTTTTTTTTTTTTTTTTTTTTTTTTTTTTTTTTTGTTTAAGTAGTGAATCAATAGAAATCAGAGCTGTTAGTGACTCGGGTCTGACTTGCAGTCCCTGAGCATCCTGCTCTGCAGGGAAATCTCCTGCATGTGATGGGGCTGCGACTCCGGGACATCTCCTCCCTGCCAGGCAGGCGCAGCCCTCACTTTACACACGTCATCTTGAGCTCATCTTTTAAGTCATCACCTCAAGGCAGGCAGATGCTTGTCCCAGGGCTCCCACAGCGGGGTTGGCCATGCTGCCCGCATGGGGCTCCAGTTCGGCGGGGACCCCACTGCGCCTCTTTGGGGTGCAGGGGTTTGGCAGGGGAGGGCTGTGCCAGCCAGGAGGTATATCCGGAAGGATAACCGTAAGGATCGCCCCTTGGGATGCAGCAGGCTCAGCCGTCTCCAGTGGTGCCGCAGGGCAAGTTCGTCCCTGGTACCCAGCTCAGGGCTGGCAGGGACCCACCGGCTGCCCCAGCGCGGACCCCTCAGGGTGCATTTCTGTCCCCTCCACCCCCACCGCTGCTATGCCTGCATTTCCTGGCTCATCCCAACCCGTGTCTCAGTAGTGTGGGCAGCCTGCCCATGGTGGCAGCGTCGCCTGCTCCCGGGTGGGGGGTGGCATTGCTGATGGCAGAGGGGCCTCAAGCACGCTGCAGGCGGCTGCCGGTGGGGGCTGTCACCTCAGAGCAGTTACAGCACACAGACGTGTTTGTGATTGATTGACGACAGGCCCAGGCCCCTGCCTGCAGTCCAGACTGACAGCCAGCAGCTGTCGGTGACGGTAACAAGTCATGCGGGTGTTTGAGCGGCGCCACTGCAGTCACGAGCTGCAGCGAAGGAGCTGCTGTGGGCGCCGGGCTGCGGCTGCTGGCCTCAAGGGACCAAAAACAACAACAACAAAAAGCAGCCAGCAGCAGTGTGGACTGTTTTGGGTGCCCAGACGGGCCAGGGTCGTGCCCTGTCCCTGTGGGGGACACCGGGCTGGGGGCAGCACCAAGCGAGGGGTGGGTTCCAGTGGTGGGAGGGACCCCTACTCCATACCACTGAGTGTTCCCTTTTTTTCCCCCCCCGCTGTCCCCCCAGGCCTGGAGTCTCTGCGTGACAGCGCTCACTCAACCCCGGTGCGCTCGGCCTCCCACGGCGATGCCTTCGTGGCCCCCAGCCGGAGTGGCCGCGCCGAGAGCAGCGAGCGGGTGGCCGTCATCGCTGATGAGAATTACAGCCCAGCAGACAGCGTGCTGCCCACGCCGGTGGCCGAGCACAGCCTGGAGCTGATGCTGCTCTCGCGGCAGGTGAACGGGGCCCCGTGCAGCATTGAGGAGGAGAAGGAGTCGGAGGCTGGCACGCCAGCAGCGACCGAGGCAGAGGAGGCAGGCGGCGAGCTGCGGGCCCTGTGCCCGGGCACTGGTGGCCTGGGGGCGGCACAGGCGGAACAGGTGAATAAGTTTGTTTTAAGTGTCCTCCGTTTGCTCCTTGTGACAGTTGGACTCCTCTTTGTTTTGCTCCTCCTCCTGATCGTCCTTACCGAGTCCGACCTTGACACTGCCTTTTTCCGTGATATCCGCCAGACCCCCGAGTTCGAGCAGTTCCATTACCAATACTTTTGTCCCCTCAGGCGATGGTTTGCCTGCAAAGTCCGCGCCGTGGTAAGCCTGCTCATTGACACCTGAAGGCAGGAGTCGCCACGTAACTAGCCGGGGGCCTGGGGAGAGACCTGCCGCCGTCCCCCCGCACGTGGGACCTGCCGGGGCACCTTCGGCACACACACTAATCCTCCCTTCCCGACCCAGAGCACGGCACGGCTGAGGAGGCGGCTTTCCGGGAGGAAGAGGGGGGTGGGCGCAGCCCCCGGGGCCTCCTCCTCCCCGTGCTCAGCCGCACTGCTCCCACCCCTGGAGCCCGCACAACACTTTACCGTTTCGATTCTCACAGACGCGCGTACGACTTCGGAAGCACCGAGCAAAGAGAGGAATTTATTTTACTATTGCCACCCATCATTGTACAAGCATCAGCCGGGAGGCTCGCGATGCTGTATTATGCAGGAGCTTTAGCAATGGTGCTACTGAGTATTAATTTAAACACTCGTGTACTGTTACATTATTAAATCCGCCACTGTGCACACCACCACCACCACCACCTTCCAAGTACCGCTTTGCAGAAATCCCTCCCTGCTAACCGGAGTCTCCTACGCGGCGATGCGTGGCATGGCGCTATCGGGGGACGCCCCGGTTCCCCCCACTCCCAGGCGGGTGCGCGAGCCGGCTCCCCGTGGCACAGCATCGCCTGGCGAACGGGAACCCTCGCCCTGCACTGCAGACTCAGCCTTTCGTCACTTTTTCTAAGCCTTGAAGCGTCGGTGCTCCCAAGGGCAGGGAGAGCACGGGCAGGCGAGAGCACACCAGGCACTCTTGGCCAAGCCTGGGCGCGTAGCCGGTAGTGACCGTGTCGGATTTATTAGGAAGACCTTTAGCCTCCGAAAGTTGTACCTGTTTTGTAAAAAAAAAAACAAAACCACACAAAAAAAAGAGACTGTTTCAAGGTCTATTTTAACAACAAAATGCTATTTTGTTATCGAATCTAATCAAGTCTTTTTTTACTTTACGGATTGGGTGACCGTGGTGCGCTGTACCAAGCGGTTCACGTTGAGCAAATGGTTTAAGAGTAAACGCTTTTGTAGCCTGGAAGCCTAACACCAGATTAACCCATTGCTAGTTTTGGAATAGAGAAAGGAGCTATAATTTTGCGACTTTTCTGAAGATAAGAAGGACAGAACTACAGGAGTGGAGGTGACACTGAACAAGCCAATGGACAACCATTAGATCTATCTGTTCTTAAGCAAAAATCAATAAAACCAACTCATCATACTTGTGTCATAACCACCGGGACCTTCAGTTACCTGGGAAGCAGAAGTCTATTTACACAGGGAGCAATAAAAGCCAGTTCTGTTAAGTTTTGGTTGAGAAGTTGGACATACTTAACAAAACAGGTGAAAACAGGTGAGCAAGATTTATTTCATCTCAGGGAGAGATTTTACGTAAGCTGGGGCCATAACTGCAGTTTTAAAAAGCCTGATTTTCATGTTCTTGTCTCTGAGCATCCCACCATCCATTACCGCATGCGTGCGTGAGCGCCGCTCCCCGCTGAGGCCGGCTCCTGCCCGGTGCGGACCCGCTTAGCCAGCGCCGGGCAAAGGAGCGTGACGATGACGTTGGTCGATCCAACACCACGGCAAGTCGGCCAGACTTGGATCGTTTGTCACTGCAATAAAGAGAGAGAGGTCCCGTTTAACTACTGTCTGTTTGGGGGGGGGAATAAAGACCTAAGCTGTCATGTCTCGCCGCTGAGGACGCAGCCGCGGCCGTTCTCTTACAGCACAAGGGCCGAGGAGGGTTTCGCGTACAGCCCCTGACTCTTGAGCAGGCAGGAGCCGTTACGAGCGCTGCCAGGAGACGGAGGATCGATTTTTACATGATAGCCTGTTTTATGCAACATAGCAAAATTAACTCTTAGTGTAGTGTTCCTACCTCAGTCCGTAGTTAATGGTGTTTCTATGCAGTGCGTGATAGTCCCGAACCTGACGTTTTTCACCCCGGGTTAAAGATGCAGTGTTCCCTCCTCCTCACTGCTGATGTACTGCGTGATGTCGTAACAGCACAGCCCCGTCTGCCAGCGAGGCGCCCGGCCCCGCGCGCCCCGTACATGAGACATCATCCTTCCAAAGTGCAACCTCTAAGTACTGACCTTGGAAACCTTCTACATCGGCTTACTCTAGAATAGCGATAAATGCCAGACCTAGTTTACCTCTGCAGTTTTCACCCAGCGTTTTACTGCAAAACCACGAGAACTGGTGATTTTTCATTGTATGTTTTTCCTGTACGTTCCATATTACGTCTTGTGTTTCACTACCTGTTAGTTTTACCTGTCTTTATATTAAAATGTTGTTTCCATAGATTCTTATATCAGAAAAAAAAATCTCGTAATAGCATACTGCGTCTTTAAGCAGTACGGTAAAAATTTTCATTGTATGTTTTTCCTGTACGTTCCATATTACGTCTTGTGTTTCACTACCTGTTAGTTTTACCTGTCTTTATATTAAAATGTTGTTTCCATAGATTCTTATATCAGAAAAAAAAATCTCGTAATAGCATACTGCGTCTTTAAGCAGTAGACGGTAAAAATACCTGAAAATGTGAATTTCTTAGTTTTCATTAAAAAAAAAATCTAGAAATTAACCTTTCATGTGCCAAATACTGTAAGTTACATATTTCCTTCAAAATGTACCTTTTTTCTACATATTCAATACCTTAGTTAGCATAAAATCATTGGTGCCATGAAAAGTATTTTTAAATTTAAATAAATATTTAAATATCATGAAAACCAGAGTTGGTATGAGATTTGTTCAGTATTTATGGTGTCGGTACCAATTTTTTTACTTGAGTAAAAATTCAGCTCAAAACCCATGAGGAATTTGGCCTTTTAGCCACGCATGCACCAAAGTTACCAGAAACCTCCAGCCATAAGCGCGGCGGGGGAGCAAGCTCCGCTGCAGCAGTTCAGGCCTCCGTCGGGCACGGGAAGAGCCTGCCCTCGGCTGCCCCGGCCTCAAAACCCGTCTGCTTGGTGTTGCTTTACGAACACGCATCGCTGCTCGGGGGAAGCAGACGCAGCCCAGCACAGCGATGCACCTTGCAAATCGGAGACGCAAACACGCCCGTTTCCTCCTGCTCCCCGTTCTGCTGAGCTGTTAACCAGGGCCTGCGCAGCACCGATAAAATAGAATTTCATTGCCCATCCCAGCGCACTGAGTGGCAAGGAATGCGCATGCCGAAACTAACAGCAGTGGCAGAGGCTAGAGAGTAACTCCCAGCTTACTCCCAGAGTAACTTCAGGACATAAGGGGATTCCTGTTGTAGCAGGACGCTCGTTCTGCCGTCAGGGCATCAACTGGGAGCACTAAGCCAGCAGTACCAAAAACGATACGGGTGCATTCGGATCTACTACAGCCGAACTGCCTCCTCCAGGGCAAAAGCAACCCACACCAGTTGCTGCACTGGCTGCAAAAGCACGGTCATACCCTGACCGTGCAGCGGCAGACTCCTGCAGGACCCACCTGTCAGCACTGGAGTACATAGGCTTATAAAAGCAATAGCCTCTCACCAGTATCTTATCTTTAGCAGTGTCTTTGGTGTCACCGACACACAACACGTGACGATTTTTAACGCGAGCTCCACTGAGCTATTTTAGTCGGGTACAACACAGCCCTCCTCAGAGGGGCTTGCAGGTGCAGACAGGGGTGCCGAGACGCCAGCAACCCTCAACGCGTGGCCCAGGACCACAACCCCTCTGCAGCACCATCCCTCAGCGCCGCTCCAGTGCCTGCAGACTGCTCTGCCTACACCGTGACAACTCCAAGTTCAACTCACAACCACGGAGCTTCCCTAGAAACTGTGCCCAGCAGCATCGGCCCACACGGAGACCTTCCTTCTGCCTCCAGGAAGGATTTAATTAGACATTAGACATCTTTCTTACTTACGGGACAAATTTTTCTGAAGACATGGATACTGAACGCTTACTAGCCTTAAGAGATTATGGGAACACCACGCAAGCTGGTAGAGAATGAGTGCTCCAGATTCTCTTGTGAAAATCATGAAGAAGTGCCTCATACACGTAGCAAGTATCCTACTGATCCAACGTTTTTTCTTTTTTCGAAAAACCACTTCGCTATTGGGGAAAAATACCTATTTTGGTACAAACTGGCTGTCATACCAGGATTAATTTTTTTTTTTTAATTAAAGAAGAGAATGCCAAAGGTAGTTTAGAAGATTTATTTTAAAGCTTTTAAAATACACTTTTGTCCTGAGAAAATACAGTTAGCTTAGGAACAGCTTAATACGGATTAAACAAATTTAATGCAAAAAGGGGGTGGTGGGGGGGAAGTATCATCTGAGCCACTTTTTTATTCTTTGAACACATGAAGGCGGCCACTGGAGTTGCCACCCACTAAGATGTTCTTACTGGGATGAACCACATTAATGGAACACACGGAACCAAGGCAGTCAAGGTTATAAAAAGAGTGCAACAATTTTCCAGTATCTTGGAAGACTTCTATTTGTCTTGGTCGTGCCATGCTGCCCACCACGAAGCAGTCCTCCTGTTTAGGGTCCCATATTGCTCTGAACCTAGTTAACCAGCGTCCCGTGTTATTGTTATGTCTTCAGAGAAACAAGCAGGGAGAAAAAGAAAGAGAGAAACATTCCTCTTACTGAATCCAGTATTTGTAAGTATCATCATTTATGTCGTATTTGCTTAAACCCATCTTCCTCGCCTTCTAAACCATCAGCACTTTCACACACTGGACAGATCGTGCTGCTCAGATCCATGCAGTGGATCACTATCCTGTGATGGGTGGGATGGGGCAAAGAAATGTAATGGAGCGAGAAGATAAAGCAGAGGGTACTTTGACATTAGTGATTATTAGTCAAAGTAGTTATGCTTCATGGTTGCATATTTTAGTAAAAATAGGGCAAAGATGCATCAAGCCTTTTGATAAACTGCAAGCTAAGAATTTTCAAGCCAGTCACTGATCCAGTTCCAGCTCCTTAGCAAACCAACTCTGACAGCGATTCGCCCTTCTACCCAAAAACATGCTCTTTACCATTAAGAAGTGACCTTTGATATTTAAAAAAATGCGCAAAGAAAAAGCATTCTGCAACAAAACACATTTCAGAAGTCACAAAACGGTCTGTTCCAGGTACACAGGAAGACACTAAAGCTTCCCTGCAGACTTTACCGACTCGAAGCAGGCTATGCGCCAGTCGTGCTTTATGAACAAAAGCCACTGTAGGCACCTGTGAGGACTAGGGCAAATTCTCAGGCTAGGAGGGTCCTAGGGCTGCTCTCCCTTCCACAGCTGCCAATGAGCCCGAGGCTGGTTGGAAACACCACCGCGTAGCCTCTGCGCACCCATCGCTTATGCCACAAGTGCACTGGAGCGGAACTGCCACAGCGTGCTGTCTTCAGCCCCAGTGTGTTCAGCTTACCTGACGGTACTGAGAACGGAGACTGTCGATGACAAAGAGGTGGTGTCATAGACCCTATAACACAAAACAGCGTGTTAATAAAATGTACACGTGTTAAAAAAGGCAGCCCTTTCCTCATAAAGCACCCTGCACAGATCAGACCACACAGGAGTCTGGAATATAGTAACGAACAGCACATAGACATCCAGCTCAAATAAAAGCACCAACATTCCATCTGAAATTATTAAATTTGCTCTTTTAATTGGATTTGCTTTTAGCTAGAACTGAAGGTCATCCTTTCTGAAAGCTGTTATACGAAGAGAACAAGAATGGCTTGCTAGGACAAATGACAGGCTCCTCTATCCCAGTATCCTGCCCTTTTAGTCACTGCACAAACAGGCTGCCCGGGGAAGAACGCAAGAGAAGGGGAAACACACGCAGGAGTGAAATCCCACCACTAACAGCTTCCAGTGCCAGGACTTCCTCAGGCAGGCATGAGCTTGACTGACAGAGAAACCGTCAACAGAGCTCTTGTTCTGGGCTCTCCTTCACCCCTGATAAACTTTTAGGATCCCAAACCCCCTAGGGCAAAAAGTTCAATGAGCTGTTGAGTTAAAAGCTGCTTTCTTTTTTCTTTGGAGGAGGCAGTGAATAAATGATCCTCTATCTGTTTTCTCCATTCTATCGAGCACAAAAATTCTGGTTTACTCATATCCATTTTGTGCTCTGACACTTGCTGTTAGCGCCAAGGATCTATAATTTTCACAACCAAGCCTACTATGGAGAACAAATCTTCAATTACCTATAGTAAATACATCACGGGAAAGAAAACATTACAGCAACACAGAACTCACACAAAAGAACTCTCCCCTGTGTATGTGGAAGGGGAAGAAAGAAAAATCACATTTCCAGACAAAATATGTAATGCTGTAGTAACTGCACCATATCCAAATTCTTTCCAGAACACGTGTAGTCACCCCATCTTTTAAAAACACAAGCAATCTGTAGAGTCGAGGCCTGATTTTCAACCTGGCCTTAACTGGTCCCCCCATTCTGTACCTGCTATTCTTTGATAAAATTTACGACTTCTAAACATGTACACAGCGAATATGCAGATGCAATCAGGTATTCACATGAATAGATTACCTAAATTATGGTCACAAAACTAGAGAGTAGAAAGAAAAACTAGATCTCTAATACAACTCACAGCAGTTTAAATTACCAAATTGTAGACTAGTTACAACAGAGCTGATCTTACCATACTTTTAAGTACCAGCAGGTAAAAACAAATTCAGTTTCTAAGCATTTTGTATTCATATTCCTGAGCCAGGTTTTTGGTTGGTTTGGGGTTTTTTGTTTGTTTGAAAGACTAACAGTACCTGTATATTTTACTGCTCAGTGTTAAATATTCTTCAGGAAAATGAGAAGTAGAAAAAAAACCAACCCAAAAATCATGCAACATTAAAAATGCCAATGCAGGAAAATGTCTTTTTAAAAAAGTGATAAAGACAGAAAGCTCTCAATGATGGGTAATACAGATAGGAAATAATAATAATAAAAAAATACCAGTTGACATTTTCCATAAAGCTTATTCCTTCTCACACCGTCTTACCTCAGCTTATCATCAGCACACACCGTCACTACTCTGTTCCCAGTTACAGGTGAGAAATATGCAGAAGCAACACTTTTTGTGTGTCCTTTAAGAGAGCTCACGGGCTTGTTCCCATTAGACTTCAGGTATCGAACATCATAAATACAAACATCCCTGCAACACATATCACACAGAACACTTTACAAGGTGACAGTTAAATAATTATTCTTATTCTCCATTTACCAAAAAATGCTCAAGAGACACTGCAGGTTTTATGTGAGCTGCGTTCAGAACTTTACTTCAGCAGTGCGTATTCACTCAAACAGCCAGTGGCTCCAAAGGGTTTTGGGAGCACCAAAACCAGCCCAAACCAACAGCTCATCAAAATCCCTCTACGCTGCAATCTGTCAAAAGCCACAGCGACTCGTAAGACCATTTTGTACCCATTACCAAAAGGTGAAGGAAAGTCAAAGTGTATCACATTTTAAATCCTGCTAAGAACTAAAAACTTGTTTTCTAAAAAGATCAAGAAAGCTTTGACTATACACTGAGGCTGACAAATTGTCTGCCTCATCAACAGCTGCTCCTGCCCTCCAAATGTGCCATTTATAGCCGACTTCAGACAGCAATGCAGACAGAACACTGAAAACACAGAATAACTGCAGTTCATTTTGAGCTACATACACTGAGCCAGCAGCAATGAAATACTGTTTATTCACTGGGTGAACATGGACTGTCCTTGTTCTTTTGAAGCCAATGTCTGCAGAAAGCTCTGAAGACGTTCCTGGCGTCCGTCTGTCCACAACAGCGACGTCGCCATCCCAGTGTCCCACTATTGCAGTGGAGGCATTATCTTCCAAAAAGTCAAAGGAAGATAAGCTTTCTTCACTTCTGCATATCTGAGCATAGAAAAGGTCAAATGTAACCGAAACTATTCAATGAAAGAGAGAGTTATTCATAATACCCAAAACACTCTATGGACTCTAGATTTCATGCTTTCCCTTTTTAATATAGTAAAAATACTAATGAAGACTACCTAATTTGATACCTCCAGCCTTAGCTACCCATGTAGGTAACCTTTCTGTAAAACTGGTACGCTTTCCACAGAGGAGATAATTAACCACCCAAAACAAACTGGCAACAACACACTCCGAATTCTCTGTTAGAACTCTTACAATATCACTTCTATGGCCCAGTAATCAACGGCTGTTATCCTCGAGTGCATACTGAGCGAGGATTAATGGTTGCATTCCTTTCTCCAACGCTGCAGAAACCTTTAATCGGGTGCAGAAATGTGAATTTGACTTCCTATAAATTTGGGAGATCAGAATCAGGATGTCAAGCCATCTCATCCCATGGCAGTTTCCTCTCAAAGCAGCAATTAGCCACAAGTATAATAATGCTGCAGGAAAACTCCCATGTTTCAGCCCTCTCTAGGTGTGCAGACTCTTCCCATTAGCAGCTGTATTCTTTCCAACGGCAGTAATACTCCTAGAGGTATCACAAGTTGGCATAAGGTAAACGGAGCAGGAGAACGGCATTTCTCTTCCCCTGACCTTCTTCTTGCAAGCATTTGTCTCAAAGAGACAAATGTCTCCCTCTGGACTTTCCTGGCCTCTTGACCAACCAATTGCAGATACCTCCCAAGCAGCTGGCCTGCCTGCAAGCCCACCAAAATTACAGTGCCTGTAAGGGTTGGGAAAAAAAGCTTTAAACTGTTGTAGCTTGTTATATTTTCCAGTGTTGGAGAGCTGAACAATGCAGATGTATCTGTCAAAAATAAGCAAACAAAGCAAGCATCATGAAGCTCCTCAGTTAAGCTGTCTGGCTCACCGTGGAGACAGTCACAGCATTTTGCTCACTTGAAGCCTGAGAAAAGCAAAGTCAACTTGTGCTTTATGTTGTTTTACAATGTTTATTTGGGGGGGTGGGGGTTCGTAAGATTTAGTTCTTTAAATTGCTCTCGTTTGTCATTGTTAAAAGGTAATGCTTTTGAGAAGAGACACATATTGCTTAAGTACAGAGATATGAAATTAAATTCAATAATTGCAACTGTCTCTGCAGGAAGGAAATTGGGAGTACCCAAGCTGTTACTATGTTTTATTCAGTGGGAAGCACCTCCCTATTTTTATGATGTTAATTAAAGGTTACTTTATGTGTCCTTGTGGAAATGGAATCCTGAATTTCTCGTTAACAAAACAACCAACAAATAACAACTTGGGCACAACGAGACTAAAACTTCACAGCAGTGCATACCAAGAGATTTCCAAGGAGTCTGCAGCACAACCGAGGGAGTACTCACCTCATCAAAGACAGCTCTAGTAACATCACCACATCGCAGAGTTTCATTGCTTAGAGACAGCAAGTGAGCAGGATTAAATGGAGAAAAATGCATGCAGCTGACCAGGTAATTGTGTGGAATAAAGACATGTGCTCCTTCTTCAGACTTAGAGTTCTGAAAAACAATTGAGATTCAGTGGACACAGATGCTAATCACTGTAGTTATTTCTATTAATTTCGAAGTAAAGTGTCTGTTTTTCAAATGTTCTCAGTCTGCTCTGGATAACTGTATGGAGGAGGCAGTAGGGTGCTTGATGTGTGGAGACATCAGCACAGGTAACACAGGCAGCAAGACCGCTTCGGGGCACAGCGTGCTCAGGCTAACGTCTTACTGGAACAAAGGGAGTTTCACCTCTGCGTGGAAAAGAGAACTGCCCTCACGTGGACCACTCAACACAGCACTGCTAAGCTACAGCCTCCCTCCCGCTACCATTTTCACCACTACACAAGTAATTTAGCTCAAAAGAGCACTAAGAATTTACTCTCAGTTTCAGAATTCTGTTTCCTAATTAGGAAAAGCTGCAACTTCCTGCTGTAATTTAAGTGCACTTCTGTCGTTGCAGTCATCAATACTGTATCTGCACATCGGTATCTGGCTCTCTTTCACTGACAGAATTGGTTTCTCAGTTACCACAGCTGAAGACCTTGCTGAGGACCAAACATATGGTCAACTTTTACATCAAAATATGTACACACTAGGTTACTTAGAACTCAAGCTAAATTATAGTGACCCAAACTGAATGTAAAGCATAGTATCTTCTCTTCCAATTTTGGCATCATTCAAGCTCTGTTATTTTAAAAGAAACTGAATAGACCATTTTGGAACAAGTACCAGTTCATTCCACAAAGATTACTCTGCTCCCAAACTCAGTCAAGTCCAACTCACTTCAGGAAAACAAAAAAAAGGAGAGCAAAAGGGAAAAGAGTAGCTTTAACAATTCTAGGCTTCCACTGAAATGTCTTTGCAAGGCCACAAAGAGCCTGCAGCACTCAGAGACCTCAGCCTCCCCGTCACCAGATCACACTCTTTGACAGGTAGTAGCCGCAGCTGCAGTCAGATCTTTCTAAATTGCATGGAGCAGTTTAAACTTCTTTATAATTGATTAAGAGTCTCAGAGCTGAATTTAGTTGATCAGTTTCCTGAAGCTGTCAAAGCAGAAATGACTTGAAACTTGAGAGGTTAATGGCATTGAGAAAAATGAAAAGAAAATCTGCATGTGTGTGAACTTCAAGCAGCTGGTTTGGATGACGTGGGACCAAAGTGGAGGGTGCGGGGGGAGGTTACAAAGGTGTAAGTCAAGGGCATGAATAAGGATTCTTGTTGCAGGAGTAATTAAGGCAATTCAGAAACGATGGTGAGACTATCTGCAAAGCCCTCAAAAGTTTTCAAAGCGCCACATGCTAAGCTATTTTTCAGAGACAATGTATGTAAATATGTGCCAGCATATATATTGACACAGCAATTTTCTCTCTGCTGTCTGGAAAAACAGTGACTCACTGCAGCTACCCAAAATTTGTACAAACTCAAAAAACAAATACTTGAGCATCCATTTCCCCTCACTCTCCAAAACCTAGCTGTGGTATTGCTACAAGGGTACTGTAATTAGATCCTGAAACTCTCAACAGTGAATTGCAATTTTAATCCTCACTGATAATATTATTTCAGCTAGTGATCCATTTTCTTCCACTCTGCCCCCAAAAATTACCAGTGCAACCTTTCCTCCCATTAAACCTGGGCTTGCCAAGAACCAGACAGACCTTTCAAGCAATTCTGGCGAGTCTCAATTTAACAGACACCCTGGTGTTATCCATAAGAATGGGGAAAGTCTAAAATACCATCGCAAGTCAGACAAAATGACGCTCCAGGCTGTGCCCCATCTGCGTCCATCCTGCAACAAACAGCTCTGCCAGGTGAAGAGCACACTAACAACTCACCACATTCCAGAGACCGATCTGCCCGGACTTGTCTCCAGCTGCCACAAAGATGATGCTTTCAGAAGGATGGATAGCCATAGAACTCACTCGATATTTCACAACCTTTTTAATGTTATCTTCACTGAGGACCATGCTGTTCAGGCTGTCTTGGTATCTAGACAACATCATTAAAACTTTAGCTATTCAAGAGAAGAAAGGAGGAGAACAAGACAATACCCAGTTTTTAGCTGCTGTCTTCAGATTACCTTTTCATGTCACGCGTGCGCTTTTCGGTATCGTTAGCTTTCATCTACAGATAGAAAGGAAATATTTATCAGAATTGGAACCCAAGCTAAATTACTTTATCCAAAAACAACTAACTGTGACTAATAATACCTCACTTATCCTCATCCACGTAGTCAGTAAGTCCTCTGTCAATTTACTGTCCCCCATCTGATCTTCTGGTACCATTGGCAAAGGTCCGGCCGGAACTTGAGGCTGGAACGACATCAGCAATTTTTGTAACTCAAAACAACTAAAATTACAAATAGGGTGAACTGTTACTTTCCACACATCAGATATTTTGAGAACACACCTATGATAATAAAAGAAATAAACATAACACCAAAAAAAAAGTTTGTATCAAATCTTATTAAAAAGATAAATAAAACTTTACTAAACACAACAGCAAAGACAAATAGCTACCCTACGTTTTTTCCTCTCCTTTCTGATACTCCAGCAAGGTTGATCTTCAAGAACTGTATTACAGAGACTTAGCTTTATTCTCAGCACCATGAGAATTCTCACCTCAGAAATTCCCATCTCTCAGAGCAATAGAATTTTTGCTTGTTACTATATAACTACTTCAAAAAGGTAGCAAATATTTCAAAGGAAAATGAACTAGATCAAAAGTTACAGTAAAATAACATTAAACCAGAGTAATAAAACTTTGAATTTAAAGCTGCTCAAATCTATGGGCTGTTGAAAAATGCATAATACCTCAGGACCCTTCTGATCATCTAAAACTGCACTATTTCATCAACCTGAGTCACAGAATATTGTGACTTTCACAATATTCTAACTTTCAGAGGACATGGGAAGCCTGCTATTCAATATGCTCGAGGGTGAAAGAATTTACCTTTTATTATTGGCACTGTATAATGTACCTTCACAAATGTCTAAAGGTTTTTACAATAAGCTCAGCAATGACAAGTATTATCAGTAAATTTCACCAGCACCGTTTTTATAAAGCTTCTGTGTATACACACACACCTCTCCTCTAACCCTTCCCCATCTTACATATTCCTCTGCTCCTGGCTGGGCAGGCAACTCCGGCATTGGAATTCCTGACGGCTCTACTCTTTGTAAGCGCATAGATCTTCGACGTACTGTTTCATCTTCTGCCTTTTTAGGCTTAGCTCTAGAACAATTAAAACATTTCAAAATTACAGACACAGTTAAATAACATAAGCCCTCTGCATTTAAGTACAAGACTACAGAGTAGTTTCAGATGTATAGTTCTAACACCTTGGCCCAGACTTACAGCCTGACTAGTTCTGGTTCACTTTAGGAGGGCTGCGATTACTTTTTCCTTCAGCGATAGCAATGAACAACAAAAAGAGCACTTTGCAATGCATATATATGTATTGCATTTTTGTTTCGCTTGCAATACATCCTGCCATTGTCACTTCTCTTCCCAGCCCTCCTTATTTGTAATTCATCTTTCCACTCATTGATCTAGTCATCTTTTTCCACTTTCTTTCATCATATATCTTATTCTTTTTTTGGACTTAAGCTCCTTTTTCTGCTTTGCCTGGCACAGTTTTGGCACCGCCAAATGTCTTTTCTTCTACACTAATTGGTTACCCTATCCCTTGCATCTACTTCCCCCCCCCCTTTCTTTCCCACGCCTGTTCCCATCATTTAACATGTTTTCATCATTTAACAATTCTTTCTTTAGCCATCATGCCAAAATATGATCAGAAAAAAGAAAGGCACTTGAAATACCTTAACACAAATATCACAAAAAGAACAAATTCTGTCATTTGACAAATAAAGATATTCATACTGTCATTTTCTTTCCAAAGGATGGCAGAGGAGAGGCACTACCTAGAGGAGCTACCTGTTCACGAATTCATACAGCTTAAGATAATCAGTTATTCAGATTTAGCTTGATAGGGAGACTCCTCACTAGCTCTCCCTCTTTGCAGTATCAGGTATGTGCAGATGGAAGTGCTAAAACAGCTAAAACACAATGAAGGAACAGTGATACAAATCTCATATACAGTTATTTTACCTTTTGGTGACGTGAGATGATCTTTTAGTTGCAATTTGGTGAAGTCTTGCAGCTGACTTAAAGAGAAAAATAATATATTAAATATATATATATAACAAGCATAAAAGATCAACCTGTATAAAATACAATTATCTAAAGGCTGCAATAAACTATATTGCGATTATTTATAACAATAATAAAAAGGGATTTTTAAGCATCAAGCTGTGTTGTGTCTGCTTTGCTTCCATGTACCAGCAAGAACTCCCCGATTTCTGTGAACAGCACACAGGAGCACAGCACAATCTGGATGTTCTGTAGCCCTTCTCTTTTACAGAACAAAGAAAATACTCTAAATGCTACGCACCAGACACAGGAAGACATTTAAAGTAGAACCTGTAACTACAGAGGCTGCCATTCACAGTGTTTTCTCCATTACATTTTGAAGACAGGCATTAGAATCATAGGAATCATAGAATCATTAAGGTTGGAAAAGACCTCTAAGATCATCAAGTCCAACTGTCAACCCAA
>NW_008795371.1:3601662-3604056 GCF_000699145.1 Aptenodytes forsteri | reverse complement strand
AACCACTTCCCTGGGCAGCCTGTTCCAATATTTAACCGCTCTCAGTAAAGAAATTTTTCCTCATGTCCAATCTAAACCTCCCCTGGCACAACTTGAGGCCATTTCCTCTCGCCCTATCGCTTGTTACTTGGGAGAAGACCGGCACCCACCTCGCTAAAGGTCAAGTCCTTTAGCTCATTTGGACTCCAGAAAAGTTTAGATGCATCCAGCTCACCGCTAAGACCACCGCTACACTACCACTCTAGCCAAAGCAGCTTCAACCCTGGCATGAAAAGATTTACCCGCTTCTTGGGTTTGGCAGCCCATACTGGCCAGTGCCAATGGTAACTCAGATAGCTATAGCTCCTTTTGCCAGTCTTTGCTACTCTGTGGTCAGTGCTGTGATTACAGTCAGACTGCCTAGTCTTTACTGACCTCTCTGAGGATAACTGGAAGAAAAGGAGTTATTTTTACTCAAGTTTCAGTTCTGGTGGTAAGGAGTCTTACTGCCTACTAGACAGGCCCAACCATGTCTTGCAGCCTGGTACAATGAGCAAGCAAGCATGCAGCCATTCAAGGAGGTAATTCACTCACTGCTGCCAGAAAAGGGATATATTATGAATTTAAAAAAAAAAATAATGTAAGAGAATGAAAGAGTGCAGAAAGAAGGGTAAAGATTTGGATTTAGTCATGTGATAGCATTTGAAATTCCACTGCCTTAACCCTCCTGACAACTTCTCCAACATGAGAAGAATTATAACGCATTCGTGTCCACCCAGACTAGACAGGACACGGGGAAGGACTCCAGCAGCACACACCCTGCAGGCTCTTCCCAAGAGCCTCTCAAGCACAGGGCAGTGAGCTGAACCGTCCCGACAGCCCGAGACCTGCCACCCGGTGCCTTTCAGGCCCTGCAGTGTATCAGTTCAATAACCAGCTAACCTGCATGCACCACAACTAAAATGCAAGAGCTCAATGCCCTCCTCGGGGGATGCAGTGCACAGGAAGGGGTGGGAGCACACGTTACACAAGCGAGCAGGACGCTGCACGTACAGCACTCACACTGCTCAGAACACACACACAAGCACCTTCATGAGAGCATTTTACCCAAGGGTCACCTCATCTGGTCCTGCTGGGTCCGCAGCTCTGGGACCACACGCACTAGCGCGGCTGGGTGCTGCTGGTACGGAATACTGTATGAGTGGAGTTTTACTTTCTTCACTTTTTTTAAGTTTAACCAATGACTTTCCCTCTTTGGAAAAAGCTAACTAGCAGCACAAAACCCCATTTTTTTATCCAGTCAGGGCAGTCCTGACGTCTCAGGAAGTTTTCGTGGCTTTCCTCACACACCTGCCACTGTTAGGGAAGGGTTTCACAACAAGGGGGATGACAGTACAATTATTACACTTGGAGAGTGCATTTTGATGCTACTTAGAATCTATACAAACCTCATGCAGCTTTAAAGCAGCAAAGAATTTAGCATTTTCTGTAATGTTCTTTAGTCTTTTCCTTTCATAAGCTGATAACTGTGAGTATCCATCCTACAAAAAAAGAAAAGCCAATTACTCTTCGTCGTACAGTTACATGGTCTGCAAGAGATGTCCCAGGCTTCTGGGAAGTGAGTTTCTAAATTGATTGTCTAAATTATTTAAAAATGGTTCGATATATTTGTAAACAAACAAAAAAACATACAAACTGGGGTGATACCATATCAATACCAAAACTTGTCCATATAGGTACTAGCTTGCATTACAAAACTTACTCCTAGCATTAATTCTACAAAAAGGGCAGTTCATCAAAATCTTGCTAGAATGAAAATAATACTGAAGTGACTCAATAAACAACTTAAAACTTCAGCAATACAGCAAACATTGCACATAAATGGAACACAGTCTTAGATCAGTTTTATCTTTTATAGAGGAGAAGGTGGACTTGACAAGTTGAAATGATGATTTAAATATAAGTGAACACTGACAAAACTATCATATCTTACAACTGTATCCATCCGTAAAAACGTCTGGAAGATGGTTATTGACAGCACAAGAACACACTGGTGCTTTTGCTACCGGGTTTTATATACTCTGGCTGATAGCAAGAGCATTTTTTTCATCCCTTAGACATTCTGAAAGGGTAAAATGAGGTTTTATATTACCGGTCAGAGAGGTTAAAAAGAAAAAAACAAAATTACATAAAGAGGAAAAATACTTTCAAATTTTACTTTTATAAACATAATAAATGTGCGTCTTGAGAACTGCAAAACCATCATCCTTCCTCTGCTGCAGCCAAGGAGCAAATAAGTCTCGACTGACACCGCTGCTGCTTTGGAAAAGCAGCTCAGGGCCGGGCAATCCCCACACCAGCTCGGACACAAGCGGCGCGGCGCCTCTCAGGGTCGCCCCCGGGCACTCACCAGAG
>NW_008795371.1:3587299-3600578 GCF_000699145.1 Aptenodytes forsteri | reverse complement strand
GCCCAGGACTGCTGTACAAGGGATCAAAGTCATGATAGACGGACCACGGGCGGCAAAGAGGAATGATGTAATTATGCTCTACAAATACATGCTGCAGCTTGGCACGGTCAGGAGAGAAAAAGTGGACATTTTTAACCGTGAGGTTAATTGAAACAGTCTGAAGGCTCACAAGATGGGTCATAAAATACACAAGACCAGCCATCACGGACTCGTTGCCCAGAAATAGCTGATAAAATCCTCTGCTCCAGTCAAGCAAGCAAACAGTTCATCCTGGCCAGGCGCTGCCAGGCATTTCAGTGAACGTGCGGGTACAAACAGGTGCGTCTCAACCCCTCTGCTGAACAAACCAGGCTTACCTTGTGCGAGGTGGGAAAGTGGAAGCTGAGGGCAGCTCAAATGCCCTTCACCGTGGCTGTGACAAGATCACAGTTTAAAAAAAAAAAAAAATTAACAACTAAACAAAGCACACCTGGGGCAGGGCTTGGCACTCTCAGGAGGCTCTCCAGCCCCAGTATCTGGGGAATAAAATTTGAAACTTACAAACATTAATTATATTTTCTCTCAGGTGAACATCCCAAGACTTGGATTTTCAGAAGAGCAGCTCAGCTATCGAGCTCTGAAGTACTCATGCAACTAGCAAGGGAGAAGAACAGAGGCAACCACAGCTTTGGGATGCACAGTTCCAGCATCAGCTTTTGATGTGTGGTCTCAAGTGTATCCCTGAGATAGCTGTAAAGCAGGCTTACAGTGATTATTTCCACTGAAATAGTAGGGTTTCTAGAACCGGTCAGAACTCTGTTTGTTTATAGTAGAAAGGTTCAAATAAGCTTATGAGTTTAAAAACATTTATTTAATGTGAGGTTTTTGTACTTGACAAATGTACAAGTCTCAGAAATGAAACAAAGATTTAATAAACAACAATTACATCTTCAGGGCTTGCTATTATACAGTATTTACATTTTCCTAGTTACAATATTGAATATGAAGGCTGAAGGAATTGTCTGGCTTTGGGTTTCGGTGGTGCCATAATCCCCAGCTTTCCAGCAGCTCCTTGCATGGCACTAACACTGTACGATGCCACGCTGTAGCCAGACGAAGCTGGAGGCTTTGAGCTAGACGGCCTTTTGGTCCTTCTGTACTTGCTGTAACCACTGCAAAATTTAGAGAGAAGGTATGTGTCAAACATCTGCTTTACTTGCCGCATTCCCTACACCCATGGTGTACTTCATGTAATATATACCACCATTAGATTTTCTAGAAGACTATGCTTTTATTTTTAAAAAGTTTGGGGTTTTTGTGCTTTTGTTTTTTGTTTTTTTGTTTTTTTTTAATACACATGGCTGCAAATATACCTTTGAAATGTAAATCAAGTGTAGCTGTTGCTCTGGCATTTGCCTAAGGGCAAGAAGCAGCCTGAAACAGGGACAGAAAATGCTGAACCAACCTGACTCCTATTAATCCAATTA
Organism: Aptenodytes forsteri; assembly: GCF_000699145.1. Lineage (NCBI taxonomy): Eukaryota > Metazoa > Chordata > Aves > Sphenisciformes > Spheniscidae > Aptenodytes > Aptenodytes forsteri. The sequence continues at coordinate 3,599,112 of NW_008795371.1, read as the reverse complement.
GAGTATTAACATTTAAGTGACACTTCAGGGTCAACAGCATTTAATGACTAATATTTTAGTAGATGGGAAGGTGAAAAGGGTGGGAGTAAAACCTACTGAGCTGGGAACTGCTATTTGCTACAAAAAACAAAGACCAGAATGAGGAAAAACAGGGCAGAGAAGGAAACAACCTTGGAAAGAACAGACAATGGCAGAAAGCAATGAGTTTTAATAAGATAGACCATATTTTCTCTTTGATGATGAATGCAACATTAAAGCAGTAAAACGTAGGTAGTTAATATACCAGTAAAACCTAACAGTCTTTAAAATTCAGGCATGACTCTTCAGGTGGGGATTTTACAGAATGTTTTGGAGAGCATGTTAGTACCGTTTAGAGCTGCTCTTCCGAATGGCCTGAACTCCTCCCGGCTGAAAGATAATGCGATTTCTATGACACTTATAGACTGAACAAAACCCCCTTCAAGGAATTATTTCAGAAATGCAAGATGTGGGTTGTTTGCAAAACTGCTCTTTTGTACCTCATGTTCTCCCTCATATACCAAGCAAGGTAAAATTTCTAGGCCGATTAATTAACCTGACCATACCACAGTACTGGCAACTTTAATTTACTTCCTTTTTGTGCAAGGCAAGCTAAGAGCACAGCAAACATTGAAAAGGCACAACTATAAAATCCAAATAAGAACTCACTGCTCAAGTTTTCTAATGTCATTCCCCCTTGTTTTTAAAGAGGGTTTGGGGAGGGCAGAATTTCTTCAACCATTTCTCCATTTTCATTCATTCACTTTCAGCACTGATTAATCATCATGTTTTGAAGCACAGACCTTCAGCACAAACTGTTACTACTTGAGTGACCAGACTAATAACTACGTGAACTGCTAAAATAAGGTCATTGACTCAAAGGATGAGGTCCAGCCTGGCTCTTTCATCACCCTGTGATAGTTTGGTGGTGGATTTGCCCTAGAAGCTCAAGACCAACCAGACTCCTAGATTCAAATGCTATGGTCTTGATGCAGGCGTTGCCTTGTATGGTACCATCAGAGGGAGAAGTTCTGAATTAACAAGGGACTGGGAACTGAAGTTCAAATAGTCCATCAAATCTTCAAAGTTTCAAGCCATCTTTATGTTTCCAAGCACAGAATCCAGTCAGCCTGCTAATAATGGTTTTGGCAGCACACTGAAATTTAGCGTCACTACTTAGTTTATGGCAGTCAAGAGTGAGAAACAAAGGACAACTGTTAAACATCCTTCCTCACCAGGAGCTTTTTAAACAGAAAATGCTAGAAAACCAAAGTAGAGCAGTTGTTACCAGGTACCTGGATAATTCTAATGCCATTCTTAAAGCTCATACGTACTCAAGAAAATGCAGTAGGATAACAGTGCAGTTCTGGGATCATCATCATGCTATTCTGGACAAAGAAAAGTTACAAATGACCACAAGCAACATACCCTTTGGGATGAAACTGCTGGCTGCCACCATTACTTGTCTTTTTCCTCTTTGATTCTCTGAAGTTTGGCGGCCTTTTCCTTTTCTTTCTTTGGTTTGCATTATTGCAAAAATAGCTTGAGGTTGTAACTACATCTTCTGCTTCTTCATCGCTCTCAGGTGTGCCAGTGCTTCCCGTAGCTGTGTCCACACTTTGGCAGGCAGCATCTTCTACAGATAGACAGTGAGTTAAAACTAACGAAATCAAGACATTGCCTGGGCCAGTCAGAACAGTTAGCCAGAACACACTGACTGACACACTTTTACTGAAAGAGTTGTTAAACATTGGAACAGGCTGCCCAGGGAAGTGGTTGAGTCACCATCCCTGGAAGTATTTAAAAGACGTGTAGATGCAGCACTTAGGGACATGGTTTAGTGGGCATGGTGGTGTTGGGTTGACAGTTGGACTCAATGATCTTAGAGGTCTTTTCCAACCTTAATGATTCTATGATTCTATGACTGTACCAGAATTTCTGTCCTTGCTGTTCAAAACCTCCTTTGCACTGCCTTCATGCTGGTGATGCTCCAGGCTCAGCTAAAGGTGTTTCATAGGTTGGTGTTATCCAAAACTGCCTTCTGTCCTTGCTTTATCTCATGACATAAAAGAATACCAGCCAGTCCTATCTTCTCTAGCTTGGCTTCTTGTCTAAACTACTTTGGTAACACTGGGCTTTCTGCCTTTACACTCTCTTCCCTACGTCAGCTGGAAAGGATTATGGGATATACCATAAATACTACAGTCATATACGGCATTTGTTTTTAAAAACAGCATCAGAAGACACTGAAAGGCTTAGAGAGCCGAGAGCTCCTTCTCAGTCATGATCAAGAGGGATGTGATACTTCAAAATCAGGTTTGTAGCCATGCATTTATTCTCATTGCAGTGTATGAAAGCACAACCTCCTTAAAAGTAAGCATGAATCACTTTAAAATTGCAGGCCCCAATGTCAAATCTGGTAGCCAAGCTGTATTAAATATTCTAATTACAGCATAGGCTACATGCTACATTCACGTGAAATTACCAGACTTAACTAGCCTCGGGGCTCAATTCTCCACTGAGCTGAACTTTGTATATAAGGTTAGAGCTGTGCAAGGCATTATAAAATACTACCATTCTGACCTGATAGCTTTTTTTACACCTAGTTTTGAAAGTTCTTCACCTTTGAGCAAGGGCTAGTCAGTGAAGACCTGAACTTGCTGACCTCAATTACTATGAAAAATAAAAGGTAGTAGTTATTGATTATCTGCCAGGCTACAATGTTACCCATACATAGTAGATGCAGGTGTAAAAATATGCAGGAGGTGCAAGACCTTTAACCTTAAGGTCAGAATTCTCATTATAACTAAGCATATTATATAAATCCCAATAACTAATAGGTTAGGAGCAGAGCAGTCTGCTTAGTTCCCGTTTTCCTTTTTTAGTCTTTCAGAGATACGCTGAATTTAACTAGTGAGAAGATAGCAAAGACCTTTGTATGTTCTGAAAGTGCGCAATTGCTCCCTTTTTGTAAGTATTAAACTGCAAGAATTAGTTATTTGTATTTAAAACAAGGTAACTTTTGAGTGAAACTTCTGACAGAGGAGGAGAGAAGGGTACTAAGCAGGCAAGCACACATTTAGGTACAAAGTATACTAAACCTGGTGTGGTCCATTCAGAGTACTTATCCATCACTTTAATTATTTCTGCACCATATTTTTCCAGTTTGTCTTCTGTGACACCATCAATCTGCAGTAAAACCTCCACATCAGATGACAAGGTTTCTGCAATGTAACAAAGTACCAATTAGATATGTCAAACAAACTAACTTTTTTTGAAGAGAGATGATGGTAGAGTATTCTGGAGGAAATTAATTCCTTTTAGTGCCACCCTATGCATTAAGTCCTTAAGGAAGCAGGCTTTTATTCTAGCAGATATTCTTCTAGTTGGTTAGCACAAAACAAAGCCCAAAAGTTTTCTCTGAAAATGCTTCAAAGTTTGTTTTGCAGTATGATTACTTGGGTGGCTCTTGTACTTATCCAGCAGGACCGCCACATCATAAACTGCAGCTCCAAGGAATCTATGCTGTGTCAGCTACTTCCACAGGACTCGCTCAGTTATGTATACTTAAACCTGTTCTCGCTAAATGTTAGAAACCGTAGATTTTCTGTCAGAAAAGGCTACAATTGCATGTGCAGTCTACTGCTGACAGAGGTTCCGAGTAACGAAAAACTGACATTACCTGCTATTTTCTTTAGAGTTGAAGTACTGAAAATATTGAAGTAATGCACATCAAAGACTTTCCCAAGTGTTTTGCATGTGTCTGTAAGTTCCCCAAGGCACTTTTTAACCATCTCTTCCCGCTGTGACATTTTTGCCACGGAAGCCCTTTGCTTTCTGATGGCACTGGCACTTTCTGTTTCATGAAACTCCACCTGTTAAAATAAGCCAATCAGTAACTTCTGTCAGGGGAGTTACTGCAGAGCCATCATTAGAAGATTGATTGATAACACAGGAAAACAGTGAAGGAAACCGAAAGTACACTTTCGATGGACCAAAAAAAGCTATTTACCCTTTTATTGGGGAGCAAATGGGTAAATTTTTTTTTTTTTTTTTTTTTTTTACAGGCTACTCAACTGCCCCTAAGTTTCTTCTACAAAGGACTAGCAGAGTATACACAACACAGGGAAAAAATCCCTGAGAACCCAATTTACAGCTAGCTTTAAACAGAGGTGACTAGGTCTAATGCTGAGGGCTCTTCTCTTCTCCAAACACAGCACTAATGCAGAGGAGACATTGCCTCAAGCAATTCTGGGACTGGTTCCATGACCTTGAAGTGCATTTTCCATCAGAGCTCACCAATGACTGGAAAAAAATAGAGCAGAAAATGCAGAAGAAGGTAGCACTGTTCCTTCTTTTCTTCTTAGCCAGCTTTTTCTGTGTTGGTCATAACTCTCCTTTCTTGTCAAGCTGGAATCAGATGGATGGGGGGAGAAGAGGAAGATTTAATCCTCTCCAATCCTCTCAAACTCACCTTTTGCCTCACAACATTATTATTAGAATAGTGGACTAGAAATCATGCTTGTTGGATTCTGTTCCCTGCATCTGTTAAAGATTAGTTCCTGTACTTCAGCTGGTAGGCAAACTATGTTTAAACTACCCTAGGGTATACGCTACATAAAAACTGTAGCGCTTCCCTTATAACAATACATTAGAGAAAAAAAAAAAAAAAAGTTGCACACCTGTAGTGATCCATCTAGCACAGCCTGAGCTTTCTCTCCTAGAATTACATATGCTACCGCTTGGTCATTAGCTGTGATATACAAGTCTTCATCCAGAATCTTGTCCAAGACTAGTTTTCTAAACAGTCTTTCAACATTGTGCCTTGAGTAGGCAGCTCCCTTCCCAAATATTCCAGACTGAATCTTCGCACTCTTTGTACCTGTGCAACAGAAATCACAGAATTAGTCGGCGATTAGAAAGCCTACGTACGTATGTATTTACAGACCTGTGAAAGATTCCCAAGGGTATTCCATAGTCTATGCACATAAAAACACATTTAAGCACCAGAAACTCCAAGCACCACCATAAATCTAGTATTATCACTATAGCAACCTGAAATGGATTAAAGCTTTAGTCTCATTTATTTTGGATCACTTACCACCAAGAGATTCCTGGGAAGAATAATTTTGCAAAATGTATCTTCTTGTAAACCATTGCTGGTATTGCGCAGACCTCCTGATACTTAGTCAGGAATTTATGCACCAAGTCTATTTAGGTGTTGTTTCTGGAAGAACAGTACTTACCTAAGAAAATGTCTACCATCATATTCAATGTGTATCTTCCAGAACCTGTATTTCTCTTTGCATTTATTCGTCCCATTTGTCCACAATGCTCTCGTACAAATCTTATAATGCTCTTCACTTCATCTGTTACATTTCTTGATTTGTAATCCTGTTAAAATAGACTTGATTAGGAAACAATGTTACGTGGTTCTGTCCTAATGCAAGTTGTTACTGACAACCTTGTTTTTCATTATTGAGCTTCAACAAAATTAATTCATTTTGTTCCAAACCGAGAAATAGTGATCTTCTAGTTAGTACACCTACAGTGATACAATATAGTCACAGGAATTCTGGATTTGATAATACTCTGGAAAATGCAGTAATACGTACCAACTGATTGTATATAATCTCTATTGTGTTAATTCTATAGAGTAAGCTGCAAGATTGCTGCGTGAATACTGGCAATCAAGGTAAATCGTTTGGAAAGCATTCCCATAATTATTCTGCTGCCACGCACTAGAACTTAACACTTCCAATATGCATTAAAATGAGAAGACTGGACCGAATATGCATTATTCTAGTCAAATTTTGTTACAATCAAAGCTATGTAAGGTAATGCTTCAAACATAGGACTAAGAAGGAATATCATCAGGTATAAAACTGATCTGGTTCATACAGATCAGTAAGTCTTCCCTGTCTGCTTCAACAGCTATCTTCTCTTCTACTCCTGTTCACGCCACTAACGAGTTTGCTTCGATCCTTGACGCACAAACCCTAATCTTTGGGCCACCTCAAGCAGTGTACACCTCCTAATGTGGCACTTGTGCTACTCTGGCAGCACAAAGCTGCCTTCAAAACATCAGAATAGGCAGTTGAAGGGATTTCCTCATAGCCATGCCAGTGGATCTTATATTAGCTCCTGCCTCCTGTAAGCACTGTAGCCAAGAAAATCGACACTAAGGAACATCCTTACACCTCACCAGTCCTCCCCCGATAGAAATAGGAGCACCACAAGTCCATGGATAGTCTGTGTAATTCTACACTAGGTTAAACCCTGAAAATAATTCGAAGCACCTAGCATCACAAAAAGACATCTTATTCATTTTCTCTATTTGCCTTCCCAAATGTCATGTAACCATTTTTTAATGCAGCTAAATGCAAAATCAGTTTAACAACACTATAAATAAGAACTATGATTTTTACCGTCTTTCTACTGCAGTTATCGCAAATTACTTCTGGGTGATCTTTACAGAAGGTGGGATTAAAGTTAGTTTCCCCGAAGTAGGCCAAAAGCTGAATTCTCCGGCAATCAACTACATTCTCACAGTAGTGAACCATACTGTAGAGGTTGTTAAAGTGGGTCTGTCTTGTGTGACTGTTTCCATCTTTCTCCACTGGAATGCAATAAATTCAGTTGTTTGTTAAATCTGCACCTCTGCATTTTTGTATATTATCAGATAGACAAAACACAATATTCTTTTTTGCTTAAAAAAAGATGAGTAGGTTAGTACAGAACTAACCTAGGACAGATTTTACCTCTAAAGTTTTAAAGAATGGAGAAGGGAAATAAGACTAGAATGACAAGAATCAAGAGATGGATATGTATGAAGCAAAGTGTTTTTGACTAAAATTAAGTACAAGTGACAAAAATCTTTCATTACAGAAAACCATTCAGGTAAAGATGCACAGTCCTCCCATCTTTGCAATACCATACTATTTACGGCACTTCTAAATGAGAAAATAACACAGTCTAAATGAAACAGAGACCAGCAACTAAGTGACTTTAATATTGTCTCCACTAAGTTACAAACATGAGAACTCACTTAGTATTAGCCTTCTAAGTCTGGTTACATCACTGTAGCTGTAGAAGAGCAGACAGTGAGACATTTCACCATCTCGTCCAGCTCTGCCAGATTCTTGGTAGTAACCTTCTATAGATTTAGGAAGAGAAGCATGAATAACATAGCGTACGTCAGGTTTATCAATTCCCATTCCAAAGGCAATTGTTGCACATATAACCTAAGAAGGAAATAATCATTTGTTACATAGTTATGAAAGTTATTCATGCAGCACTCTGCACTGAAAATAGACAGGCGATCAAGATTATGAAACTGCAGAACCTAGAATTTCAATTGTAACCCTGCAAGACGAGTACAAAATAGCAGAAACACCTCTCCTTTCAGAAGAGCTATTCCAGACAAAGGGAAAACTCCAAATTTGAGTCTCAATATACAATTCAGCAGCGTGCCTAGGGCTGTTTCAGAAGCCTTGTACTGCTCAGTTCCTTCCTCCTGGAGTATCATACCTTGGTGCAGTGCTGCAGTCTGTGATTTGTAAAACCCCCAATAAAAAGATGGCTAATGTGTTTTGGCAGATCTGTTCGGATCAGTTATTTAATACTGCATCCGATTTGGCAATAACATTACACAACTTTGCTTTCATTTACTAGGCCAAGAGGGATAAAAGTGCTCTAAGTTCTATTCACTTTTTTCCCCCAGTTGCTTTTCTTTACCTGGCATCCTTCTTGATTAATCCACTTCTTTTGTACAAGGTCTCTGTTGGAGTCAGTGAGGCCAGCATGATAGGCAAGTGCAGCAAGACCTTCCTTCTGCAGAATAGCCGCTGTTGTGTCACATTCGTGACGTGAAAGGCAATAAATTATTCCAGAGTCATCTGCAAATATATAAAAAAAGATTTGTGCCACAATACAGCTTTATTCCCTTTCACTTGCTTAACAGTCATACCTGTCAAGCAAATACATTTATTCCAATAGTGAGAGGCTGGTAAGTGTAATGCAATAACTGCTTAATGATAAAGAAAAGTAACTTTATTAACATCAGATGTTTTTGTTAGTTTCTCCTCACCCAATTTCCTGTTTTTTTGGCAAGGTGGAATCAAGAAAAGTTTTCCTGCTCAGTACATGAATAAAGAACTACATAAATCAAGAGCTAGAGCAGTTTAGTCAACGATATACTAGGTTACAGCACTAGAGAAGCTATGAAGGGAGCTTGCTGTAATCAGCTTCCAGCAGCAGGAGCTGCAGGACTCCAAAAGAGAGCCTAGAAAGATAGGAAACCCTGAAGATATCTTCACGGGGAACCGCAGATAAGCAGACCAACAGAATTAAACAATTAAACCAGTATGGATATTAGTTGACCTTTATACTCTGAAGACACGATGCTAAAAGGTCTGGCAACCTCCAGAAAGATTACTCAAGAGCATTACCATAATTTAGTTTTCCATCCTAACTTGAAGTCTTAACTTTAGGATGCCCATAAATCTGATTCTCATTATCAATAATATCATTTTGCCTCCAACTTGGTTTTTTTTTTTGTAAATATATTAGTTGCTTACAGAAAGGCACAAGTTTGGGGTTTTTACAGCATTATAAAAGCTCTTCCTGCCTTAAAAAGTAGTTCATAAAAATGCATGCAAGCACACTATGCTGCTCAGTACTCACGTGGATGATATTTTTTAATCCATTCCAAGCAATCCATCGCCACCTTCTTTGGCTTCTTGGGCAATACATCATATTTCAAGTTATGCCTGTTGAAGCTCATTGTAAACCTAAAACATGACAGTTCACGGATGCTCGTCAGCTTTATGGGTGCAGTAATCCTTTCAGCAAGCTAGGTATTGACTGGAATGTCCCAAATTCAACTAACTACTGCTCATTCTGCATTATCTGCAAAAGAATAGTTGTTCCACTATGCCCATGGAGATTCATGTCACCCATACTTTAGGCCTAAAAATTCCTGTATTTTTCCTGTGTCTGTGAAAAAAACAAAGCTACATGGCACTATGTAGAAGGAAGAAATGCCCATAAACCAAACACGCACACAGTGATTTGCCTCGCCTTCATTTTCCTTCTGAATATTTGCATCCACATTTGACTGATCAAATTTGCAAAATATAGTGTCACCTCCCTCCTTCTACCCTAAAATACATTTCTAAAATAAGAAATTCAACAAAACAGAATGCTTTATTTTTCTATCGTGTACAATGAAAACACTACGATACAATCCAGGCCCAATGGTACCTCATTATCTACGTTACTGCCAATGCTTTTGCAGTTTCCCAGCATTCTCATGAAAAGCACCCTAAAATACAACTTGCACATTTTGTCAGTGACATAGAAAATTTCATGATGTTATTTTCTATTAAACAGCTTCCTTAATCATGCAAGGAAGAGTTTGGTAAGTTTTTTTTCTTCTTACTTTAACATTTTGCACATAACTCACATTAAATTCCACGTATACATTCTCATTTAATCAGGTACAACTACATGAGTATTTCAGATGAACCTGTAATGCTTTTCTTACTTTAACTAAATTTTCCAAAATTTCTGCGGCACAAACAAATTGTTTCAGGAAACCGCTGAGTAACTTACACTTGTGGTTTTAGCATCTCAAGCTGATTCTGAATATCCTTCTGTACTCTGGGGTTAGCAGTGGCAGTAAGAGCCATCATAGGAACAGAGTGAAACTTCTTGCGGAGCATATTCAGTCGTTTGTAGTCTTTTCGAAAATCGTGACCCCACTAGTTTAAAAACAAAATTTAAGTGAAACCGAGTAAGATGCTCCAATTAAGTCTTTTGCCATTTTGAAAAACAAATCAAGGTTTTTACCTGGCTGACACAGTGGGCCTCATCAATGACAAAACGCGCTAGGAGTTTCCTGTCGTAGAGATTTTCCAGGGCTGACATCAGTCGGCTGCTTGCACAAACCTAGGTACACATCCACCAGTGGCATTAGAAAGCAAACTAACAGAGCAAAGTGTCACTCTACCTGACTGAGAATACAGAAACAATTGTTCTGTACAGCAAAGTTAATCTTGACTGCACAGGTAACGCTTGAAGGCATAAAGAAGATGGCAATCAGCTTCATTTTAATTGGCAACGAAGCAGTTGGTGTGGAATTACCACAAGGTTCTAGGATCGTCTATCCAGAGGTCCTACAATCTGAGTAAATTTAAACGACTTATGTCACGAAAGACAGGGAAAGACAATGCTGAAGAAAGAAACATAATCAGCACACTAAACAGTCCCCTCTTACAAAGCTCTTGTGGAATAATACAATTTTTGAAGGCAGCATATAATTAAGTACAAGGCAATCTTTTGACAGTCACCTATTACCTTGACAGTTAAATATTTTTTCCCTGTATTATCCTATTCATAGTAGTCTAGATTTTAATATCTACTTGACAGCAATTAGGCACTAATATGCAGTAAGATGTATTGAAATGGATGGGCATGGGGGTTTTGTTTTAAGAATTTAAATTGTACAAACATACTCAGTTCTCATTCTTGGTTAATTACTGATTGAAATTAATTACATCTGTACAGAGTCTTACTGAATTACCTAAAAAATATTTTTTTTTTCCCCAGAAGCCTACTCCAAATTCAGTGTTTCCCCTTTAATACTTCATAGTAGTCCACCTCTTGTTGCCTCCATGATTTTACAATTCAAATTAAATACAAACCTTCTCAGGAGTAACATACAGAAGCTTTATTACAGGATCTTTTTTTGACAATTGCATATATATTTTTGAAGCATCAACATCTGTTCTGTCACCAGTCAGATATGTTGCAGCAATCTATATTTAAAAAAACATATTAAGTTTTAATATGCGCAAAACAGAAGCTTCTCCAAATAGAGTCCTACATCTAGTTATAAACCAGATAAAGTATATGCATTTACTATCCTCAACGAATATAACGTTTTCAATGCTTCTTTGTGTAATTATAGATAACATTTGAACCCCCACCGTACTGTAGACATCGCAGAATTTTTCTAATGATAAAACCAAAAGACTATATGCCAAATTCTATTCTTCTGCTCCTAGTTCTACCAACAGACCAATAGCTGACTTAGGGGATTTGTCTGCTTTCTTTGAGCTCTCTTTCCAGTAAAGAAAACAGATGTGATGTTAGTTTAAAGCTCGATATGCTGTAAGTTTGAGACTGAATTCAGAAAACAGAGATCTTAAGAAACAAAGTTTCCAAGAAGCACAAAAATGTGATAACACCCTCAATAACAGTGCCCACAAACATAGAACAGCATTGCATCAGAAGAGATTGAATACAACTTGGAGCAGCAATTTAATATTAAATTTGAAAGTATAACTTACTATTCATGCTAAATAGTAACAAAGGAATTAGATCCTAAGGACACAAGTGATATAAGAATAGGTCACACCAACAGAGCCAATTCTGCCTGCTTGTCTCCTCTTCCTCTCGCAAGAGGCAGCTGCAGCTCTGCAGAGGAAATTCCTTCTGCAGCTACAAATCCCCTGGAGTCACAGAGCCAGTTTATCTGGCTTTTACAGCCATGGCACCTCTCAACGCAAGAAAGAGCGAAAAGCATGGCCAAAGCGTAGTGTTGTGCAATAGTCACTAAATGGTGGACAACCATTCGAGGGCTCTGTCTAGTCATAGAATCATAGAATCATTAAGGTTGGAAAAGACCTCTAAGATCATCGAGTCCAATCGTCAACCCAACACCACCATGTCCACTAAACCATGTCCCTAAGCACCTCACCTACACGTCTTTTAAATACTTCCAGGGATGG
>NW_008795371.1:3578255-3586643 GCF_000699145.1 Aptenodytes forsteri | reverse complement strand
TAAAGATATTGAACAAGACCGGCCCCAAAACTGAGCCCTGGGGAACACCGCTTGTGACTGGCCGCCAACTGGATTGAACTCCATTGACCAGTCAGACTATCAAAAACTGTACTTGATGAGAGAAGGATTTGTCTGAGCTTCAAAACCCTGCATCATAATCACTTTTGTCTCATACCCCAAAACATCTCTGTATTTTTCCCTAAAATGCTTTATCCACCTTTGTTTCCCTGATCTCTCAATCTCAATAATACACTAAGGATGAAAAAAAAACATCTCTGTATTTTTCCCTAAAATGCGTTATCCACCTTTGCTTCCCTGATCTCTCAATAATACACTAAGGATGAAAAGACACTTCACTGAGGCAAAAGCAGTTCATAAGTCATCAGCTTTAGGAACACACATCTTCTGCACTTGCATTTCTTTTCTCTGTGTATTACTTCTCCAGAAATGCTTAGCATCACCAGAACCCTCCTAGCTCAGGAATTGTGAGTGCTTATTTCTGCTACAAAGCCAGGCTGCTCCTATTTAGGTGTCTAAATACAACTCTCAGAATGTAAGAAGCAGGCATCTGTACTTGAAAACTAAGCTCCAATAACAAATATACACAAGCATCAATAAATTTAGCAGTTAGACTGCCAAGATATTCTAGTTCATCTAATTTAGTTTGTCCTAGACAACTTTGTGTGCCTTTTACAGTTTGTATTTGAGAGCCAGAAGATTTACTGTAAAGTGTCAGATTTCTAATTCACTTATCTGCAGTTAAATTGAATAAAGTGAGCTGTTTGAACTTACATCTAAAGTCTTCAGTTTCTGAACTTGATCTATTATCAGCGACCTCAGTGGAGAGATAACAATAGTGACTCCAGCAGAAACACACGCTGGTAACTGGTAGCACAAGCTTTTACCACCACCTGTAAGGATTAAACAGAACACAACAAATGTTAGATACGAAGAGGAAAGGGGGACAGTGCGTAGGAGGAGTGGAAGAGGGGAGACCTATTTCTTACTTCCCATTTTACAGCACTTTCAGAAACAATTAACTTTTACCAGTGACTACCTTTAATATGATACCTGTAGGATAAGGAAGAGTTATCACGTGAAAGATTATGGAAGGCAGAAATTCAATCACCTCATTCAAAATACCAAAGTGCATACAAAATTCCAGAAACCCTGCAGCCACAGAACTCAAGCAGCACAATTTATTGCCACCTCCACAAAGGCACAGAGAAGGAGAAGAGTTTGTCACGGGCCTTGCAAAAGGAGCTTCAGGTCTTTATTGCTCAAGTGTGTGCCAGACCTCAAAAGCCTGCAGCTGCGTGGCGTTTGGAGATACATACCAGTGGGCATTAAGATGAAACAATCTTCACCCAGAAGAGCAGCATTGATGGCCTCCAGCTGATTTGTCCGAAAATAGTGCAAACCAAACTTTTTGTGAAATATATTCATCATTTCTTCAGAATGGGAAAATTTCATACCCCTGAAACGTTCTAGTGCAGGGTTATTAACCGGTGGATCTAGTAAACAAAGAAAATGTACTTACAATAAGTTACAATATCAAGTTGCACTATCCCTCTTGCAACATAAAACTGCTTCAGTATAATGGATGGCTTAGCCACCACTTCAACCCTTTAAACCTTTTAAACTCAAATCATGACTTACTAAAAAAAATTGCATTAATCTAGAATTTAAGACCGGCTAAAGTGTGAATTTTGATTATATACAAATCTCTGGAAACAAGCTTCTTACCTATGCCTGTATAAAATGCCTACTCTTACACTAACAAACTTCATCTCTGTCACAAACCGTGAATAGGCTCCCCGTTCGTGGGTACCTAACAGTAGGTCCTAGCTGAATCAGCGACAGAGAAGCTGATGAAACGGGTTAACATTTTCCTACAGTAACCGCAAATAATACTAACCCACCCCTGTGCCCCCGAGGGATTAGGTTTGCTTCAACAAGTGCCCATTTTTGAACATTTTGCATAAACAGCTAAAACTGTTTTACAGCTTTGAATTAACAACTGCAGAATCATTATTTAATTAAAACACAGAAACATTCTAGTTTCCAATTTTAGCAGCTTCATCTTCCCAGCAGCCTGCAACCTGCATGGCAAATAAATATTCAAGAAGTTTGGCACCACTTGGAGGAAAAAAAACAGAAGATAACTTTGCAAACAGAAACCAAAAGAAATTTCCACAGAAACAAAAGGCATTGATGTAATCTACAGTAAGTTACTTGGCCTTAGGTTTAAAAATAAGTGAATAAAAATTTAAAAAGGGAAAGACTAATCCTAATGAGCATAATTTACCTGAATGGTTCTTTGTTGCCGTCAAGAAGCTTGATTTTGGAGCAGCAGGATTTGATACAACAGCAGATCCTTTGGCTCTGGACATTATCTTTGACAACAGCGATTTGGCAGGTGGCCCCTCCCTGACGGGCTGATACAATGGCGTAGATGGCGTTTCAGGTGCCAAAACATTCACCGAGTTCTCCCAGCCCTCATCAAAATCATCAATATCAAAGTGATCAAGGTCAAAGTCTGTGTCGTTTATACCTAAACTGTCTTCTGCAGGAATGCCAGTAGGAGCTTTGCTCTGACCTTTCAGAGCTGTGCTTGAAAGAGGCCTCTCCAGCAGATGATGGTTTCCACCGTTTCTCACCCCTGTTTTTTCACACCAGCTGCTGTTGAAGGACATCTCAGAACAGAGGCTGAGGGAGGCTCCATCTTTGCCATTTACCTTGGAAGAAGACAGTGCTGTAGTTTCTGGGCAGGTGATCTCCTCAATACTTTGCTTTGAAGCATAAGAGGTATCCAAGGTTTGATTTTTTTTGGTAGAAAAATTGCTTGAATTAACAGTCCCAGAAAGCATAGATGGGAGGTTTGTGGATTTTGGTGAGTTTCTATCAGAACTGAAGCTCCAGTTCGGGCCAGAACACAGAGCAGTACCAGGACATGCAAGAGGGTCCCTTTCCACACATGCCTTCCAGTTTCTAGGAAAAGCGTTGTTTATGCTACTTTTGTTCAAAGTGAGAGAATTAGCTAGCAATTTTCTCCTGGGAGAGATGGCAAGGGAAGGAAGAAGGGAAAAAAAAAAAAATTTGGTCACAAGCAATGATTTATCAAATTCTACAACATACATTAAACAGTTTTGTCTCTCTCCTATTGAAAACATATGGTGGTTACATTGTATTCTGTGTCACTATATTTTAAAAATATTTCAAACAAATCTAGGGAAGAGAGAATAATACCAGAAAACAGTTGAACAAAATAATTACATCATCTTCTCTGCAGACATAAAATAAAAGAATTCCTAATAGCAAGGAACTGATCCAGACAAGGTAGAGCATAAAAAAAAAAAAATAATCTTTAGAGGCACAAACCTGAAGTTAAAAAAGTAAAAATATGCTTAAACCAAATTATGTTTTTATGTACTTTCTAAAGACTATGTCTGACTACAGTAATACAAAATAATTACATCATCTTCTCTGCAGACATAAAATAAAAGAATTCCTAATAGCAAGGAACTGATCCAGACAAGGTAGAGCATAAAAAAAAAAAAATAATCTTTAGAGGCACAAACCTGAAGTTAAAAAAGTAAAAATATGCTTAAACCAAATTATGTTTTTATGTACTTTCTAAAGACTATGTCTGACTACAGTAATAAGAGGAAATAGCATAAATTAGTTTTACTGAGAACGTTCAGAAAAAGCACATAATCCCATTCCAGAAAAAACAAAACAAAATCCTAAATCTCAGTATTTTGTCTACATATTGTGTCATCAGATTATGCAGAAGTTAAAGAAGCAGATTGCAGTAGCAATAATCAGATTGAAAGATGACAAGTACATGGATATTAGGAGAAGTCATAATCACTCTAGTCAGTGATAGCGAGTCTCATAGAGAGAATATTAAATTAATGCCTCCGGTTACAAGAAATCAGGATGACACCTAGCAGGTTATATCACACCACCCTGCTTCTTTGGAAGCATCTGGTGCCGGTCACCTTCCAGAGAAAAGGTACAGGACTACCTATGCCTCAGACTGAATGTGGAACTGGATTCCTTCTTCTGGCAAAACACTGGGATTGTTAATACTTTCAGCTGTTTTTTGGATTTTTTTTCTTCATTCGGTCAGTAATTTTAAGCTTTTAAAAAATCCTTCCATATCATCTTTTCAGTGTGATGGAGACACCTGCAGGCATGACACCGCTTCACACAGAGCACGGAAACGCGGAAGGCTGCTTATTAAAGCGTACCTGAGATCTCTCTGCTGGAGAAGTTCTTTTGCGCATGACAAAGACGTAAGCTCATGAAGCGGAATGGCATCTACCAGCTTACAGATATCATCCATGACGCCATAGAGTTGCTGTTCCAATTCCAAGCCCTTATCTGTTAGATGGAGTGTATTTTAGCATACAGTAATATTGATTTTTATTAGAATATATAACAAGATGATACCAGTCTCCCAAAGGACAGTAAATTGCAATAAATAAGTCTAAATAATTTACTTTCAATATGTTTTTAAAAAGTCCATTCACATAAAGAAACTGCTTCTGTGTGCATGAACTCAGCTAGTCTACATATTTTTGCCCTTGCCTTTTAATTATCCATCTCTATATATTTTCCAAACCTCATCACAGTTCTTTAAAACTTAATTCCAAAAAACACTAGTTTACGTTTTGCTTATCTCAAATTACCCCTCCCCAGACACACTAAAACACATTTTATCAAAATATTACATTGCAATTCCAGTCTAGAAAGTACTGTAGAAAACATCCCACACGTGAAAAGTCAGCATTTGTCACCTCATGACCTTCCCTTCCAAATTCAGTACCACTGCAAACCATCTGGATTTTGCCAATGAACTGCACCGGACCTCAAACCGCCGCTACCGGGGGTGTGATCCCTCAGACTAAATTCTGTCCTCTGCTACACTTGGCTAACGCTGAACTACCTGAGGGTCAGAAGGGCACCTCTTGCAACAAGCTAATGGTCCAAATTGGCCAGAAGTTTGCTGCAGGTACACTAAAGTATGACAAGATGGAGCTTGACTAAAATGATTTCCAGAACAGCATCATTAAAACATAAACATAAAAACATGGCTCTGGGCATTTATAAACACATTTTAAATGACACAAAACATGGCTCTGGGCATTTATAAACACAAAATTTTAAATGACATTGTAGAACAGTACCATAAGCTACATTTTTATCTATCTTGAGAGGAAAGATCTGCAGCCTTAAAACCAGGTTGTGCCACACCTATACTTAGTAACTTTTCATTCTGCAAGTGAAACTCAGAAACATTTTAGCTCAGTAATAGCATCTGTGCCAGCTCAGCCAGCATCTGTGGGAATCAAATGGAAGCACTGACACAGCTCCAGCTTACAGTGACGTGTCTTTGTGCCACAGCTGAGTTCGGGACTGATTTGGTCGATCTGTGCTTTTAACTTCTGACAAGGAGGTCTGTGCGGTATCCCACACTGGTACTGAGAAACCCAGAATCAGGATCAGACAACACCCCTGAGCCTACACATCTGAAAACCCTGTGTGAGACTCAGTCCCCTGCTTCGTTGTCCCCATCGGTCACTGTTAGTTAATGCTCTCAGGTTACATGGGATATGCAGGAGAACAAGAAGTTGCAAACCATCCCCAAAATCTAAGGCATAAAACTTCAAAATGTTTTGTGTACCTGCATCCTCCGCACTAGGATCACTTTCAGCAACAGGCTGCATTGTGGCAACCTTCCCAGGCTTGGACTCAATGCTGCTAGCTGTGGCTCTTCCACCAGTTGGAGATTCTTTGAAAATATTACTAATATTAAAAGAAAAAGTCATTAAAATACAGATATCTGCAAATCAATGCATTTCCGTAAGAGAAGTTTATCTTTTAAAATAACAGCATTTAAGATGCATGTAAAAGATAAACAAATTTCTGGAAACCCAGTTAAAATGCAAGTAGCTGAGCAGTTTGTCACTCATCCTATGTGCCGACGTGTAAAGACTTGCTTCAATATTTTTTTTTCCTCCCACTACGAAAGGGAAAAATAACTCTGCTTTTTCTGAAGCAAAAGCCAACATTGGCCATAAAATGAAAAGTGTTTCATAAAACATTAATAGCAGCTGTCAACGACTCACCTGCCAAGCAACAAACAGACACAATCAACTCAATCTGTAACTTTTAAACAAGCGCTAGTTTCTTGTCTTTTTTGGTACTTTTTAAAATCATCCTAAAGACAGACAGTTTTATCAATGAACTTTGTTTTACCCAATGCTTTTTACGGAAGGCGAGAAGGAAGGCAGCTCTTCTTCAGGGGAGGGTGGAACGACATCTAAGTAATCATCCTCTTCAAGCTCAGTGCCTGCAAACAGCTCGATGTCAACCCCATCCAGTTCTGGAGAGCAATTTTTCTCGTCACTGCTTGGCTTCTGGCTCTCACCACTTTTATCATTAGCAGCTGAAAAAGAAGTGTATTAATATTGTTTGGTAACACTGTAAACTCATTCTGGTTTAAACAAAAATAGAAGGAAAAAATTAATAGCCAGATTTCAAAACACTCCTTTAATACAGTTTCTGACTTTTAAAGGACAAAAAAATTACTGCTCCCTTTTTCTCCCCCATTAAAAACAAACAGACAAAAACCCCACAAACCCTCTTTTAAGCGGAAAACTTACATAGCTGGCCTATAGTTACCTTCCCCTATCAGAAGAGAAAAAAAAATAGCTTCTTCAAACTTAAGAGGAATATTTTCCTACAATAGATTTTATAGAAAA
Organism: Aptenodytes forsteri; assembly: GCF_000699145.1. Classification (NCBI taxonomy): domain Eukaryota; kingdom Metazoa; phylum Chordata; class Aves; order Sphenisciformes; family Spheniscidae; genus Aptenodytes; species Aptenodytes forsteri. Next base: position 3,579,870 of record NW_008795371.1, on the reverse strand, counting down.
CTATTGTCATATTAAATATTAGCTTAAAAAGAGTGCAGACTCATCAACTAGCATAGTCCCTATACTGGAATTAGAAGGTAAATTTACATGTATAGTGCCTTATATGACAAATCCTACTAAGAAAGGCCAATATCATTAATCTATGAAAATTCATTTCACAGAAAGAGGGCGAAAAGTAACAAAATATTCTTAAGAAGAAAAATACAGTCCACAAATCCTTTTGCCATTTAATGTCATGGCAGCATCCCAGAACACTGTTCAGCATTATTCAGTTGCACAAGCGTATTAATTTCACGAATAAAGATGAAAAGTTTCAAAACATAACAGGTAAGGCACATAAAATAGAGAAGCTAAGAGGAATCCAGAGCTACCAAGGAAGCACTCTGACTGATGGTCATGAACTTCTTGGTCATAATTGAGGGCTGGAATTTTTTCTGTTTTGCTTTAGATTGAGAGAGATCTCTTTTTCTGGTTTAATATTTCTCATCATTACGTTTAGGCACAAGATGATTTTATGACTCTCTTGTATGAATCTTAAAAGTGCTTTTCTTTCTATAACATCCCTATAGGTTATTGCTCTTCATTTCTGGAATGTCATATGGGAAGTCTTGCAACTCCAATACTACCATGCGACCATGGTATCTGCCACAGAGACGACGCTTCACTATTTAGAACCCTGCACTTCCACAAGCTGCAGTTACCCAAACGAAATCCACGTACCCACGACTGCTTCTCAGATATGAGCATGCAGCTCCCTCTGATTTCTGAAAAATCAAGCCCTCTGTGTGCAAACACGAACATATTTCCTTCTAGCTCACTGGTACTTTAAAATAAATCGTTACCTGGGTGAGCCTCTTCCCTGCCATCATCCAAAATCACATCAGCAGGTAAGTTCTCCCAAAGGCCCTCACCCACAGACTTGTTACCGCTGCAGGGAGCTGAATCCTCAAGACAGATCAGAGATTGCTGCGACGAGGGTCGTTGTTCAGCCTCTGGAGAGGTCTCCCCGTGCTCCGGAGCGCTGCGGCTGCAAGGCCCCGTGTCGTCGCCCACGGTCCCGGGGGGAGAGGCAGGTGGCTCATCCAGGCGGGGGTTCGACCTCTGGGAGGCCTTGCAGGCGGCCCGCTGCCCTTTGGGGGACAGGACCGGTGGTCTGCAATACTTCTTTTCGATTCCCGACAAATCGAAGTCGTCAATGTCATCCCACTCATCTTCTATGGTAATGACGGGGCCAGCCGCAGGACCGGGCCCGGCCTCCCGAGCAGGAGCACCGCGCAGCCCCTCGGTCACACTCCTCTTCCCGGAGGCCGCGGGGCCTTTTGACGCCTCCCGAGACCTGACGAGCGCCGGGCTCGCACAGGCCGGCTGGAGGCCCCGTCCGTGGGGGCTGCCTGCTGCCGGAAAGAAGTCCTGGATTTGTGCATTATTGTCCTTGGAGGCGGGGAGGGACGAGGCGAGCGCAGCCAGGGAGGTGTTAACGTCTTTGTCCCTCAACGCAGGGGCGGCGGAGAGGCCCCGAGGCTCCCTGGGCAGGGCGCCGGCCGGAGAGGTCTTCTTGAAGGTAAAGCCCCTGGAAAGAGACGAGCCCCTCGTTAGCGCCCCAGAAGCTCGCTGC
>NW_008795371.1:3573669-3577724 GCF_000699145.1 Aptenodytes forsteri | reverse complement strand
GGCGTCCCTGCCCCAGGTGCTTTAAAGCTGGTTATAAAAGCAAGCTGCGTAAACCCGAGAAAGTTTTAACGCTTTGCGCCCCCGCGTCGCTCGCGGGAGCTGTGTCAGGAGGACGGTGGTGCCCCCGTCAGACACCCCCGGGGTCGGGTCCTGCGCCACGATCGAAAACGAAGAGAAGGCCGCAGCTCCCCCCCCGGTGACCGTGCCGGTAACGCACAGGGCGGCGGAGAGCACACCACCGCACTGGTGACAAGTCATCTTTATTCAGTCAGTGGCGGATTTTAGCGTGAAATAACACCCAACAGAAGTGCCCCCTACTGACGCGCGGCCTTCTTTCACCATAGCGTTTTTAATAGTTTATAAACTATTATAAACTATTAGCAATAAGCTTCTTGCTTTCTTCATTGAGTCATAAAAGAAAATCATCCATTTCTTCTCTTTGCATTAAAATACCCTATTTTTTAATACAAAAAATACTAAAAACATTTAATGAAAATAGATAAAACATACAAATAGCAGCACTCATCTTTCTCAAAAGAAAAATCACCTTCAAAGAAAATAAAAAATCCCTAGAAGTTACATCTGTTGATTGGGAAATGGCCACCTTAAGGAAGGGTGAGCTTTCATTGGGGCAGCGTCTTAAAATTGCGTAACTGCACAGCATTTTCCCTGTCCAAGCAGCCCCCCCTGTTGCCGACACCCCCCCAGCAGGGGCACAGGGCCTCGGTTGGGACAGGGTGAGCGAGGCACGCCGCACGCGCACCGCAGCCGGGAGGAGAAGGCGGGAGTCTGGCGCTCGGCACAGGAGCACGCTTGCTTTTGGCTGGGGAGAAGAGGCATGGGTCTTCCTACTGCAGGAAGCTGTGTGCAAGCTGACAAATCTGCCTGCAGGTAACGACTTTCTGCAGACTGTTATTTCATTTCGTTCTCACTTTCTTGATTTTAGCATTTAGAAATTCATATGCAATCAGTCATTCCTTTTCCTGTGCCCACTTTCCCCAGCCTGCGCTCTCCTCTTACACCTGAGGAACCGGGTAAGATGCACAAGCAGCAAGACCACACATATTCTTGCCACGTTCAATAAGGAAGTACCTAAAAAGAGAAAGAAATGTATATGAGTGAGTGTTCCCTACTCCGGCAGAGTCAGCATGACAGATACCGGCATAAGGCGACTGCTCTCATTATGTGTATGCTCCTTTCTCATGCCAGCACAAGGAGCAAATACCTGTGACAGAGCTGTTGCCGCCAGTAGTTAGCCAGGCGATGCTATTCCCTGTCCCCCTTATATCACGAACTAGCAGAGTTAGCACCTGACTCTAAAAAATTTCACTTGCAGCTGGAAATACTTGAGGAGCTGGAGTGAAAACTCACTCCCAGAACAACCCGTTCTTCTCTGGCCATGTAACCGCGGAAGAGGCACGGTGCTCCCCTGGCACCAGGCAAACCAGTGGTACAGCGGCTCCGCATGCGCTGGCCAAGACCATGGTGACAATGGCAGACCTATTGATCTAAGGGTCTGCTTTAACCAGTCAGCCCAGGACTGGTTTGTAGAGCTGTGTCTCCTTCACTGCCGAGGCTGGGATGATTGCCCCTGCCTCTTCCCAGAGTATGAAACAGCTGTGAAATTGCAGCTTGAGAGCGTAAGGGCGACCGGGGGGCTGATGAGAGTCGGTGGAATCCCACACACGTGACTGTCCTTTTACCAGGTACAGGGAGACTGTGGTGGGTCTGGTAGCGTTGAGACCTCCTTACCCATCCATGCCCCACAGTGAGCCCCAGGAGTTCTTCACAATCCAGTAAGGAGTCCCATTTTCTTCTCCATACCCCACAGCGAGGACAGCATGGTTCACCTTGTCAGGAGTGTGCTCACATCGTGGGCTGCAAAGAAAAGGAAAAATAATGCAGATTTGTTACATGAAAAACCAGCCTATATTTAATCATGGATTAGCTGGCATTCTCGATTGCACTCCAACTGCAAAAAGAACTAATGGATACTCTGAACTTCCAGTTGTGGAGAGTAGGGAGGGAAGCCAAGAAAAGGAGATACTGCTCTGTTTTCTCACTCAGAAATTATTACCGGCCATATCTGAAGTCAGGGCGATAGGCTACATGGACCTCTGATCTGAGCACCTGCTCCGGCCTTTTGTTCAGAATTAACATCAACATTGTCACACAAGAATGAGCTACAATGAAAAAACTGAGCAAAGTAATTTTTCCAATGAAAACCAGAAGCTCTTAGTACATCCCAGTAATGGTTTGTTCTGCCTCAAAATTCAAGGGTACTGTTCCACATTTTGCAGAGGGAACAGCAACTTCCTCGGTCTAAATACACATTTCTTTGTATTTCCTCTGAATTTCCAGCTTTTAAATTGCACTTGATGAAAGTTGCTGCCTGTGATATAAAACAAGACAACACAAGGTACAAGCTCTCATCTCTAGAGCACCTATTTTTAAACATTTTCAAATTGCAGATAACTAAAAGATCAATAATCCCCACAACAGATCTACTGTTCTTGAATCTGTTAATAGTTGATCTGGGGAGCATAGGCTAAAACCACTGGAGCATCAATTATTCCATATGCTCCAACTTTAAATCTACCTTAGACTATAAATCTACAAGATAACTTTACTTGGTGTGTTCCTCAAACTGGAATCCTATTACAAAGTATCTTGACCATCTGCCTGCTTTCACACCTTACATCTGCCTGTTGCTGGCACTTAACTTTGAGATTACTGTCTTTATTGCAACAGCAAAGCCACTCTAATTCGCAGTGCTGCCTACTCTTTCCCTTGCTGCTCCCTGGGGCAGATCACTCATGCTTAGACTCTTAGTTTAATTTTCCCTGCAGTTCTACATGAGCGAGGATTCATTACGTGAAAGTATTTTTCTAGTTCTCTCCAAACATGCACTTTTCCCATTTCTTCCCTAATAGAAATCTATCCTGCCACAGTTAGTTTCCATAGTCTTTCCAAAATATAATAATCATCCTGTTAAGTAGCTTTGTGCCTTGGCTGTAGAGCTGACACAACACTTGAGACCTTTTCCTGCTAGGTCCCTTATGTCTCAAACTAATTTTTCATCTCTGCTACTTTTCTTACATGTCCAGCTGCAGAGAGGGATTGGCACAAGGTGCTCAGGGACCTGCCCGCCCTGTGGAGAACAGCAATGCAGGGACCCCTGCCTTAATAACGCAACCTGCAAACGTACCAGCTCAGGTGGAGGGCACCGTGAAGGCAGCAACGCTGCTCACTACCACCCCACCGAGGTCTAGCGCTGGAAGAGCCGCCTGAGTCCCACAGAAACTTACTTCGGTTAGGGCTTACCCTAAGTAAACCAGACACACAGCTGCAACACCTGGGTGACCCTGCCACCATCCACAGCTCAGGCACACAGACACACACATCAGCCCTAGGACAGGCTTCGCCCAGCTCTGCGGCAGGGCTGCAGGAGGATCTCCCGAGCTCACTGACTCGCTGAGTTTCATTCCAGATACAGTCTGGTCTTCAGCTTGGACTGGCTCCTAGCAATAAATTGGCTGCAAGCACGGTGTACCCTCTTCCCTGTGCTGCACTCTCATCCCCCTGGGAAATCAGTATATCAAGGCTCAGTTTACTTATGTTTGCTATTTTCTGTTTAAAAGAAAATGCAAGAATGCAGTCCAGGGTCCCTGTGTCCAGTGCCACAAAGCAGGAGAAATGGGGATGCAACTGGTCCCAGCCTTACACCTTCCCCTCACCCTCACCTCCCAGGTTCAGAAATACTCACTTTGAATAGACTCCTTTTCTGTAGTGCATGAAGTTACCCGTCACCTCAAACGCAAAGCTCACCGGGTTGTACTTCCCCACAGCTTCTACCATGCCATCCTCGTCATACTGCAAGAAGAGGATCCCAGGGTCATTTATCTCCTGATGACACTGGGACCAGTCAGGATCCCCAGACCAGCAGTCAGAGCACAGCGGGGATGGCTAACCCTGGCTTTCTGCTTGCAGACAAGTCTTGTGGTTTAACCTAGCAGGCAGCTATCACCACACAGCCATTCGCTCACTCCCCCCCC
>NW_008795371.1:3568739-3573531 GCF_000699145.1 Aptenodytes forsteri | reverse complement strand
TTAGAAAAAGTCGTGGGTTGAGATAAAAACAGTTTAATAATTGCAATTAGAAAAAAAAATACATACAAAACAAGTGATGCACAATGCAATTTCTCACCACCTGCTGACCGACGCCCAGCCAGTTCCCGAGCAGCGGTCACTGCCCCCCGGCCAACTCCCCCCAGTTTATGTACTGAGCACGACGTCCCATGGTATGGAATGTCCCTTTGGCCAGTTTGGGTCAGCTGTCCTGGCTGTGCCCCCTCCCAGCTTCTCGCTGGCAGGGCATGAGAAGCTGAAAAGTCCTTGACTAGTGTAAGCACTGCTTAGCAACAACTAACACATCAGCGTGTTATCAACGTTATTCTCATACTGAATCCAAAACACAGCACTGTAGTACCAGCTACTAGGAAGAAAATTAACTCTATCCCAGCTGAAACCAGGACAACAAGGAAGCAAGTGCTGCTTGCATTGAAAGACAAGAACCAAGACTTTCTTACAGTCTGGAGGTGCACCCACTGCGGAAAGCAGGCAGAGGCCTAGTGCCTGTATTTCGACTACAGCACTTCATTGGTGCCACCTTCAGAAAAGGGTGTCAGCGGTGCGCAGGAGACGAGGAATGGGCAATGCCAGCGGCTCGCTCCACTCCAAAGAGCAAGCAGGCTGCAGCTTGCACTGCAGAGCCCGGCACACCTCGGGGCATCTGAGCACCTTCCAGGTCAGGCTTGGCACAGCCCTGGAAGTTCGGAAACATAACCCTTGCGGCCTTACCTGCGTGATATTGATAACATCCTTGACAAATGCAATAGCCTTCTCCGGCTGGAACTTGCACGTGCCATTCTGTGCAGACAGAAAGGAACCGATGTTAGAGCCTGCTCTGGACCCTGCTCTGCCGCTGCAGAAACGCATCTGAGCTGCACTGTAAATACCTTGGCCCGGTACGGGTAGGTGTCCTCCCCCATGAGCCCTTTGTTATACAGTATGTATTCGAAGGCTTGGCTTGGCAGGCCCCTGCAAGACAACACAGCCAGAATGCAGATTAATTAGGACAGTAACGCTGCAGCTTCTGCAGAGCAAAGCCACCAACCTTCCCCGCAATCCTACAGACCGTTCCCACAAACTGGGGGGGAAAGGGAAGGACAGTGTGTATCCCAGACCCTCTAAAGGCATAAACTCCAGTCTGTTCCTGCAGTATCTCCCTGTCTGGGACTCCCAGCCTAGCCCATCATGCTGTTTGGCAAGGTCCTACACAGGCACGGGAAGACCTCATTCTCAGGAGTGCCTAATCCCCAGGGGAAAACACCAACACAGGAGCCCCGAAGGCGTGAGGCCACCTCGCCCACACAGCACCAACCGTGCCAGCTCAGCTCTGCAGCCTCGCGCACTGAAAGGTGTTTTTCCGTGACCTCTGCCCAGCCTGGCTGGGGTCCCCAGCTACACAGCACGGGGGAGGACAAGGGACCCACATCTTCAGCAAGCAGCTGCTTCCTTCCTCGGCCACCTCTGGGGAGAACATCTCGCAGAAGGAAGAAAAGGGGAGCGTGATCAGGGCATGGTCACAAGGAGGGGACTAAGGAGGAGTCACAAGAAAAATAAAAAGCACCAAGAGTGGTTTTGCTCAGCTCTCTGAACGATCCTCAGGGACCGCTTATCTTACAGAAAACATAAGATTTCAGAAAGCTTTATTTTCTGCCTTCTGTAGCAATGCCAGCAGGAATTTACCAAAGGGGAAGCAGAGGTTTCTGTGGGTTCCTTAAAGCACCATGAGATGCGCGTGACCCATGAGCAGAGCAACAGATAAAATTCCCCTTGTTTTCCCTGAGCATGTTAAAGCCCAGCTATGTAGCACCCGTGACTGCGATATCAGAAGACATTGTAACAAATCAAATATCAGAAGAAAAACTAATAAACAAGAGAAACAACAGAGGTTAGGAAATGCTGGAGATTGAGTGAAACATTCTAACGTCTAGGGAGGGTGAAACTAAAATAAGCACACCAAACCCAAAACTGTTTTCCCTGACACGTCTCAGCCAAGGGGAAACAAAAACCATTCCAAGATCTGGAAGGATCCCAATACTAAATCTTAAGGAAGGCTGTCAATCATGGAATCTAAGATACTCTTATTTCCATTCTTTATTACTTTATATTACTTACCCACTGCAGCCATGGTTGTTAAAAGCCTGAGCGCAATCAACTAACTGTTGTTCCGCCTACGGAAAAGTTTTTTGAGTCAGTATATATTCAACACCTGCATTCAGAGTAAGTGAGACAAAATGCAACCCGTGCGGCAGGCAACCGAGGAGCGCTGGTTTTATCCGTGCAGCTGGCTGTTCACCTGCTGTGAGCAGCAATCACCCGGCTGAACGGCTCCAGGTCCCAAGGAGCAGGACGAGGAAGACATGGAGCCGGCAGCCCAGGATGCTCCAGCTGCAAGAGGCATTCCTCCTCGTGCCTGCCGGGGCACCGTCCCACCCATGGGAGCACTGGCTGAGATCTCTTTCAAAGGTCGAGTTTGTTTTTAACACTTACACCCAACCCTCAGCTATTCCAGTAAGTCATATAAGCAGCTACTGTCTTTCTGGTTCTTCGAGAATATAAATCCTCTGGGAGTTTAAAAATAAACAGTCTCACAGTGTGCTGCTTGCAGCAAGCTGTTTTGCAGCAAGGAGCTCCTGCCGGGGAGCAGCACCAGACATGGCTCTAGCTAACCTCGCCTGCTCCCGGCAGCAGGGACCCGGCAGCCTCCGGCCCCTCCGGTATGTATTTTACCCATAAAAATACAGAGCTCCGAAAAGGGCTCTGCCCAAGCCCGTGGCAGCGGGACACAGACCCCGAGAGGGGAAGCACTGGCTGAGATCTCTTTCAAAGGTCGAGTTTGTTTTTAACACTTACCCCCAACCCTCAGCTATTCCAGTAAGTCATATAAGCAGCTACTGTCTTTCTGGTTCTTCGAGAATATAAATCCATCCTCTGGGAGTTTAAAAACAGTCTCACAGTGTGCTGCTTGCAGCAAGCTGTTTTGCAGCAAGGAGCTCCTGCCGGAGCAGCACCATCCGGCCCCTCCGGTATGTATTTTACCCATAAAAATACAGAGCTCCGAAAAGGGCTCTGCCCAAGCCCGTGGCAGCGGGACACAGACCCCGAGAGGGGATGGCAACAGGCACAGCCTCAGGCAGAGAGAGCTCCCAGCCACGCTGCCCTGCGCCTCCTCCAGCAGTTCTGCTCGGCTTGCAAAGAGCTGCAAGGGGTCTGCAGGGCTGGGGGTGCCTGCCACAGCCGCACGCAGCGATGTACAGCCAGACTCGGAACAAGCAGCTGGCAGCTGTCCCAGACAGGAGCGGGCTGCCCCCACTGGCAGCCCTGGTAGATAACCGGAGGCAGGACTTGCCATCAGTCCACAGGAAAGGAAAATCTCTTACCAGAGAGAGGAGCTTTCCTGTCGCGATAGCAATAGCAGACTCCAAACACCCTGTGGTGGAAAAGGTCCAGCAGCTCCCGCAGGGGCCCTGTGTTAGGAGCCAGAGAGGAAACGGTCCATAATGTGCTGCAGGGTCACTGGCCTCCCCAAAATGCCAGGGCTGGGGCAGAAGGGCACGCCAGGAGCACAGCGCTTCGGCTCCCCGCCGGCAGCTGGGCTTCGCCTTCTGCTCGGCCCCTGCCCGAGGGCCCACGGCCTCCCCCTGCCCCAACCCCTCCCAGCCCCCCTCGCCCCAGCTCCTGGGGGAGCCTGCTTCCCTGCGGGCACACACACCCCAGCACTCCTCCTCCCAGCACAGTGCCCTGCCTGCAGCGGTTAGCCCCCCTTCTGGCCCACTCTTGGTGTGTCACCGATGACACATGCTCCTCACCTGGTTTTTCACAGGCGTCACGTAATTTCCCTTCTTCCTCCAGTCGATGGAGTCGGGATATGGCCCAGAGCTGCGCAGGAAGTTCCCCTTTGTGGCTGAGCAGTTCTGCAAGTGAGGTGAGAGGGCTGTGGTAAGCTGCCGTGCCAGGGGACGGTGGCCCACGGATGGCCGCCCTCCCTGGGGTGGAGGGAGCAGTGACTGCCACAGTGTGTGTGCAGCCCCGGCCCGCTGCATGCCAGCCACTACAGTCGGGGAGACCTGGGACAGCCCTGGAAGAGCACTGCCAACCCGCACCCCCAGTGGCGGTGCCCGAGCTGCTCAGGGAGCTCCTAACTCCCCAAACAGTCGGGATCAGGCCTTAGGTCTACCCATAAAAATACAGATCAACCTGCAAAGCTGAAAGCAGAAGTGACAATTCAGCTAGAGCCAGGGTCAAGACAGAGAAGTGGCTGGAAGCCAGGGGGCTAGGAGATGGGGGGGTTCACCTCGCTCTTACCCAGGCTCTGGCTCCGGTGGGACAGGGCACTGCACTTAGCAAAGTGTATGTCAGGCAGCACAGCGATGGGGTGCTGACCCACCTGCGGGTGCAGCTCGGCACAGAGCCCCCCAGCAGCTCAGGGTTTGCCATCCTGCTGGACCCCCTCCTCCCTGCCCAGGGCACGCTCCTGTGACTTACCTGGGGCTCTCTCCACAGGTACAATTTTTTAAATTCAGCGAAGGTCAGATCTGAAAACTGGTTCAGACTCACTAGAAGAAGGAGGAAACGGAAACGTTTTGCTCACTAAGGATCAGAGTTCAAAGCGAGAGCAAGAGCGGGCCGGGGGGCTGGGGAAGCGGCTCCTACTCTGGAAGCTGTGGTTGCCGGCGTTGTGCTCGTCGATCTGCCTCTTGTTGCCGAGGAAGATGCGCAGCCTGCGGGGGTACTCGCCCGGGCCGTACCGCCGGTTGTTCTGCGGGGGCAGAGC
>NW_008795371.1:3554384-3568174 GCF_000699145.1 Aptenodytes forsteri | reverse complement strand
CCCGCGGGGAGCGGGGGGGGGATCTGCGAGTCCGGCGTTGACCCGCCGAGAAAAACATCACAAGTCCCGGTTCACCCTGAGATAGAATAGATTTATTAGCAAGAGGTAATCAGGAAACATATATTTTTACAAAAAATGGAAATATTTTTCCAAACAAGCTGTAAGTTGAAATAGTTTTAGGGCTTGAAAGAGAATTCTCATACCACGAGGTATTGCTTACAGCAAAAGTGTTCTGGTTGTTAGAGTGGAGCATGCCTGCCACTGTAAAGTTAAACTGTGTTTATATACTGTACAATGTAAAAAATACATGGTAATATTCACAGAATAAGCACTACATTACTATATTCCTGCTAGAAGGTGGTTAGACAGGATTACAGTATATGTAATAAAAACACTCGGTCATCTTTTTCTAATTCTACATCATGTTACTCATAGTGGTCACAAGGTATACGGATCTATAGCATATCAACAGAAGCTTGTCATGAGCCGTATGCAGCGAGGAGAGTCAAAGGGACGTTTCCATCTTCCCGACTTAGCAGGGACCGGGGGCAACGGCCAAGAGGCCTCCCCGGCGCCGGGCCAGCGCGGGGGGGTGGCACGCAGAGAGAGGGCCGCTTCGCACGGAGGGATAAACTTTAACGTGTTCTCCTCCCCCGCCTTACAGAGTTTGCCCAGGGATGTTACTGCCGATACCGTCTGAGCAAGAGCTGCTCCGTGCTGCCCAAGAGCCCCGTGGGAACACACGGGTTCACCTGCCCGACCGCCAGCCCCCTCGAGAAGAACAAATGACAAAAATAACATCATTGAAAAGAAACCGGGACTCCAGCAAAGTGTCAATGCGTGAAACCTTAAACGATGCAGGAAATCCTACGCGAGGTCTACTGCGGCCTAAGAACGAGGGGGGCGGTTTGCTTGGAGAAGCACATACGTGGAAGTCACTCCAGAGCGTCCAACAGAAACAAACAGATATATACAGTATGGTATAGCGTGTGTACACGAGCAGCCGCCGGCCACTGCTCTGGGCTCAAGAAGGCAGTTTGGGCTCTATTCGCAGAGAAGCTTCATAAAGGGTTTCTTCGTCCATCACAAATGACTGGTCCAGCAGGTACTGCGTCACCTGGAAAAATGAGAGCCAAACCATTAACAGGGAGGACTCACCTCTGCTGCAGCTGACGATAAATGCCGAAATTAGGAAATGATAAAGGCCTGAGCAGTAAACAATGAGTCGCAGAGAAGTGCCTGCAGTTCCTGCCAACCGGCGTTGCACGTGCTTATCTCATCCCAGGATTGCAAAGTCTTGCCTAGTCCTCAGCTGCTCTTCTGTTTTTCTTGCTTAAGTTTTCCTCTCTGGTACTATTTTATCAGCCACAAAGTTCTCTCCTGTTGAGAACACAAAATCCTGATAATTAAGGCACCGCGTAAGTGGGGAACAACATTCTTGCTGCAGGAATGCTGCTGACAGGGCAGGACATCTGCTCTGGTGCTAGCAGAAAATCTGCTCGCAATTCCTGGAAGATTTTTCCCAAATTACTTTTTGGCCTCATTAGCCATGCGGTGTGCGCAGCTGATCCCAAAGAGGGGCACAACCATGCCGGGGCAAGGCGCCACATCTTGGGTTCGGAGCCGGCCGGTGTGAGGAGCAGCCGGCAGCAGAGCCTCTGCCCGGGAAGTGCCAGCAGTGCAGAGGGGGCTTCATCCCATCACCCACAAGACCCTCCAGGAGCTTCTGTGCGGCTGTATCCCACCTCTGCAGGGAGACAGGGCGATGTGCAGCCATGCACGGCACCACCTGCACTACCCTTCCCTGCTGCACTTGGCATTGGCTGTTTTCAGCTGGGTTTCCCAGAGCTTTCGCAGACGCTGATCTTCTTCCTCAGCAGGAGAGGCTGGGAGGAGGCAGGGGTTACCTGGGGTGCCCAGTTGGGAAAAGGCTGCAGCATGAGCCCAGCCCCGGGCAGGTACCGACAGTGCGGAGGGTAGGGCGGGGGCTGCCCAGCACTGCAGAGGCTAAAATCAGAGCCTGTGGCCCCGTGACCTCCGCCAGCCCGGCCAGGAGTTGCAGTCCAGAGGGACTCGGGCTACTCCTGCCACCGCACACGGAAACTGGTGTCATCAGCTCGGAGGGCGGTTTGGCCCGGCCCGATTGCCAACAACACAGCAGCCAGGGCACTGGGCAGGTTCGGCAGATGCCTGCAGGGCAGCAGCACTGTTTCAGGAGGGTTTGCTGTTTCTGGAGAACAGCAATGCCAGCGACAGCGGAAACCCCTACAACAACCAGCCCAGTTCCTGGGTGGCTCTGCAGTGCTGTGGCAGAGGAAGTGCAAGGGCGGCTGAGACCTTTCATCTCATCACATGTGTGGGGGCCACCACGAGGCTGAGGCCACCCAGCACCAGGCTGCGGGGGGCAGTGGGACATGTTCTGCTCCCAGCCTGCACCCCCAGCCTGGGGAGAGGGATGCTGCTATTTCTCAGCATCTCCAGGGTGGGCTCTGCCAGTGCCGGGATAACTCAGCTGTGCGCAGGCCCACGGGAGCGGCCCACGGGAGCAACCCACGGGGGGGCCTGGGGGGACGCAGAGTCTGGCCCTGCTCTGTGCAAAGCCTGCTGCAGGGAAAGGGGGGCACTGAGGGAGGGGCAGCCTCTGCGCCATGGCCCAGCTGTGCATGCAAGGAGCAGTGCATACATTTTATAAACACACAGAGCAGCCCCAGGAGCACTCTGGCCATCTGCCATGCTGCCCTCCCTGCCCGACGGCTGTCACATCCAGGCATAGCTGCTGTCTACAGCAATGCCTCCACTGCAGTATCCTGGGGGAGGCACGGGGAAGCCTGCTGCGGCCCCTGCAGCTGCCCTCTGTCCCCTGCACCACTGCCGACAGCCTCCAGCAAGGCACAGGCACTGCTCCTGGCGCAGAGGCACCAGCCATGCTCCTGCTGCAGCGGATGGGCAGCAAAGGGCAAGGGAGCACAGGGCACGAGGGCAGCGGCCCCAGGAGCCACTGACACTTGTTACTCATTCCTGTGGAAGGGCCCCATGGATGGGAAAAGGTACAGCTTCTTGCTCCACCTCCAGGTAAAACACGAGCTCCAGCTGAGTTCAAGACCCACGCTCTTGCAGCACACAGGTCTCTGCCTCAGCCACCACTTGCCCGAAAGCAGCTCACAGCGGAGGACGGCTCCATCCCCAAGGCCCACCCGCTCCCCGGGAGCCCTTCCAGGCTGCTCCCTTGCCACGCTGCCCAACCACAGCCACGCTCCAGCCCCAACTCGGCAAGACCGTGCAGGGCTGCTGACCCTTGTGCCCACGATCGCGGCAGCTTGCAGAAAGAACCAGAGGGAAAGGGCAGTCCTGTTTGCTGGGAAGAAATGGCAGCAAAGCTAGGGACAGGCCCGGAAAGCGCTGGCTTGTTCTGGCCAAGGCTCGGATGGCGGGAAGCCACATCCTTTTGCTCTGCCAGCAATACTGCATGGGCGATGAGCTCCTTACGGTTTGCGTGGCAGGGCACACACACGCCGAGAGGAGCAGGGAGGTCACTACATGTCTCCTGTGCCTGCTCCCCCTCCATTATGCCTCACTTGACACAAGCCCCCACACCTGTACTGGTTCTGCTAGCGTTTTCTGTCTTAAATTTCTTACAGAAGCATCGTATCTTCCCCAAAGGAGCTGCCAGAAATTGAGGCTTAGACGCTGTGATTTGAGAGGGAGATGAGGAGGAGAGGGAATGTGTTGCTCTTGGGACAAGGCTGTACCTTAGGCTGGTGCTCAATCTTGTAGGAGGTTTGCTGGAACTGGCGGATCTCCCTTATGATGTGCGAAATCTGTCCGGAGATAAAACACAGAAGCTGTTTACAGCACAGCCATCACCACCAGCACTGCGTCCCAGCACCTGGGATGGCGACGGGCAGCCAGTGGAGCTCACTTCACCCGCACCTTTTAACCACAGCACGATGCAAAGGGCTTTTTTGTTTCTTCCAGACACATCCCTCACCAGGGCAACCCCGGCTGTGTGTGTGCGTGCAGGGGGACATGTGTGGCTGCCTGGTGCTGAGTGGATGACGGCCAGCTGTGGGGACTGCGTGGCGTGGGCACAGACCTGGGCAGCACCGCGGCACCGAGCCACATCGCTCCAACCCAGCCCCTGCACGCCCACCGCAGTGGGGCTGGGGGACTCACCATCCTCATTTTGGAGAAGTTCACCAGGCCGTCCTCAGTGTAATTCGGGGTCCCCTCCTCAATGAACGCCAGGTCAGTCAGGTACATTCCCAGGTAGGGGACGCACGGAGGGTCACAACTTCGGGAGTAAACCAGAAACAAATAAGAAAGAAAACTGCCTTACTCTGGAGCTTTGGAGCAGGGAGGAGGGTTGGACTCCAGAGTTAGCAGAATTTGAAGGATTCTAATATACAGAAACCCTAGAAGGAAGCCTCTCCCCGGGAAGGCTGCTGGTCTCCTGGGCCGCATCCTGCAGCCACTGTCCCCGCAGGCAGGGCAGGACAAGCACGAGCTGTGGCTGTGCCCCGCACGAAGCTGCGGGCTGCAGGAGGTGAGTTGGGGACAGCTTCGGCAGAGGGTTGGAAAGACCTTTTGAAGCTTCCCCTGCCTTCCTTGGCCCCCCCAGCCAGCAAAACCCCCGCCAAGAGCTGAGGGCAGTGCAAGCGCTGGGCTTGCCCCCTGCCCTTCACCTCACCCCCCAGCCCAGTCCCCCACAGAAGATCACCATGCACTGCTGATGGGACACGGCCCACAGGTGTCTGCCATGCACAGTGATGCACAAGCCCGTGGGGATGCACCAGCTCCAGGGCAGCTCAGCACCCCGCTCCCCATGCACCCACAGCACCGGGCTCCTCGGCTGCAGGACGGAGCGAACACCAAGTAATGACAATTTGGGGAGCCTGAGCGCTGGCAGAGAAGCCTGATGCCATCTCTGGTAGGGTGTGGGGCTGGCTGCTGTTGCAGCACTGCCAGCTCTCTGCTGTGCAATGCTCTCACCCAGGAACCACCCTGGTGTGCTGCCAATAAGGTCCACGCTAGCTGGAGTGACATGCACTGGCTGGTGGGAAACCGTAGCTAAATATGGTACACTGTGGGGTTTAAACTATGAGTCTGTAAGGGGAGGGGGGAAAAAAAAATACCGGTGTCTGGCAATGATTTGCACCTTTGCAATCCCTTTTATTCGTGTCTTTCCACACTGCTGCTCAAAGGAGCAGCTCATTACTCGGGATCACTTTGCAAGCCGCTGCCCTGTGCCTGCTAAACAAGACGCACATTAGCGCAGGGTCTGAAATGATCTTGTGAGCAAAGCCCCAGCCTGCAGCGCGGGAGCCTGGGTGGGATCTAGGTCCCCTGCCACCGCGGGGGCCCTGGGCCGGCCGTCAGCAGCTCCCTCACAGCAGCAGCCACAGGAGGAGAATTGTTGTTCACTCACTTTTTCAGTGCCTCCCTCAGGTTCTTAAACCTGCCCTCCGACGACACCAGCTTTTGTAGCTTATCGATCAGAGCCTTCGTCTGCAAGAAACCCAAAGTGTCACCTGGAGAAGGCCCTGGAAGAAACCCCCATCCCCGTGGCTGGAGGCAGTGAAGCCTGAGGAGCCGCAGGGTCGCTCCCATCCTGCCCTGCCCACAGCAGCCACCGAGGCACGTCAGCCCCGTCCGGCTGCTCGACACCTTTGCAGGTACAAATTCTGCCCTGGTGATTACACCCGGCTCCCAGTGACATCCAGAGGAGCTGAGCAAGCACTTGAAAGCAAAGTTCCTCCAACACATAATAAAGACAGGTTATGTACTTGTTTCCTTCCCCTGCCTCCCACCTTTGCCTTCGTCAGTGCCTGTTTTAATTTACAGGTTTATCACTTTGCAGGAAAAAAGACGGTGTTTCAGATTCAGAGGAGCCCACACAGCGGTTCTGGCTCAGCAGCCTCTGAACTCTGTCAGGGTCTGTACCATGCAGGTACAAGCTATTTCTGTACCAAGTAACTCAACACAAGAATTCATTTTACTCGTGCATAATTGGTCTGAGAAGCCCAGAAAACCAGTTTAAAGAAGCATCTGTGTGTGTGTGCACACAGCTACAATGACTCTTTAGAAAAGGTTTCTTTAGCTGCACATCTGACCTGTAGGATGAATAAACCCAACAGCAACACAGGGTCTGAGCTGCTTGCACTCCACCTCCCTCCTGGGAAAGACCTACAAAAACCTTACTCCATTTTCTAACTGTTTTTTCAGTACGTCTCATGTCATCCCAACACCATCACACCCAGCCCATCAAACCCTCCCCTGCCTCCCCAGAAGAGGGTCAGCCCCATGCCCCTACCTGCTTGGAGACCTTGAGCCAGGTTTTCTTCAGGCGGAAGATGGCACTGCGGTTGAGGGAGGAGGTGATCTCCAGCACCGCGTTGTAGTTGTGCAGGCACCTGCAGATGTCCGCCACCGCCACCCACTTCTCGATGGCGCTCACCCGCGCGTTGATCTCCTCATTCCGGAGGATCTCTGACGCTATCAAGTTACTGACCTTTGGGGAGACATCGGTTCCAGCCTGCACGTCAGGAGGACTTTGGACAACAGCTATGTGCCCTCCAGCCTCGCAGCATTTTTTAAAAAGATTTCCCTTCACTGCAGTAGCCCCAGAAGGAGCAATTGCACCAGGAGATGGACCTGCAATGGGTCCCCAAGGCACATAACATCCATGGAACACGGGTGGGGGCAGATAAAGCTCGTACATCCCAGTCCCTGGCTAAGGCCGGGGGCAGGTTGGCTGCGCTGCCTCGCCTCTGCCTGTCTCCCCATCCCCTGCCATGGCTGCACTTACGTCATTAAAGTGTTTTGTGTTCTTCATGATGTAAGGAGTCCTTTCGTTCTTCTCAAGTTTCATCCAACCTTGCCCAAAGAACTCTCTGCAAATGACAACTTTCAGATCAACATTTATTTCCCGGTTTTGTGGGACACCCAAGCCCTACAAGCTCCACTGCACCCACACGGGATGGAAGCGCCAGGGCTTTTGCCCCCCCACACTGCCAGAAAGGGACCGCATGGATGGGCTTGAAAGTGCCATGGAGGTGGGAGGCTCTCCCTGAGCCGCTAACCCTGTGGACATCAGCAGATAAGCCACAAATCGAGACCTCAAATCTGGGCTCGAGCCCAGCCTGGGCTACCTGCAAAGCAGGCGGCAGCTGGGAAGGGTTTAGCCTGGGAGGGGGAGCAGGTGGCCACAGAGTCCAGGACGACCAGAACAGCCCTTCCTCACTCGTGGGGATCACTCACTCATACGGGATCTTCTTGAAGACCAGGTGATCCAGCAGCGTCAGCTGTTCTGCAATTTCCAGGGCTGAGTGGTTTTCAAAAGGTTCTGCTTTGACTCCCTCAGCCTGAGCGACAAAGGCAACAACGAGGGCTCGCTGGTTAAGAGCATAGTAAGAACTTCTGCATTTCATGCACATAAAATCAAAGCCGAAGTCGGACTCCCAAGCCAAAGGCTTTTCCCCATCGGAGCCGGCGTGCACGGTGCCACGCTGGTCTGATGGTCCAGAGGCTCCGCACTGCATCCTGCAGCCCACCAGCGCTGAGAAGTGCCGGCTTCACACAGACCTGCGAACCTGCTGGTTTTAATTACGTTATCATCTGAGCACATGTACAGACACAAAATTAACTAATCTTCTCTATTTAAGTAATTAGGTGTCAGCTATGGAATGGATCCCCACATGTCAACTTCTGCAACCGCTGCCTTTTTGCTCTACATCTGTTTAATTAATAAAGCACTAGGGGATCCCAGCTGGAGCGGTGCTGCCGAGCTGCTGCCTCGTGCCTGGCTACCCCTGCCTGGCAGCTCGGCCAGCCTCGCCGGCACCTCTCCACCAGCACCTGTGGGGTCGGCAGCTCCTGGACCCTGCTGCTGCTTGGGACAGCTCTTCTAAGGGATGTCGAAAAAAGCAGGGGAACGGGGATGGCCCCTGTCTCTGCTGCCTGGTTTTGGCCAAGTGGCGCTTGCAGGCATGGGGGAACTCGGGGTGCCCCGTGCTTGGAGCCACCCGGGCTGATGGCAAGAGCCTCCAGCCCCAGACCTGCATGGAGCGTGCATGGACTTTGCTGTGCTTTGGCACAAACACAGTCTGAACTCAGGGTTTTCCCAGCAGGGAATGGTCTAAAAACCTGCCACAGCATCCCGCCTCCTGGAAACGAGCAGCAACGTCTCTCCTGTCCGGGTCCCAGGAGAGGGGATGTAGCAGCTCCCAGCACAGGGGGGTGCATAGGAAAGAGGGGCCAGGCTGGCATCGTGCCGGGATGGAGCAGCATGATTGGGAACCATGGGCTGCTCTGGGGCTGTGAGGGCCGAGGTGCAAAGCAGAGAGTGCATGGGGCGGCAGGCACAGGGTGGGTGCTGCTTCCAGTCCAGCCAGTTACTCCCACAGACAGCCTGGACCCTCCTCACTGCCCTCCCCAGCACCTCCTGGAAGCAAACAGCAAATGGCATGTCCCTGTCCCTGCTTTGCTCAGGGATGATGCACTGAAACACGAGCTGCTGTGTTGCAGTGTCCCCTGGCCAGAGCCAGTGGTGCACGGGGACAGTGGTGCAAGGGGACCACACTGCGGGGTGGCTGGGGGTGCAGGACATGCAGACGATGCCGTGGGTCAGCTGAGCCCCCTGCTCTGGGGTGCTGCTTCGCCCTGAGAAGAGGCATCACCTCCCTCAGCACCCTCTGCAAAGCAGTGGTTTCGGAAAAGCAGAATGGCTCCAGGAACCCACGGGTGAGCTGGCCCCAGGAACTGTTCCAGCCAGCACGAGTTAACAGCCTGTTGCAAAATCCCCTCCTGGCCACGGGAAAGGGGTTTCGAAAGCGGCTCCCAGGGAGCAAACACCAGCTGAGCTTCCTCTGCGGCAGCTGAAGGGCCCATGGAGAGGCTGCGGGGGGGTGGGTGCACACTGGGGGGGTGCAGGCTGCAGGGGGGTGGGTGCACACTGTGGGTGGGTGCAGGCCGTGGGGGCACACCCTGCCAGAGCACGGGGTGCTGCTGACAGCAAACACTGCATGGGCAAGTGGCACTGGTGGCACTCAGCAGCACCAGTGCCATGCAGGAGGGCTCTGAGCACACTGGAGGAGGGCCCCCCTGGCCAAGGGTTCAGCACACGGCACAATGCACACCCCCAGCTCAGGAGGAGGGGGCCGGGGAAACCACAACCCCTATCACCCCAATGTGCGCTCCAAAACCCAGGGCTCCCTCGTGTCCCCACCGCGCCTCTGACGGCAGGTCGCTGCTGCTCAGCTGCTCAGATTGAGGGGCAGACCGAAACCCTCTGGTTTCGTTTGTCTTCTCTTCTTCAAAGGAAGTTTCCAGCACCTGTGGTTGCAGACAAAAGCTTAAAAAAAACAACCAAGAGGGCTCAACCACTCCAGAAGCTGTCCGGCAGACACAGGGGACAGAGCCATTGTTGTTTCAGGTGCACCAGGCCAATTTAAAGTGGCTCTTGGGTTTTTCTGGGAGCAGACTTTGGTTTTTTTAATGCAGGAAGGTGGCAAATGCACTGCAGCCACCCTGACAGTTTTAAATCCATTGCACATTCCCAGGGCTCTGCTCCTGGAGGAGCAGTGCCGATGCCAGCTGCACCAGCGCCCGTGAATTGGAACCAGCGCACAGCGGCACTGGCGCAGGTTTGGGGACACAGAGGACATGGTGGAAACCCATGGGGTTTTCCTGTGTCCCTTGGGCAGGCACTGGCAGCAGTGGGCAGGCACGTCTCCATGCCCACTCCAGCTGTCCTGCCAACTGTGCAGGAGGACTAAACAGCCAGCGGGCTGGATTAGTGTTGCCTCTGCCTGTAACAGATCCAGCTGTGCTCACAGCTGGCCTTGTCCTCAGAAAACCTTTCCCTGCTTTGTAGCTGTACGCCCGGACAGAGGGCTTGGAGAACCGCTCTCCACAGAGCTGGGTGCGCCAGAGTGCGGGGATCTTTAGCTGTTCCCCTACCACCACGCCGAGCTGCCAGGCAGAGTGATGAAGGGAAAGGGTATTTACCATCTGTACGACCTCCTCCAGGGTTATCTGATTGTCTCCTGGATCCTCCTGCGTCAAGGTCCTACGGCATGAAAACACAGCATTACTTTAGCTGGGAAAGCATCAGACTTGCACGCCTCCAACAGGGCTGCAGCAGGACTTTGTGGTTTTTCACAGATTAAACACTCGGCGTGCATAAGAACACTTCTAAGTCCCATTTCCTGTTTTAAAGAGGAAAAAAAACCCTTAACTGAGACCACAGCCCCATGGGTCCTGATGTGCCAGGGAGACGTATGCACCACCCAGCACCGCCCATCCTCCTCCTCGGCTCCTCCCGCGCCCCAGGCCCTGGCCACGGGCACAACCCCTCCTGGAGACCTCGTGCCTGCTCTTATCCCAGGTGAGAGCGGGAAGCGGCCAAAAGCCTGGCACAGCATCCAGGAAAAGCAACCTCCCACCCACGGCCCTTCACCTTATGATGTTGGCGGCTGCTTTCCTCTCCTGGGTCAGGAGCTCAGGATCATGAATAACCTCCTCCAAAAAGCCGATCACTCTGAACTTCAGCTCCTCATTGGTTTCAAAGTCCTGCCAAAGCCGGCACGGTCACAGTGTTAATGTGCTATAACGTGAGTAACGTTGATTCCCAGCAGCTCCACTCCCTGCCCATTTAAACCTGGCCAAGACCGATGGCCCTGCGGTGCCAGTGCAGGCGGCTGCTCAGGGGAGCGCAGAGGCTGCCCCTCCCCGGCAAAATCCCAGCCCGCAGCGCCCAGCAAACGGGAACCGGCCAGGAAGGCACCCGGCTCATTCTGTACCATTGCATTGGCATCAACCGGCCTGGGAGAGGCGTGGGGGCTTCCCAGTACCAATCAGTATGGCACCGCTCCCAGTGCCCCCAGCAACCGGTGGCAGAGGGAAATGGACAGCAAGGAAAGCCATGCGGTTTCCTAACCCAGACCCCAGCCTGAAACCCCTAACAGGAATCAAACCCAGCTACTCCTTCTACCCAGCTACTACTACTTCCACCGAGCCCAGCTGGGGGGATGACCGCGGATCCTGGCTCCCCTCCTTCGCACACCGAATATACAAACACTGCAATCCACGCCTGGCCCCCCGCTCTGCGCCAGGGGCTCCCAGGTCCCCTGCTTCACAGTTTTCATCTCCTCCCCATGTCACTCATTTGCTTAATTAAAAAAGAAGTGCCAAATTGTCTTTCCAGCTGGAGCCTGGCTGAGCCACCCGGCATACAGCTGAATTCACGCCGGCAGGGAGGGAGGACCCCCGTGGTGCCCACACCCTGACCGGCCCCCGCCACCCACCTGCGAGTGTTTGGAGACCCAGTGACGCAGCACATTGAGGACCCGGTTGGTGGCTGCTCTCCGGATCACGAATTCCTTGTCTCCGTTCCGCTGGTCCGTTGGAAAGCCTGAAACTGCCAACGACCCCTTAGCACAGCTACAGCTCCGTCGGGAATCATTTACGGATATTTTCAGGACTGCTAGAAGGAGCAGCCCCATCTTCCCAAGCATCCCTAAGCTGCCTCTTAAATGCACGCGCTGGGGAGGCTCCGTGTTACAAGGCAGCGGGGTGCTCAGCCGCGGGTGCGAAGGGTTCAGCTGCCTGCAACCTGCACATTCCTCGGGCAGCCCCCGTGCCCAGGCACCCCGGGAACCACAGCCCCGAGTGGGCGGGCGCTGGGCTGTGGGTCCTCTGGGCACCCCCAGCGGGGGCTGCCTCCCAGCCAGGGTGCTCCTGGAGGGCAACCCAGCCAAGTACGGTGGAAACGGGCACCCTGAAAACACATCCCCGCCCTCTCGGCAGCCCGGGGCAGGGTACCTGCGCTGGCGAGGGACATCCTGCGGTACTTCTCCTTGGTGGGGGTCCCCTCATTGGCTCCCGCCGTGGCAATGGCGAATGCAGAGGCAGCCGACAGGGCGCTGCGTGTGCTGTCGAGCTCCCGGCAGGACGTCATGACCACGCCGTTGTTGTAAGAAAACAACGAGAAATCTGGGGGGAGAAGAAAGCCAACACCACCCTGGCTGCTGCCACAGCTCCAGCCAGGTCCCCTCCCACAGCCCTGGACCCCCTCGCCAGCCCCCCCAGCACACGCGCAGCCCCCCCAGGTTGGGGCACGCCAGGAACGGGGCTCATGGAGGTGGTAGGTGCAGATGGCCAACACAGGGCGATTCCCCACAGGGAGCTGGCTTCCACCCTGCCGGGGCTGGGGCAAAGGAGATGGGCAGCTTTGGGTGCCACCACGCCATAAGAATTTATCCAGCACAGCTTTAGCAGGAATTAAGCCAACGGGGTGCTACAGACAGTGTTAAGATAGCTACAGGGGAGACTCGAGCAGATAAATCAATGCTTGATGCCAGTCCAGGCTCACATCTTGAGCAGCATAATTTGCTCCTAACGTGCCAGATCAGCCCTGGGAGGGGAGAAAAGGGGTGACGAGACCCGGTAAGATGCGCAGACCAGGTCAGCGATACGGGCCAGAGGGTTCAGCATTTCCCTGTCCACTTGCAGGAAAATAAAGGGTAAAGTCCTGCTCCTTCTCACATCTGCTTCAGTTTTACGTCTGCACCTTTAGCAGCTCTGCATGGCCAGGTTCAAGGGCAGTGCGCAGCCCTGAGCAACCCCCAGGCGGGACAGGTCTTGGCCCACTTGTTACCTGATGAATTTTTGCACTTGATGGACTTAGGAGTTGTTGGAGATTTTGTTGGGGAAGTTTCAGCTTCTGCTTCGTCGCTCTGGTTGGGATCCGTGTCCGACTCTTCCCTGACAGATACCTCTGAGCCTGGGAGGAACAGTGAACCCAGTTACCATCACTGCTGGACATGTGCACGTTGCAGCCACATTTTAGCTCTTCCAGATTTTCCTAAAGTCTGAAGCATTCCAGCTGGGCACACAGCAACCAAGTACAGGAAAGGTACAGAGTCCCGCAATTACTTTGGGGGTTTTTTGGGGTGGGGGTTTTTTTTGGGGGTGGGGGTTTTTTAGGTTTTTTTGTTTGTTTTGTTATTACAACTTACTCAGCTTTCAGGTAGCACACAACCCACAGGAGGCAGGAGCTCTCTGTGCTGTCCATGGTGCATGTATTGCCAGCTCGGAGGCTCTGCCCAGGGCTGGCGACGGCGAGACGGACCATGGGCAAGCTCCAGCCCATGCACCCTGCACACAGCGATGGGGTGGGATGCGGTACCTCCCTCCCAGGGTGCAGGTGCTGGGAAATCACCCAGCAAAGGGCTGCGGGAGGAGCTGGGGCAGCCTGTCCCCCCGCCTCCGGCTGGGCTGTTCTCTGCCCTCGCATACAGCTACCCCACAGACTGGCTTCGCCCCTCTCAGAGCCCCTGCTTGTGCACCAGGGCACAGAAGGTACTCACACAACCCGCAGTGAGAGAGAGGATAACGTCGAGGTGGAAACAGGGAGGCTGCAGCCTGTTCCCATTTTCATTAAAGACAAGGAAACTGCTAGCAGTGCCGGAGTCGTGCACACAGCGTTGCTTGCACAGGGGTCCGGCCCCAAGGCAGCTGCCCCACAGCCAGCAGGTCCCAGCTCAGGGTGCTGAGCGTGATTCCGGTGCAGATGGGGCAGTGTCCTGGTTTCAGCTGGGATAGAATTAATTTCCTTCCTAGTAGCGGGTACAGTGCTGTGTTTTGGATTTGGGATGAGAACAATGTTGATAACACACCGATGTTTTAGTTGTTGCTAAGCAGTGCTTACACTAGTGAAGGACTTTTCAGCTTCCCATGCTCTACCGACTGAGCAGGCTGGAGGTGCACAAGAAGCTGGGAGGGGGCACAGC
>NW_008795371.1:3522746-3553818 GCF_000699145.1 Aptenodytes forsteri | reverse complement strand
GGGGGGAGTGAGCGAGCGGCTGTGTGGTGCTCAGTTGCCAGCTGAGGTTAAACCACGACAGGCAGCGTGAGCAGTGGGCTGGTCCCTGCGCTGTGGGGTGGGAGTGCAGCTCAGCCTGCAGCCACAAATGCTGCGGCAAGTGCTAAAGACAGAGGGTCCCTGGGGTCTCCGCTGCCGAATGGCTCCCGCAGGGCTATGGCAGGGGGGAGCCTCGTCCTCCACTGCTGTGCTGTGCTCAAAGCCGTGCTCGGGCACATCAGCGCAGGGGGGCAGAGGGATGCTCAATGGGGCAATGACCTGTGGCCCCTGCAGTGTTTTACTCACCTGGCTCCAGCTCTCTTCCCACAATACCCTGTTGCTGAGCCTCCTGGAGGCCACACCACACGAGTCACTGCATCTCCAGGAGCGCCACCACTGCCACCACCACCACCACAACTGCCACTGGTCTCCCCAGCACATGGGGGGCTGCTGCGTGCCTGCTCATGGGGCAGGGGCTCCCTGCACCCACCACTCACCAGCACACAGCCAGGCCGCCTGCCCCAGCCCAGGGCTGGGCTGCTGCAAAGCCCCCAGGCACGGTGTGCCTGATCCCCCGCACATGTCCCTGTACCCCCGCAGAGCACCCACCAAAACCGGCCCCCTCCCTGCCGGCTGCCTGGGCTGGACGCCCACCCACCTGCAAACCCACAGCAACTTACTTTGCTTGCTCGGCAGTGACTCCTCTTGCTTTTCTGAGGCTGCTTCTCCTTCGTCAGGGATTTTATTGGGATAGTTACTGGACACGTACAGTTTATTTATGTCCAGGGTGGTCTTACTGAAGGGAGCCATGGAGGAGTACATGCTTGCATAGCCATTGGAGGAGCAGCTCAGAGCAGCCAGGTCCAGCGCCTTCCCTCCTGTAATGATGGGGATGTTGAGGGAGAGCTTCCTCCGCCGGCTGGGGGACGAGGACTTGGTGATGGAGAGCGGGGGAGGCGAGGAGAACTTGCGGTTGGCTCTGGGCGACTTGGGGGGCTCGCCGTACAGCAGCTTGTTGTTCTGGCTGTTTGCAAACAGGAGCTCCAGGGACCTTGGCAGAGAGACAGGGAAAGGCTGAATTCGCACCTACTCTGTCTGAGAGGTTGTGGAGATCCCCCGCCGGCAGCTCCAGCAGCACTGGGTCTCCGGGGCACCCCACGCTCTCCAGAACCCGGGCATGGCACAGCCGGCGTGAGTCCCTGCCACCCTGTTCCCACTGCTTGGCCCTCCCAGGAGCGGGGACACCCTCAGAGCTCGGGATTATCTGCTTCCCCAATTTGCAGGTATCACAACTCACGGGACCAGGTGAAACAGCCCTGGAGTGGCACCAGGGCCAGGCAGGTCTGGGGAGCAGAGGACTGACTCAGGACAGAAAAGGGGATGGAGGAGCAATGATGCAGACCCCCATAAACTCTGTCGGTCCTTTAGGGGCAGGACAGGTCACCGGCACAGGTACTGCAGCGGTGCCACACGCAGCCTCACCGTGCGGGGATGGCGCTGATCGGCTTCTTGTAGATCGTGATGAGCTTGTCGAGGACGACCAGGGCGGTGGTGAAGACGCGGTACGAATGCAGGAACGTGTTCAGAAAGTCAATGCTCAGGAACCGCAGGTCCGTCAGCCTCTCCAGGAGCCGTTCCACGCTTGCATAGCGGATCTGCAGGACCTTGCAGGAATTCATCGTTTTACTGAACCTAATGTCAACATCATCACAATACAAGCTGGCATCAGACCTGCAGAGAAACAAGATATCTGTGGTTCCAGCCTGGAACGAAACCAAGAGCTGCTTTGCACAAGCAGCTTCCCCCCGAGATGTGCGGGGACCACAGAAAGCTGTACAGGTCCTCGTCAGCAAAGGACCCACGTTTGTACGGAGGTGCCCCTATGTAAAACACAGGCAGGAATACTCCCGGGGGAAAGCTAGGAAGTCTGCACCCCAGAACGGGTGGAAACACTGCACAGTGCTCAACAGGCAGAGGTTTGTGCAAAAAACGTGGAATGACAGACTGTCGCTGGGGGACACCCACGAACCAAGACCCTTCCCCGTACATGACAGCAGACCCGCAGCAGTGCGGGCAGTTGATGCAGCGGGGACACCCCCCCTGATGCCTCATCCCCCCGGCTGTGCCCGGTCCCCCTCATGCCACATATGTACCTCCTTGGGCCGGGCCAGCCCTTGCACCCAGCACCCACACAGCTCCCTGCGCCCCTCTCCTCTGGGGGTTTCACCCCCCCACCCCTTTACTATTATTATTTTTTCTCTGAGCTCTCCCCTTTGACCTTTCCACCTCCCCGAGCACAGTCCCACACAAATCTCCTCTCCCAGCTAATTAGCGCTCCTAATCACCACGCTGGGAACAGCACACCCAAGTGCCTGAGCACATGGGAAAGTCGCCGGGCTCCCGGGGCTTTCAGCAGCGTTTGGCTGCTGTGGGAGCTGTGCCGTGGGGCCAGGCAGAGCCGGGCGCTCTCCGCAGCACCCAGCTGCGGCAGCACTCACTTGATCATCTGGGGGACGGTGACCTTGGAGTTCTCCTCAAAGGCGTTCATCATGAGGCCGTTGCAGCGGATGTTGTCCACGCACTGGAAGAGACATGGGTGGGAGGTGGGAGAAGGCGGCAGCGGCAAGGGCAGCCCTGCTGCCCACCAGGCTTCGACGCGCCGTAAGAGAGCCTGAGCTCGCTGTTATCCAGACAAGACACATCCTTGCTAGCTGCATCTACCGTGCCTGACAGGACACCACAGCTGGGAGTGCACAGCTGGGAAGGGCAAGAGCTTCTGCCTGAAAATAGGAGCTTCATGATCACACTCTTGCATTCCTGTTCTGGGGAAGCGTCGCCCAGAGCTGCTCCCCTGGCTCTCCTGCTATGGACCTGGCCCAGGCTCAGGGTGTGCTGGTAGGCACAAAGGCATTGCGAGAGTTGCCAGAAACCCCCTCTCATCCTTTATCACCGTAATTAAACTCCCCTCCCAGCCTGCGCTGCTGGATGCTCTCGGAGGGAGACCCAGCGGGCAGCAGAGCGGCACTGGTCCCTTTGCTGCCGGCTCACTGCCATGGGCTTTGCTGCGCAGGAGCGTGGGCTGGAGACCCCCGCGTGGGCAGGACTGGCCCCGGCCCCTGCGGAGAGTGGGACCAGAAGCTGCCACTTCCCTGCGTGGGGCTGGCCCCAGCTCCTGCCCACATCTCTCCTTGGGGACCAATGCTCAGCAGGGGGACACAGGTAAGGACATAGTACAACAGAGGTGGCCAGGAGGCAATCCCTATTTAACCGATAACTTTTCCTCTTCCACTTGGGAAAAAAGATCTTCAAAGTC
Source organism: Aptenodytes forsteri (assembly GCF_000699145.1). Taxonomy (NCBI): domain Eukaryota; kingdom Metazoa; phylum Chordata; class Aves; order Sphenisciformes; family Spheniscidae; genus Aptenodytes; species Aptenodytes forsteri. The sequence continues at coordinate 3,550,487 of NW_008795371.1, read as the reverse complement.
ATTTGCATAAAGCAAATGAAGAGCAGGTGTAAATTGTTACCATGTGTCTGAGTCAGAGGAGACATCCAAACCACACATCTACATGTGCAGGCAGAGCATGGACGGGACAGACTCTGCTCCCACCTGCTGTGGCTGGTGTCACCTTCCTCCTCCACCTCCTCCTCTTTGAGCTAGCAGACACCAGAAAGCTTATGGCGATGGCCCCAGCTCCAAGTCACCCTCTGCGTAGAACCGCTCTCCCTGGGTGCCCAAGGCTTGGTGGTCCACCCGTGCTGTTCATGCCAGCCTGATGCAGTGAGATCTCAGCCCGCAGCAGGTCCCGAGCACCCCGGTGGTGCCAGGAAAGCACCCAGGGTACAAACCCAGCCGAGCGCTACCGCCACAGCCACAGTCCAAGGGCAGGCAGCAGAACTGTAGCCGTGCAGCAAACAAGAAGTGTTAATTCTGGGTGCCCAAAGCCACTGCTGCAGCCTGCATGGGGGCAGCCGAGCAGGAATCCCACAGGGGCTGCTCATCCCCGAGGACTCTGTGCCCCAACACCTCCTCCCTGCCGGGTCCATCCTACCTGGCTGATGTCGCTGGTCCATGCAGCCTTCTCCTGCCTGGACGAGGCCACGAGGATAACCGTAAAAGATGAGGAATCTTTTGGCTCCACCACGATTTTGAAGTCAAGATGGTCAATGTCTTGCCCCGATGCTTTTGCTTTGGAATAGAAAAACCACACACAGTGTGGAAAAAAGTGTGGAAAAGATTTCCCCACCCCCTCTCCCCAGCATAGGTTTTATTAAGGTTTTAAGGAGTTTGTTGCATTTTGTGGGTTGTCTGTGGTAAGGACGCAACAGGTTTGCTGGGCAAAGGCTCCGTGTTTGCAAAGTAAAGTCTGCACGTCACAAGCGCAGCACAGCCTCACTGCTGGGGCCCGGGCAGTGTTAGAACTGCCAAAGAACCCGGCTCCTCGGCACGTGTTAGAATTCTAACTCGTAATGAGGACAAGAGAAAGGAGCCTGTGCTTTTTCACAAGTCTGCAGTTAAGTGGGCATGGCTGAGGACGTCCAGCATCTTTGCGTTTTTCCACTTGCTAGCAGCGAGCTGTGATGCTCGCTGCCTGCCTCAGGAAGGTCAGATTTGCATAAATGTGCATCTGTTTGGTTCACAGTAAATAATTTACTTAATTAAATCCAGCGGGTAGATCATGACTTCCTTGAATCTATTCAGCATCTCAATTTGCTCCAGCTCTGCTGCAGTTGATTTTATGCCACACGGATGGACGGCAGCAATGTCCAGGAGGACACCACATCCGAGACAGGGGACGCCAGCAGTGCTGACCACACTGCCATTGGTCCCCAGCCTCAGAACACGGCAGCTGCCTCCAGCCAGGGAAGGCATTGCCTGGGGCTGGCAGCAACCTCATGCCAAGGCTCTGGCATTAAGTGCAGCCTCCAGCAGGACCTGCACCCCCGACACCTCCCCGGCCCTGCTGGGTGCGGGCTTTGTCCCCCCCGCAATGGGGTGACCACGCTGCAAAACCCAAAACTGCCTGCGGTGCGCAGCAGGAGACGGTCTGCCATGCTGGTGGTGCTGACAACCTCAGCAGAGGGTCCTGGAGTAGCTGCAACTTTGCTTTTTGAGACGCCCCTGTCTGCTCAGCGCCCGCTGGGGCACATAAGCCAACCCTTCCACCGCATACCCACGGGTGGGGGCTGAGCAGGGCCCTGGGCATGCCCCGAGGGGGGTCTGCCTGGCATGGGGCTGCGGGTGGGGCAGGGGCACCTACCATCCTCGTCGGTGCTCTCCTGCTCCTCCACCAGCGTGCAGTCGATGAGGGAGATCACGCCGTTCTGCAGTGGCGGGAGTCGGGGCTCAGCGGCAGGACCCCCCCCGGGTGGCTGGGGGCTGCCCTGGCCCCGGCCCCCCGCCCCGCGTCGCAGCCCACTGCCCCGGGGATGGGGCGATGCTGCCATGGGTGCACACACAGCCCGCGGCCAGCGCAGCGTCTGCTTTCACCGGGAAAAAAGCAGTTACTGACAGCTGGGATATCGTGGTTTTCCTTCTATAACCGATCAACTAATTTGTTTATAAATTATTTAATATGAGCTTTAAATTAAATTTTCCAAAAATCTGTTGTTGTAATTATCAACTCTTTGCCACGGACTGTAATTTTTCAAACTGCTCAGTAATGAGCAATTTCTGTAAGATTCTTGCTCAATTAACTTCAAAACTTCCACCAACAAAAGCGTGAGTCTTGGGAGCGGACTGCAGAAGCCTGTGAGCATTATGTACAAACCTAGGTTATAATTTAACTTTCTCACTGAATAGATTGTCAAGGTTTCTGCTGCAAATCAGGATAACTTCTTTTATTGAGAACTTGCAATTTCTTGTCTTTGCCCACGACTCAGAGCTCCGCACATCACTTCAAAACTTCCACCAACAAAAGCGTGAGTCTTGGGAGCGGACTGCAGAAGCCTGTGAGCATTATGTACAAACCTAGGTTATAATTTAACTTTCTCACTGAATAGATTGTCAAGGTTTCTGCTGCAAATCAGGATAACTTCTTTTATTGAGAACTTGCAATTTCTTGTCTTTGCCCACGACTCAGAGCTCCGCACATCACTGACAAGGCATCTGGACCACCTGAAATAAATCCAACCGACCGCCTGCTCTCAGCCCAGCACCCCCAGGAGGCTGCAGCCAGGGGAGGGCAATGTGACCCCTGGACCCCTGGTGTCACCAGAAGAGCCTGGCCAGCTCGGGCTGCAGAAGTGCCGGCCTCTGCCCCCTCCCTGTGCACGAGCCCCTGCCCCAGCACCCCAGGGAGCAGCACCAGCTCCAAGCCCAGCAGCCACCGGACCCTTTGCTGGAGGCCGCCAAGACCCCCCCAGCCCTCTGCACCTTGGTCAGATGCAGCTTGCCTCCGGAGCCCCTGGTGCAGATGATCAAGTGCTTGGAGAAGAGGAAGCACTGCCGCTCGCCCTCCTTCTTCAGCGAGAGGGAGCCCAGCCGCCCCCGCGTGATCTTCCCTTTCTCTGACATCGGCACTTGGATGAGGGACCCTACAGAAGGGAGAGACCCATCCCTGGCATCGGGGGCAGCTTTCCAGGGCACGGTACCCGGGAGCAGGGCATCGCTGTGTGCCCAGAGCGAGGCAGTGGCGAGTGTGTCCCCAAGCACCAGGGCTGGGACTGGGACTGGCCCCGTGAGCCACCAGCTGTGCAGGTTATCGGGGCCCAGAGACCAGGTGAGCACCAGCCACAGCCCCCAACCCACCCTTGCACCCCCATCGCGTGGGTGCTCCTCCGGGACCGAGTGTGCCCAGGAGGTCAGGATGCGTCCCGCTACTTCTCTGGTGGTAGGAAATCAATAATGGCTAAAATGCACATTCTGCTCCGTGATGCAACAAAATGCAGTGCCGAGACTGTCCGAAAGTGAGGCACTTGGGAGCAAAGAAAATTCAGAAACGGGTTATATTTTTAAATTTCACAGCTCACCAGACGGCGCTGCAGGGGGATGCGGTGGCGGGGGGACAGGGGCTGCAGGGCTTTGCATTAACCGCGGAGGGGAGGGACATCGACACAAACACTGTACCTTGTCTTACGAAAGTCTGGCTGGTGTCCAGCAGAATTTCACACCCTTCAATAATCATCCTCTCTATCGCCAGATTTTTTCGAATATTTTCAGTCTCACTCACTTCATCATGCATTATCCTGAAGGAGAGAAGAGAACATTGGAGCTTGGATGAGATTTGCACTTTTCCCAGCAGATCCCTTTTAACAGAGTGGAGGAGCTACACTAGGTAAGACCAAAACCAAAGGAATACCAAGGGAATTACAGCAGTCATTTGTATCTATACAGACCTGGGAGTTCAGGAGGTAACCTACACATCAGCCTGGACTGTACCTCCAGATTTGTAAATATTGAAACGCGAGTGCTTCTTACTCGGAAATCACAAAATTTGGATTTAGTGATGGACAGGTTCCTCCCCCGTCACCAGTCCCCTCCAACATCCCTGCTCCTTGAGGAGTGGGAAAAGGGATGGAAACTCTTTGTGGATTGCTTCAGGACCAAGGAGCGCTGGTGTGTTTGGTGCCGTCACAACACGCTAGCACAGGACACACAGAACGCTTCGGTCCGTGGCCTGAGGAGGGAGAGGATTGGAAACAGGGAATCGCAGCTGATTCCCGGGTGCTCGTTGCAGAGACCTGGGAGGCACTCAGCCCCTTCCCACGGGGCAGCCCCACCAGCACCCAGAAGCACAGCTGTGCCAGAGGACAGAGCCAGACCTTGAGAGCCGTCCCAGTCCTCCAAAACTCATATTTCATCATTAAGGAGCCCTGGAACACGCCAGAAGCAGCCGGGCTCTCATCCCACCGGCCCCAGGGACGGATTTGCACAGGAGGCCAGGAGACAGCACTGGAACATCTCAGCCTTCGAAACACAGAGGACAAGGGCAATGGGAGGGTGGATCCTGGCTAAAACAGCACGGGGCACCTTTGGCGCAGGGCTTTGCTTGCTGCCTGCGCCCGAGCAGCAGGCAGGGTGCGTGGGCAGCCAGAGGCACCCGGGCGAGCTCCCCACAACGCCACCCACAGCACCCCATGCACAAGCAGGCAGATCTCCCTGTGCCAACGGCTCACGAGGGGTTTCATCCTTGTCAGGGACGGCCAACGGGCTCTGAGCAAACCGAGGACTGAGCTTCTCCTGCATCCTACCCCAGCGGGACAGCACAGCCCCTCTGTCACCATCTCCACCGGCTTCACCCTGTGGGTGCTGTATGAACACCCAGGCCAGCCTGGTACCACCGGCACTGCACCCTCTCCAAACCCTGCAGGTCAGGGTCTGCCTGCCCAGCCCCTCTCCCTGCCCAACAGAAGGGCAGCACACCATGCCAGCAGCCCGGCCAAGAGCCCCTCCACCAGTCCGAACCGCCTGGGTGCAAGAGCTGCCCCTGGTCCCGCAGCCCCAGCTGCCAGGACAGGCAGGGGCAGGCAGGGATGGGCAGTGGTGTGTCTGACCTGGAGAGCTCTTCCAGCTTGGACTTGGCGTAATCCAGGCTGTTCCTCTCCACATGCTCGTGGGGGGTGTGAGCCAGCAGCTCGTGCAGCGTCAGGATGTACCTGGGGATCTGCAGCACAACAGACCAGAGCGGGGAATCAGCTGCGGTGCAGTGCGGGGGGGCAGGCAGGATGGAGGGGGCACAGAGGGCTGCAGGCGCCCACCCTGCACTGCTCCCAGAGCTGCCGTGTCCGGGGACACTGTGCCTCAGACCCCCTGATCCAGGAGGTTATGAAAGCTTCAAAGTTCCTCGTGCTAAAGCTTAATGAAGAGGGGGAACAGCGTGGCGTTTTGCCCAGGACTCTGCTGTGCCCCATCCATGTCCCAGCAGCATGGGGTAACCGGGAAGTTGGCAGCTTCACCCAGAGAGTCCTCCTGCAGCACCGACAAGCCCAGCAATGGCCTGAGCAGGTCTCAGGAGCAGCATGGGACCACGTGGGGTCCAGCCCCAGGCCATCTTCACCCAGGCTTTGCCTCGCCACCACCCGATGCCTGCTGTGGGGCTGGGGTTTGCACCGCCCAGCCCGTCCCTCGCCGCCAGCACTGTGGTGGCATCCCCGGGGCCAATCTCGGCACTAGTGGTCACCTGGAACATGGGGTAGGTCAGGAAGGTCTCCAGGGTCCTCTCCTCACAGTCAGGCTTGGCCTCATAGTGCTTCAGCAGCTTGTCGAAGTCCCGGTTCTGCTTGCAGTGCGCCAGGATCTGCAGGCTGTACTGGTGGTTCCTCACGAACTCCTGGTAGATGTTCAGCATGGGCAGCAGGATGTCGAACAAGTCAGCTGCGAGCAGAAAGGCGGTGGGGAGGTGAGTGGGCTGGTCCAGCCCATGCCCTGGGGTCCTGGCACAGCCCCCCTGGCTCCCAACCCTCCTTGCCCCCAGGTCCCACCCAGGGCACCCCCTGGGGCCTTGTGCTGCTTGTGCAAGCCCCAGGTCTGCCCAGTTTGGGTTTTAAAGACACCCTGTAGAGCCAGCTGAGGGTCTAATAGGACACAGCAATGCTCTTCAGCATCAGCTCTCCTGTGCATGGTCCAGCCCACCCCTTCCACCGCCCGGCAGAACCAGGAATGCAGGAATTGGGTTTCTCTGGTTTTTTGCTCAGGTCCTCGCTTCTGTGACCAACATGAACGAGTGATGTGCTGTGCGATGCATTTCACTGCTGCCGCCGGTTAGCAAAACGCCTGTTAAGTTGCACTGGGAGGAGAAGCGCGGGCTCGGCTCCACCAGCAAGCGGGAAGGAAACACAGTGAGGAGGCAACACGCACTCACCCAGCACGAGCGTCGGCCAGCTGGATATCCTTGCCTTCAGGCCTTGGTAAAAGATTTGGTGCAAAAACATGATCGTTTCACTGAAAGATAAACCAAGGGGTGAAAAGACAGATGAACAAGTGACAAATAATGACTAATTAGACAAAATCACCAGCCCAGACGGGGAGCAGGGGAGCCCTGCCTGCACAAGGTGGGTTGCAGAGAGGGTCCCCAGAGGTGCGCAGGGAATGGTTGATGAGGACAGAGGAGAGGGAGGAACCGAGCAGCCTGAAGCTCCCTTCAGATGTAAACCCCGAAATGCAGGGAAGCCCAGACCCCCCTTCCCACAGGGGAATGAGCTTCCCCCCCTCCCAGCCCAGCCCCACAGAGTGGCACTGGCAGGGGGGGCGAAAGCGTCGTTGGCTCCCCCGCGCCCAGCACTCGCTGTCCGATGCTGTGCACACCCCGTCCCCGTTGGCTGCAGGCTGGGAGCTAATTAGTATTGCCCTTTGCTATCAGTCTGCTCCCCTTGGGAATCTGATGTTTTCCGCAGGTACCAGTCCCTCGCCATCAGCGAGGGACGGGGTTCGTTTGATTTCCAGCAGTTGATAAATCACCTTCACATTCTCCTGGCCAGGCAGCTCTGCCTCTGCCCTGCCTGGACATGCCCCATGCTCTCCAGCCCTGCCTGACCACTCCTGCTGCCCGCTGGGCCAGGCAGAGCAGGAATGGGCCAAAGCCTTTGCCGAGGAGGGCGTGATGCCAGGCAGAGCTGTGCCGAGCCGGGGCAGCCCCACTCCTGCGGGTGGGCAATGCTTGGTGGGAGTGCAGCCCTTTGAGACACCCATCTGCCTCCCTGTCCTGATGCTGCTGCCCACCCAGGGCACCCCTGCTCTCCCCAGCCTTGGCAGGACAGGGTTGCTCCTGGCTGGAGCTCTGAGCTGGCCCCGTGTCCTCCACTGTTCATTCTCCAAGAGACCCTACAGCAAGGGACCTCCTTCAGGCCACAGAGACGAGACAAGGCAGAGGAGGGGTGCTTGGGAGCGCTCACTCTGCCTGCACTGGCCACAGTCAAGGTGCTAGCTTCACACAAGCCCAGATGTGGGGGAAAACTGGAATTTGGGTTCTACAGTTTGGGTCCCTCTCAGCTTCCAGAGCGAGCTGGCACCCCACGCAGCCCAGGGAGCTCACAGCAACAGCAGGAAGGGTCGTGGAAAGCAACAGGAGCGAATGCCAGGAGCTGCAAGCGCTGCTCCCGGAGCTGCTCCCCTCAGCAAGGGACAAGTGGCTGGCACCTCCAGGGCTGGCAGGGCTGGCTGGTAGGACTTGCCGCTGGTATCAGTACCATCCATGGGATGAAGCCATTGCAGCTGCCATTAAACCTGGCATATACTGCTGACGTACTTGGCATCACAGTGGCCTGGCTGGGGTCAGCGAGCACCACCTCCCATCCCCGCCAGTGCCCGGGCCCAGCCACTCTCGGCACACTTTGCGGCGGCTGTGACCCCGTGTCGCAGCTGCAGGAGAGGCTACGCCTGCCCCCTCCATACCATCTCCCATGAGAGCTGCATCCTCCCCGCTTCGCTCGTCCATCATTACCTACGGGCTGCTGTTAATGCCAAAGGACACCGTCCTGCCCGCTGCCAGAGCCAGGACCTCATACAGACAGGCTCCTGGCAGCCCCAACCCACTACTGAGGCCCTGGAGCATCAGCCTCCATGGCACCTCCTCGTGTCAGTGCCAAGCACTCAGCGAGCTGCTTGTGCAGCTGTCCCATGGGGATGATGAGCTTCCATCCATAGCTTTGGGGGCCAGGCTGCAGGCTCCCGGGGAGTCCCCTGGCACCAAGCATCCCAACACCCATTCCCAGGGGAGGGCAGTGGGCCGTGGACACCAATGCCTGCCCAGAGGCTGCTGGCTCTGATGGGGTGCCGCAGAGCTCCTGGAGCCCAGGATGGCACTCACCTGTTGAGGAATATGCTGCTGACGTCGTCGTGCGTGATGGGAGGCTTCTTGGAGCTGGCTGCCATCCGCAGCGGCCGCAGGAAGTTGTTGACGAGGATGTGGAGCTGCTGGACGTACTCGGCCTCCGCCTCCAGCATGCTGAAGACGACCTGGTTCCTCTTGCGCATGCTGTCAGCGTGGGGGGACCTGATGTAGTCCTGGATGATCGTCTTCCACTTCCTCCGGCACAGCCAGCCCCGCAGGAAGCTCTGCACCTGCCGAGGGAGCAGCGGCCGTGTTAGGGTCCAGGCTGATGAGCCGGGCAGGCGCCCCGCGCTCAGCACGGTGCAGGGGCCGCAGCTCTGCAGTGAGGTTTCCCTGGCTCTGTGCTGAGGTGTGCACAATGGTGCCTGTTACTGGTGCTGCTCCGAATCCTCCCGGCTGGGAAATGAACAATAACTCATTTAAATGCACTTTCTTATTGCAGACAATGTCCTCTTTTCTTTTTACAGAGATGCATGGAAGACTCCTACGAGAAGCAAGGATCCCATGTTGACTCCTGACCTCCCCCAGCACAGCTGCGACGTTGGGCACTTCCCTGCCAGCAGGACTGTGCGGGTACGGAGACTCCCAGCCTGCCTGGTGCTTAGCCCTACCCAGCACCCCACAATCACCCGGTGCGCTGGGGCACCAAAGTCCCCCTGGAGCCAGCACCTGTCTGGGCACCCAAACACACAGAGATGTATTAAGACACCTAGAAAAGCTTCCAAGCCTTCCTCATGTACATGAGCATCTGCAGCACATCCCAGTCTGTGCCCAGAGCTCCGTCCATGTGTGCGGCCGCTGCCCATCACCCCAAGCCTGTGGGGTTCAACCCCATGTCCCCTGCATGGGGCAGCAGGCGCCTGGGGCCAGTGGAGGCTTTCCTGGGGGTTGGGCGAGGGCAGGAAACCCTCCCCGAGCGGTGGCAGCGCTGGTCCCCTCCACAGCACCGTGGGGAGGCCAAGGCACCGCCACGTTTGCCAGGCTCAGGGAATCGCCTGCAGGAGCGGGGCGCATGGCAAGCAGCATCTGCTGGCGAGTGCGGCTTGTTCTCCCCGAGAGCACTTTATCTGGAGCATATTTCCTCGTGGGGTCTATTGCTCCCTGCAGGAACACTGCTGGGTGGTGGCTTTTTCCTCGCAAAAATAAAAGATGTAACCACAGCTGTGGGAGAAGCGAGATGTAAGAGGTGCTGTTTGTGCATGAGCCGGCACAGGCAGGGACACCTTGCTCACCCGGGGAAAGCGGCGAGTGCCCCACAGAGCAAACACAACCAATTGGGTTTCCAGTTTTGCAAAACACATTTTCCTCCTAAAAAAACCCTGTTAGCAGAGGCACTTCCTCAGACAGCCCCCCCAGGCCAACCGCTCTGCCAGCCCCACATGGAGTGCGCCTGCCGCGCCGCCATGAGCACCGGGCCCCCACCGAGCGCCAGCTCCGGCCCCCGCGCCACTCACCCGCCACCACCCACCTTCTTGATTTTCTTGATGTCGCTGTCGTCGTCGCTGGGCACGCTGGTCTGGCCGGCCTGGATGCGTTCGTGGTCCTTGAGCAGGGAGGCGATCTGCAGGCACAGGGGGGGAGCATGAGCGGCCGCCCCGGCACATTCCGGCATGTCCTGGGAGCCAAGGACAAACCCTGCTGCCGTGCAGTGCCGGGGAATGGCACGTGCCTCCAGCTTAACTACAGATACAGGGACATGTCGTGCTGATTCTGTCTTAATGGGAGATTGGTAGATGGAGCAGATAAAGAAATGCTGCAGAGCCATCAGGGCGCTGCCGACTCCCCGGCATCCCCAGCACCCACCAAACACGCTGCAGAGGGGACCTGGAAACCCTGCCAGGTACCCAATGCAAACCGCATCCCCGTTTCCTAAGAAAGCCTTCATGGGCGAGTCGTTAAAAAAACGAGTTGGAGAGAAAATGGCAGAAAAATATCAAGTCATTTGCACTCTAAAACTTGCAGACGGGGACAAACTCTCATCCAGTCACAGCTTTCCAACACAAATTGGATCAAATCTCGTTAGCTTCAAGCATTTGAATTTTTACTGTTTCTCGCCTGTACTTTTTCTCACTCCTCTGCTCATTGCTGTGTCCCTGCCCCCACCGCTGCAACCATTTATAAAGCTATGGGAAAGGGTAGGAAAACAGAAAATGTACTATTCAGAAAATGAAAATTAGGAAAAATGTGATTTGAATTTTGATTTTACAGAAAATAATAAAAATAAGAAAACAACTTTGAAAGAGTACTTTCCAAAAAGTTTTGGAGAGAAAGGAGTTGAGATCTTTTTCAGTTGGAGACTCTGCTTCCCAGTGACGCTAGGAACTGACAGCAGCAGTAACTGCAATACCCGCCAAGCGCGTGTAGGTTTTTCGGTGTCTGGACTGTTAGGAAGGAAAGCAAAGTAAAGAAGGAGAGGAGACAGCTGCTGGGGGAGGAGGACAGGGGCAGAAGCTGCTTCTGTTGCACGGTCACAGCCCAGGAAGAGGAGATGACTTCCACAAAATCCGAACTGTAACAAAGAGCTGTGTGTTTTCATGCCGTAAGAAGCCAAAAAATGCTGTGGGTCAATGCAGTCACCGTGTCTGAATGAAGCTCAACAGCCACCTCTCGGCGTCGAGCTCTCCCAAAGAGACCCGGCCCTCCCAGCATTCAATGTGGAGGCATTTCCCCAAAACTTCTCACTGCCAGGTGCCGGGAGGGAGGGCGCAGGGCTGGTGCCTGGCGCAGGGCTGGGGATGAGCCCAATCCAGCCAGCCCCACTTGTGCCACTGGTGCGACCCGGCTGTGGCTCAGAGGGGCTCAGCTGGAGGCACCAGGGCTGCCCCGGCCCCCAAGCGTCCCTGCTGTCCCAGCACAGCCACCCCCAGCACCGCCAGCCTCAGCAGGAGCAGGAACATGCCAGAGAAAGCGGCCGCAGGCTCACAGGCACTGATTCAGCTCCTACGCAGCTCTATCGGTTTCACCCCATTTTATTACACGGGATTAGATGTTAGAAGAGATTTTAGAAATTTTTTCCTCTCTCTGTGCTTTCCTATGGAGTCTCAAGTCACCTCACATCCCCTGCATCCCCTCTGCATTTAAGTGTTTGAGAGCACCGAAGCCATTCCCGGCGCTGGCTCTGGACCCATCTCGGCCGGGACCCATGGTGTGGGTTTGCTGGTGCCATGGTTTTATTTTGGTTTCTTTTTTTTAAATTGAGTGAGCAAAATTTGCACATTAAAGTAGAAGCTGATTATTTGATCTCTGCTTCAAAGCATGTGGAGGATTAAAAATAAACCAAACCAATGCAAGGTAAAATCAAATGTACCTGGGCACAGGGGACGGGACAGGCTGCAGCTCTGCCAGGCATCTCTGACCCTGACCCCTCAGCTAATTTCAGGGTTCACAACACACCTCCCACCTCCTCTGACTGAAAGCTCATCAGGCTGCTCATTGCCCCACCGCTCGCCTCCCCTGCCCCTTACGCTGGCCACGCTCCCGGGAGAAGGGAGCTTGCCCCAGCTCGGAGGCTGGACCGGACCCAGGGAGCTCCCGGCTGGTGCCGGACTGGGGCCCCAGAAGAAACCCCCTCACCGAGCGGGCGCCGCAGGCCGCGGCCAGGCCGGTTTTGGGGCTGATCCTGTTCTGTTGAGGAGAGCACAAATTCAGCAGTGCTGAAACCGCTCCTGGGAAAGGCTTGCAGCTCCCCAGTCCCCCAAGACTAAAAGCAGCCTTCAGCGTACTGCCTGCCTCAAGTCGTGGTTGGGGATTGCTATTGACCTGCGCTTTTTGACTCAAATATAAGGAAAACACCACCTTAAGGACATGCCAATCCACTCCTGCCCTCGCCGCCTCTCCAATTGCCTCCTTCGTGGCAATTTTGAGATTTTGACTTACTCAGGGTCGACATCTCAGCCCAGCAGGCAGCAGGACCCGCTCCCAGCTGCCTCCACCACGAAGCCACTGCCCGACCCTCCCTGCCAGACACGAGGAGGGGGCCAGCAGCAGCACTGGCTTTGGGGTGTCCCATGCTCACCGGCCACCGCACCACCAGCACCAACACCCACCAGCAGCCGAAACCCACGCAGCGAGAGGGTACCAAGGGCCGGCTGGAGCCCTGCAACGCAGGTGGCCAGGCAGCACGGGGCATACCCACGCCGCCGAGCATCCTCTTCCCCAGGTGCCTTAGAGACACAAGCTTCCCTCGGCACCGTCTGCTGAGTCATTTTTGCATTTTGTTCCTTTGTCTGCCGTAACCCGCGTCGTGTCAACCCTTCCTACGACCCAACGCCGCAAACTACTGAACAGCAAACTGCTGTGAGAGCTTCTGGGACAAGCTAGGGACAACAGGTTTTATGGGTTGCTCTCATTGAAGAGAACGCTCCCTTCGTAGCAAAGTGTTTGTTTTGTTTATAGCACCATGCACATTAATCCCCTGATGTACTCAGATTATGCAGCTTGCACCTGGCACAGGTTCCCTCCTGAGGCCACAGACACCTCTTCCCTTTTTCGGTTACTCCTCTAGCATTGCACCTCCTGGCAGATGTTACCACCAGGCACGCAGCACGCAGAGGGGGCCTAATCAAAGTATCTAGGATGAAAGTAAGGAAGGCGAAATGGTAAGATAGGGAGTCTCCATCCCTCCCCCAATACCTACTCCTGAACCCAAGGGACCGGCTCGCTAGCCCGTTCCCCAGCACTCATTGCTGGAGCAAACCCTTCCCTGCTGCAGCAGCGTCCTGGGGCCGAGGACCACACTGAGCCCCACACATGCACCATGCCTGGGCGGCGCAGCCGCGGCCGCTCGCTGCACGGCTCCTGCAAGAAAAACCTCCAACAAAGGTGATGCCCTCGCCCCTCTCTGCAAGAGAAGGGGCCAGCCTGATGTCGTTAAAACAAACATAAATACGCTGGCTGCGATGTCCCCTGGTCCCTGCCAGTGCAGCAATGCCACCTGCCCGCCCACAGCCCGCGGGTCACCCTGGGGAGTGGCAGCGCATCCACGGGGCGACGCCGGGCTTTTCACCTCGGCCTTCAGGCGCTCGATCTCGATCTCCCCGTCCTCGATCTGCTGGCGGAGTTGCTTGGCAACAGTCTTCTCCGTTTCCACAATCTGCAGGAGATGGAGGTACTTCTGCATCAGTGCCTCGTGCTCCGTCGCCAGGTTCCTGTAGCTGCAAGGCAGACACAGATGTGAGCACCCCTCCTCCATGGCCCCCCTGGGATGTGCATGCAAAATTAGGTGTCTGCATGCTGTGGTTTGCTGTGGAGGGGTTCTCCTTCCCAGCTGCCTACGCACTGCCCTTGCCCCTCCGGCTTGGGGCACCCGCAGGGTGAATGAACTGGGAGGTGGCTCTTGCAGTTTGGGATGCTGCTACTCAGAACTGACCAATTTGGAGAGGATTCGGGTTCCCCGCGAGGGTGCAAACAGAAAAGATAACACAAATTTTAAGGAAATGGTAGGAGACAAGAAAAAAGAACAAACCCATGGCCAAACCTCTCTCACATACCACGTCCCAAAAGTTTAATGAGAAGGAGAGCACTTGTAGCACAAGCTCTTACGGACATCTGCTCTCATTAAGGTGCTGCAGCAGATGATATTTCTCTAATCTCCTGCATATGACACTCACCTGCCCCCTCTTCTCGCTGCCAGCCCAGCAACCTCCTTCACCAGACACGCGGCTGTGCCGTACCAGCCCCTGACCACTCTCCCCTGGGCAACAAGTGGGCTGTGCTAGCATTCCCACAGCACAGAAACATGAGCCTGGAAAAACCTCTTTCTGACCGTTTTTGCTATTCCAGATGAAACCCTTCCTGGCGGCCTTTGAACCCGACGGCAAATCGGGCATCCCTCCGGCACCAGACTGGGACAGGCAGCGCCAACCTGCCAGGTTGGCTGCCCTGCATGGGACAGGGACAGGCAGGCACAGGGCTGGGTGGGACGTGTCTGAATGCAGCCTCCTGTGCAGCACGAGGGTCCCCAACATGGGGCTGGGGGCCAAAAGCGCTCTGCTCTGCCTGCCAGCAGTGCCTGGCTCAACGGCTCCCTGCCCGCAGCCTTGCCCGCAGCTCCCCGCAGCCGCCCTCGGGCATGGCTTTGCCTCCGACACCCCCCATCCCAGGGTCTGCACTGGCGGAGGGCAATACCTGGCATGAGCTATGGCTGCCACCCACTCGTCGCAGTCCTTGGCATCCTCGGTCCTCAGCTCCAGGGTCTTCTGGTTCTCGTGGTTGAAATTAACGGTAAAGTAATGCTGTGGGAGCAAACAGAGGGTGAGGTTACCGCTCGCTCTCTCAGGGCCATTAGAAAAGTGCTTTATGATCAACCACAGGTCGCTTAACATAAAAAAAAAAAAATCTGAAATACCAGGAGCACAGCCGAGACATGCAGCCCTCAGTGCTCTGGGAAAAACTGCTCCTTGCCAGCGAGGCAGCGCATCCATGCCACGGGCGAGGATGGCGCTGAGAAATGCTCCAAGGGGAAATCCCGCTGGGCAAACACCGGGCTTCAGATAAACCTAAAACCACTGAGGTCCGGGAGGCTGCAGGCCTGAGCCTGTGGCGATCGCCTTGGGGACAACCCTCACCTGGGGAAAGGGGCGGATGAGCAAGGCCATTAAAAAAAAAAAAAAAACTTAACATAAAAAAAAATCTGAAATACCAGGAGCACAGCCGAGACATGCAGCCCTCAGTGCTCTGGGAAAAACTGCTCCTTGCCAGCGAGGCAGCGCATCCATGCCATGGGCGAGGATGGCGCTGAGAAATGCTCCAAGGGGAAATCCCGCTGGGCAAACACCGGGCTTCAGATAAACCTAAAACCACTGAGGTCCGGGAGGCTGCAGGCCTGAGCCTGTGGCGATCGCCTTGGGGACAACCCTCACCTGGGGAAAGGGGCGGATGAGCAAGGCCATTTAGCCAGACCCCACACCAGGCTGCCTGCATCCCTGCCTGCACAGGCAGCGAGCACCCTCAGACACCAAAACAAAGCCCCGCTGCTGCCTGGGGCTTGACGTTGAGCAAAGCCCTGGTCCCACGTGCTCGCACCGCTCGAGCTGGGAGGCTCTAATGGGCAACAGTGTGATAGGACTCAGCACAGGACTATATTTAGCCTCCCTTGACATTTACAGTATTTGTGCTAATTGTGCGCGGTGGCAGCCCGCGTCGGCTGGGGTTTGTGCTGCTCCTGTGCTTTCCTGCAGTCTCCTAGGAAACAGGTACCACGCTGCAATGCCGGATACTGCCTGGAATAACTGGGCTAAACCGAAACCCACCAGAAAAAGCTCATCCTGACATTATCTGCTCCTCTGTTAGGTTTAACGAGGGAGCTGAATTAACAGGTATCTTGGCAAAAAAAAACCCAAGCCCAACCTGCAGCAGCCACTTGCTCCCTGGCATGAGCCCCACTGCTTCCCAGGATGGCAGGCAGCAGCCCGCTGTGATCACAGACCCTGGTGCACCACGAAAACACAAACGGGCACCACAACGCGGGGAGGAGCTTGCGTGGGAACCTGCCCCGATGCGGGGCTGCAGGCAGGGACGGGCAGTGGGGTGCTGCACCAGGGCAAGGCTGGCACTCACCCAGTACAGCTGGCCAGTCCAGCACCATCACCGCCCCTGTGCTGAACACCAGGGGTACTGCTTACCATGCCTCCCCAAAACAGGGCTACATCTCCCACCCCTAACCCTACCCCTACTGCTCCCAGCTCTCCCCTGTCCTCTCCCTCCCTGGGCATCTTTACTCTCGTCCCCTTCCCATCCCTAATCAGGACCAGGGGTGTTAAGGAGAAGGACCTCCAGATGGATGCAGGAGGCTTTCAGTGAAACTGGCACGCAGGGGAGCTGAGGTGCAGCCGGTCGCTGTTCCCGGGTGATGCTGGCGCAGGCAGCACGGACAGACAGACACCCAGCTCCCCCACCCAGCACCACACCCACCTAGGGCTTGTGTCTCGCTGGGCGACAACCTGAGAAACCCTCTGAGCTTCCTCAGCCCGTCCAGGTCCTGCAGAGGAGGAGAAGGGGGAGCCGGGACCCCGCACTGCCCTGGGGCCAACGCCAGAGCCCTCCTTCAGAAACAGCTCTTCTGCCTTTGCGGGGCAACTGGTTGTTCCTGTGACCCTGTGAATATGCGTCTCCTTTACTTCCGTCCAGGATCCTTTGGGTGCAATATCTTTTTATTGCTGATCCTGTGGACAAGCTTTCTCCTTACGGAGCCTTCTCCATGGTAAAACATGCCATTGTCCGTCTCCCGCCCCTTTCCCAACCTGCCGTGGCCAGGCTGGTGAGAGCTCCGGGCAGCCGGGCTGGCAGCTTGCCTCTGTCTGCGGGACACGTCTGGAACTGCAGCAGCTCCACAGCCCTTCACTTCTCATCCCCTTTTCTTCTCCCTCCCACCCCTAAAGGCTTTTATTGGCAACAAGACATTTCTGATAGAAAATTCACGAGAAATTTTTGGTCTCTGAAACTGTACAGGTAGTTACGCCTCTCTGCTTTATGCCCACCTCTCTTACATACCTTCCCTTGCAAACAGCATTAAAAAGAGCTCATCAGATTGGCAAGTCTGGAAATCCTTCCCCTTAAACACCGACTCAGGAATATCACCAGCCATGCCAGGGCACTGCCAAGTACTCACTCCCCAGTCCCGGTGTCCTGACCGCAGGGACATGAGGGGTGGGAAAGCCCTTTCTCAGCCCTGGTGCCCCTGTGAGCTCCCAGTGCCACAGGGACAAACTGCCCCAATGCCGCAGCACGTGCATTCACCGACCCATGCTCCACCGATGCCAACAGCCAGAGTTCAGCTGAGTCCCCGCGGCACCAGAAACATGAGGAGATGCCTCTGTGGCTCCCCCAAACCGGTCGCTGCCTGGAGGGAGGGGATGGGACGGCAAGCCCTGGGCTGCCCTTCCCAGGCGCTGTGGGTCCCTTGGGGGAAGCAGGGGATGATGCAGCACCCGTGTGTGCTCCCATGGGCCAGCACACCCGCTGAGAGCCCTGCGCCCACAGGCAGGACCAGGCATCGTGCCGAGTTAGAGCGCCCTGATCTTACCCAGGGCCCTCTGGAAAAGCAGCACCTCACACAGCTTCGGGACTTGTGGGATTTTAAAATACAGGGTGGCAGAGCCCGTGGCAGGGACTGGGGGCAGGGACCTGGGACAGGCGCCCACCCTGCCTCTCCCCCTGCTTTGCCCACCAGGTCCATCAAGGCACCTCCCTGACACACCAGCACCAAAAGCGTTTTGACAGATGGCTTCCTGCTCATCTAATTTAAACCCAGAAACTCCTGAAGGTTTTGCAAATAGCAGCTTCAATGCTGTCAGCAGCGGAGACAGATGATGAGGGTCTGAAATTTTCCCACCGCGGCCAGGTCCAGTCCCAACCGCTGCTCCGTGTACAATTAAAAGCCGGTTCCTGTGAGTACACGCGCCGCAGCTCCCTATGTCACTCTGATTTATCCCCATACAATACCCAGGAAGTGCAGCACGCTTGAAAGGAGGAAGTTATTTTATATTTGAATAATAAAACTCCCACCACCTTTTATCTCCGCCTAAATTATGATCCTTCTCTGTTATCACAGTGACACATCAAACTTGACAGCCCGTGAGCGTTTCCAGAGGCACTCACTGTGTTGGGGGCCGAGGCTCGGTGGCAGCGCGGTCCTGGCCGGGCAGTGGGACAGACCCACAGACAGGACCAGACGCTCACCAGCACCAGGCGGAGAGCAGGGAGCAGAAGGATGAGCCCCTGCCTCCAGCACCACCCAACGCCCAGCTTCCCCGGGGCAGTTAGAGCTGCTGGGCCACCCTTGCCTGGTGCAGAACACGAATTACCTGCAGCTTGAGTTTGCTTCTTCTCTTGCTTTTTGCTCATTTGAAGACCTCATTAACTCACAGCCGTGGAGGCACTGACACCCCTTACTCAAACCACCTCTCACTCTGCTTCCTGACAAACTAAGCAGATGCAATTCCTTAAGTCCCTCATTATGGGGCATTTTCCAGCCTCCCCCATTTCCGTGGTGCCTTCTGAGCACCCGCTGCGGGATGCGCAGCCCCCCGGCACAGTGGGATGTGGGGCCCCCTGGCACTGCGGAGCTTTTATTTCAGGAAACCTCAGGGGGACACAGCAGTTCTGCCTGAAAGAATGACACAGGAGCATTTCAGGTCACAAAGTGAAATGTTAAAAAAAACACCCAGGGCCGGCCACAGCCCTGCGACTACTGCCTGGCTTTTCCCAGGCCCTGCCTGCTGCAGGGAAGGGAGGGTGCTGGACACTAGGGGGGGCAGTTACCAAAGTCCCTGACAGGCAGAGACCCCCTGGCTCGATGAGACACAGCCTGTGATGCCAGAGATCCCCGCAGCCTCTCCTCTCTCACACCCTAACTCAGGCTCATGGCAAACCAAGCGCTCTGCACCCCCTTGCCCCGCAGGGCTTGGAGGCTGCTCTGGCCCTGGAGCTTTTCACCGGGGGAAGACACAGCACGAGCCGAATCCGTCCTGCAGACCCCGAACTGCCAAGGCTCACAGGGAGATGGCTGCAAATGGGTTTCAGCAGAAGCAAACAATGTCTTTTGCTTCAGCCTCAGAAACTCCAGTGTTTCACAGTAATTCAGTTGAAGGCAGCCACCAGCATGGAGGATTTCAGCTCCAGCAGGTAGTTTGGCAAAGTCCCGTACCTGGACGCCGAGTGCTGTCATGAGAGGTGTTGGGCAGCTGCAGCTTGAGAGGTGCTGGCAGGAGAGGGCCAGGCAATGCCTGCACAGGCAGGGGCTGCTCCTCCAGGGACCCCACAGCACCTGCCAGCAGCCGGCAGCTCAAAGATCATTTCCAGCAGTTGCTCCTGGGGTGCCCTGGCTGGCATTGTGCCTGGGGCTCTGCTCAAGCGTGGCCCAGCTGGGAGGGACCTGGCCTGGCACCCGCCGCGGTGCAGGACCCCTGAGTCCACTCCTGAAACTCTGCTCCCTCTGTCGCTTTTTCTGCAAAAAATCCCCAGCACCGGCTTGGCTATTTTTACTGAGAGGAGAGTACAATAGCAAAATGCTGCTCGGGAGCTATTTCTGCTTCCAGAACCTCAACAAACGACTTTGAATTAATGAAGAAGACTACCTGAGTGATTAATGTGCAGGGACTATCTCCCCAGAAACGTCCTCCCGCATGTCTGATGTCCCTGGGCTGGCACAGTTAGTGCAGCAATGGCTCTGCCCTCCTGCCATGCCCAGTGCCGGAGAAGCAAAACCTCCTGCATGTGCACCCCCAGACGTGGGTCCCTGCCGCCCCGGGACACAGGTCCCTGTGCACAGCAAGACATGGGTTCCCGGTGACCCCAAGATGTGGGTCCCTGTACACCCCAAGATGCTCTTTGCCTGCTCCCGTGCCTGTGTCCGTCTGATGCCCATTCCCACCTGCCGTGGCTGGGACGCTCGGGCTCCTCCATCCTCCACATCCTCGATAGAAGCCAATGAGATGATTACAGAGAGCATGTTTGCCATTGTGCTTTGGGGGTTCCCATGCTGGGTTCTTGCTGGGACACAGATCCCCTTGTCCCACGGCCACGACAAGGTGCTACGTGGTGTTTCTGCAGGGACGAGCTCCCATGGGGCTCCGTGCCTGCAGGGAGCCGGGCTGCTCACTGGGCTCACGGCATGCCATGCCAGCGGCTGCACCAGCATCCCCCCCGTGCCCCCGCTGTGCCCAGCTGAGAGCTGCCCAGCCCTCCTGCGCCCGCTCACTGTGGCAGAGCCGCACGCACCGGGGCTTCAGTTCCACAGCGCCCGGCTGGCCAGCGCCGTCCCGCTCTGCCCACAAAGACCCAACCAGTGCCCAGCCATCGGCTCAGGGTCCAGAGGGAACACATGGAGCTACGAGACCGTCCCGGTCTGCCACACTGGGATGTTGCTCTCACCTCCCCCACCAGAGCCACCAGCACACCAAGAGCTCCCATGCCCCAGGACACCAGGACCAAAGGGTTGGTGCCGCGGGACCCTCAGACAGCCACCGACACCGCAGCACCGGGGACAAAACAGCAAATTTTCCAGTTTGCCAGAGTAAAGCCAGAGAAGGGCAAAGCAGAGCCAGACCTGCCATAAGCAAACCCACTGCTGCTGGTCCAGCTAAGCTCCTGAAGGGTTTTACTTTGCTTCTTGCCTTCTGTTAAGTAAACGCATAAATAAATTCAAATAAGCTTTAAAATGACACATTATTTCCAAAATAGAAAATCAACATATTCCAGAATTTTTTTAAACTTGGAGCAGAGCGTTTTCCAGCCCGAACAACTTGCCAGACCGCTCTCGATGTCGTGACCGACAGCGGCTGCGCACTTTTCCTGCAGACCCATGCTGGTCACAGACGGTGCCCGGCTCTGCTGAAGGCCGGGGACCAAGACAGAAACATCCCCAGCAACACCGCCTGCGCAGAAGCGGTAACCATCACCCTTTCCCACACAAAGCGGTTTTGTTGTGCCGTCACAGGGGCCTTTCCACCCTGTGGCAGATACCTCCCTCTGTCCCTCTGCAGTGGGGACACTCCCTGCCATGCTGGGGACGCGTGTGCCCTCCATCCGCCCGTGGCAGATAGGTATGTGGCCGCCTGTTCATGAAGCTGACAATTATTACAGCTGACATAAAGGGCAAGGGAGGAGAATTTTCCTGCTCTGGATGGACGAGTTTAAAAATCCACAGCCGGCCATGGCAGCTTTTAACTTCCCTGACCTACATAGCATATGCTCTGGGAAGACAGGACCTGGGGACTGGGACAGAGGAGATGGGTGGTCAGGCAGCTCATTTGCTTGCTGACAATAAGAAAAAATCCCAGAAGCAGAAATTTGTGTCCTCTGCTTCAGGACGGACCGTAAGGATGCTCACACGTGGGCACTAGAGCTGAGCATCAGCCGAGCTGGGTGGGCTTCACCCACGAGTGGGGCAAACAGCAGGCAGGGGACCCTCTGCAGCGGGAGGCTTCACCCCATGTGAATCCCACCCCAAGTCTTGTGCAGAAATATTTGTTAAAAAAAAAAAAGGCAGACCAATTTTTCCCTCTCTGGCACATTACCCAGTGATGCTGGCAGATGGGCAGGCAGGCATCGCCAGTACCACACAGGCGTTGCCTGTACCACACAGGCTCAGCCTGGTACAGGCGATGGCTGCGAGGTACCAGCGGTGCCTGCATGGTATATGCACCGTGAGCACCCTCGCCGCTCACGGCTTGGAAATACAGCCTCGGCATCACTCTATACAGTAATTAATGAAGAAACCAGCGTTATACCAAAGTCCTAACCCTGGGTATACCGGACATTCATACCTCTGCCAGACTTCACGTATGAATATCGCCATTGCTATAATGACTCTGCACCTTCGTGTTTGCAAGAAATCTGCAAATTGTGTATGTGCAGCTGAGAAAGTGTATCTGAGGCTGCTGAGACTGGGCTGGGGGAAGGTTTCTTTCCTCTCTCCTCCTGCTTCTTTAACAGATTCCATTAATCTGTTGGATGAGAAAGTGTGAATAAAGGGGATGGACTGGCATCACATTTAAACACAAAAATGGCACACATTTAAAACACAAAAAACCAGCAGGATAATCTCCAAATTTATGAGTAGTTCAGGTTTAGGTTCACAAATTGTGATTTATGTTCAAAAAATCAGATTGCATGTAAATACGTTTAGGTTTCTGTGCTGCTGGTATGAGTTACTGCCGCGTTCAGCTCATTGCAGAAAGCCTGGCTAAAAGTACATGAGTTTAGGAAAAAAGTTTTAATTTAAAGTTTATAAAAATCCAACAGGACAACAGGCCGGCTGCACGGCAAAGATCCACGTGAGCAAATCAGGTGAATTAATCTTATGGGAAGAGCCAAACAGCTTAAGCCAAGAGATCTCTTAATCAGAAGTGGTCCATACATTTTTAAAAAACATCATATTGAAAAACGTCCTTTTAAACTTTTCAATACCGTTTTCTTTTTCAGATTTTTTGTTTTACCCGTGAAAATGCTCTCGGCCTTTTTGCTTTATCAGAAACCAACCTCTACTGACTCCCGGTCTTTGGCAACCAAAATATTCCAATACCTATTTTACTACTTCAGCTCAGAGTTTGGATGCACAAACCCACTTCCTCTCAACCATCCAACAACCAACAGCTTCTCCGACAGGATTCCCACTGCCCCAGAGGGGGCTGCTGCTCAAGCACCCAGCTGCGGACTTTGGAAGCTGGAGCTCAAGTATCTGAGACATCGATGCTAAACTTAACTCTGGATCTGGAAAACCTCGGGAAGGTGTTGAACGCCTGCGCTGGGGCTTGGGACAGGCAATCATTCACTGCTGAGCACGCAATACCCCAACGTACCCGGACGCCATCCACAACCTCAGGGGCCATGCAGGGACATGCACTTTGCACTCATGATGATGTGCAAAAGGCAGCTATCGATTACGGTGGATCTCAGCCTTTTGGAAAACCATTTGTAAACATTAAAATGTTTACAGCCCTGACCACCAGTGGTGGATGAGTACGTTTAACGTACGCACCTTGCTTGGCTCATGAGTACTGCAAACACTGGTTTGGCCAGTCAGTGCCACCAGCAGAGCGGCCCAGGCTGCAGCCGGCCCTTGACGACGGTGACGAGCACAACCTCAGCCACAGCTCCCGGCTGCCATCTGCCCAGCATCCCCATCAGCTCACATCGTGTGTACTGCTGGGGGAACAATTCATTCCATGACTTTAGCTCCTTTGTTCACAGAACATTGGTAAGAAGGCCATGTTGTCCCAAAATTGCCTTATTTGGATTTATATGACAAATCTGAGGAATAGTTTCTCATCCTGTGACAAAGCCAGTTCCCGCACAGGCAAGGTGTCCTGCACTCAGACTCAGCTGTAATCACTTCATCGTGATCAGTCACACGGATCACACTACATTATCCTGTCCTTTGAATAAGCATCCTGTGAATAATCAGAAAGATGGCAATCAGGCAGCAGTATGCTCAGACCGACACCCCGAAGAAAAAACAGACTTTTCTAGAAGACGAGAAGCGCGTTACCCTCCTGTGCAAAGCATGTTTTGCACAGACTCGGCTGCGGCTGGATGCACGGCTAACGCAGGATTTCCGTGCGGCACGGGGATCGCTTGCTGTCTCCAGGCAGCCCTGCCGAACCAACCAGCACCTGCTGATTTTGCTTCGCTGCCTTCGTGCTGGTCTCTGGTGGGTGGGCAGCCGCCCCACACCCTGCGCGGGAGCATCCTCGCCCCACCGCCCTGCACCCCCAGAGCAGAGCAGAGGGTGCCCAGGCTGCGGGGCAGCCCTGCTCAGGGTGTCCATGGATGCCCTGCTCGCCCCAGTGAGAAGCTGCTCTGTCCCCTCCTATCACCGGGACCGGAGCTGCACACTGCTCTGAGCCCTTTCCTGCCCGCCTCATTTCAGGACCATGTTCAAAGCTGCTTGTGGGTCTTCTGCTGCTGCTCCCACTCATCTAGAGCACAGCCCGTGGCCCAGATAACCCCGGGCAGCTGGGCACTTAGCAGAGGTGCCCAGGAGGGGAACCCATCACCTAGGACTCCCCTTGCCATTGATGGAAAGAGCCAGGGGGTCTCAGGGGGCACAGGCCACTCGTCATTGCCACGGGGGCTGGGACAGCAGCACCCAGCAAAGGCACCTCCACCTCATGCTAGAGGAGAAGGTCTGGGCAAATGCCCGGCAGCTCTGGAAGGGCCATCGCCACCCTCGTCTGCAGAGGGACCAGCAGCGGGTGCCTGCCCAGTCCCACCCGCAGAGCGAGACTGCGTTTGTCCCTAGCTCACCCATAGCAGCCCTTTCTGAGGGTACTGGGAGCTCTGTCCAGGTGAACCCTCCATGCAGGGACAGGCACAGCTGGATCCCGTGGCCCGTGCTGCTGCACACCCAGAGAGCTGCCTGAGCTCTCCTGCTGCCAGGGACGGCTCTGTCAGCGGGGCGTGAGGCTCGGCTCCAAGAGAGCTGGAGCTGCCGGGCTGGCTGGGGCTGCTGCAGGTACCTGACGCCCCATGAGGGCAGGCGTCCCCGAGGCACCCAAGCATCCCCCAGCTCTACTTCCCACCAGCTCTTCCAGTGTCTCAGAGACGGGTGCCACCGGATAGGGTGCCCTCGGTGACTGCGTTTTGTCTCTGCTCAGCACCCTCTACTCTGTGCTGCTGGTCCTAAGAAAAGATGTGACTTTCTCATGCCCTCCTTAGCTGTGCAGGGAAATGAGCAGGACAGGGGCTGGACATACTCTGGGGAGATGGAAGACAAAGTCCTTCCCCAACGTGCCGGTGAGAACCGTTTCCACAAGCCTTCTCCCATCCCACTGGGAGACTACAGCCACATGCACCCACCCACTGACCACTCGTCCTCAGCTTTGCATCATGGTACAAAATGCTTCCCTGAGTCTCCCCTACGTTACACCTAATGTTACACCTATCCCTGGCAAACGCTTCAGAGATGGGGAAGAAAATGTCCAGCTATAGGCTGTGTGTTCACAAAAGCAGCCCAAGCTTTGTGGGAAAAAAAGACTCATAGCTCCAGAGAGCTTCTGAGTTTCAAGTCAAGGGTTTCGCACAGTGCTACCACTTGACTCAGCATCATGTTGGCTCTTGTCTGAGGCACAGAGGGCTGCTGGTTAAGAATAACTCATGGCATCAGGGTACAGGTCTGCAAATCTGACTCAAGGCTGGATCCACGGAGCAAACCCAGCCGGGATTCCTGCTGCCCGACTCGCGTGCAATGGAGAGCCCTCACCCCACACCAGGGCCTGCCCGGCCCTGAGCACGCTGCCACGAGGTTGGGGATGGATTAGCTCCAGACCTCCACGCCTGCTCAGCTCCTCCGCCAGGATCTCACTTTGGCTGCACCCCACCACGTGCAGTCCCACCCGGGGCACCCCATGTCCTGCCCGCCCTTCCCTGCAACACAGCACAGACCTGGGGGGTCTCTCATGGCCCCTTCCACCAAGAGGCAGGAGATGTGACCACGTGAAAGCACATCCCAGCATCCTCACCCTTGAGAGACCGGAGACAGCACGTCCCGGGGGGCGGCATGGCCCAGACACCACAGCAGAATAAAAGGGAGGGTTCACCCCCGTCCCAGCACCGCCGGGCGCGCGCCCATCATGCTGCTGACACCACCGCCCCGAGCAGCCCAAATGCCAACCTCCCGGATTGTGCGGGGCAGCGCAGGCAGAGCCAGCAGACCCTTCCTCCGGGCCACAGCCTGAAGCCCACCCAACAATAAAATATCTTCCAAATCAAACTGGTTTGAAGAAAATTTCATTTGCAGAAAAGCGTAACAAAAACAGAAAAGAAAGTTTCCAGAGGCGTCCAAATCCCCTTTTCAGTGTTTCAGTTTTTCAAATAACTTTGCTCCTTTATTCTCACATGTACACGCTAAAAATACACTGCATTCCCAGAAAAAAAAATGCCCCACCAAAGTGAAATATGTGAACTTTAAAAAAGAGGCGGTTTTGAAAGACCCACCTTGTAAAATTTCTCCTTTGTGGAGAATTTGGAACCTTTCAGGCTTTACTCCAGTGAAGAAGGAATCTAAACCTGAAATTCCTCTGCTGCAGGGAATGCTGTCCTCATAGCTCCAGCTGAAACTGCCCAGACAGATAAATACACTCAGAAAACAATTAATGGTGATCACTGGCAATGCTAGAAAATTCCTCAGCACCTTCCTTTCAAAGGAAGATCCAGCGATGCTGAACACCGCTCGGTACCAAGTGAGGTGGAAGAAAACATTTGATCTGGTTTGCAGAACTCGGACACCTTTCTCTCAGAGACCTGCCAGCTTTGCTTGCCGTTTGCTTGCTTTCACCCTCCTGCACAGACCATGCTGCAGATCTGCACCATAAATATTCTGCTGCTTATCTCATCTGGTATGCCATTAATTAGTTTGCAAAGCAGTGGGCATTCAAGTGCTTGAGCACTTTCATTTAAATTTGCCCTAATGAATTATACAAAATTATGAGCCAGATGCTAAATCTTGGTAAATCGGTGCAGATCAGCGGCCTGGTAAATATTTGGTGTGGCAGGATCTCACTGCGCCGTGACAGCAGCCCCTCATTTTCACCGAGGATAAATCTTCCAGGTGCATTTTGAAATGGAAAGGGGCTGTGACATCCTCCCCTTAATGTTCACCTGGTGGAAAATCCCTCCTGCACAAACACGAGGAGTCAGAACCTGGTGAGCGAGCTTGATTTAAACCTGGCTAGCAAGCTTGACTGAAGCCGAACCAGGAACGCGCAACAACATCTATCACGCTGCTACCTAAAGGGACACAGCTGACAAAACAGGACAGCAGTGTGACCCCCTTGCAGACATAGACCCTTCCTTGCTGCTATAGCCAACTGTGCGGTACACCAGTGGCTGCTCCAATGCAAGAGCCAGGACTGTGAGGAGGCACAGCTGTTGCAAAAAAACAGTATTTTGATCTGAACAGGGAAATATTCCCGTGATCCCTGCCAGGAGTGAGAAGACGTGCCATGGAGCGGTGGTGCTGCACTGCCTCACTCCTGTGGCAGAGCTTTTTGGAGTGCTGAGCGTGCCATGATTAGCCAGAGGCAATTAAGGAGCTTATTTCCTCCCAGCCGGCCCCTTGCCTCAGGCGGGTGCCCACGGGGCCTGTCCTGCAGTCTGCCGGCAGTGCTCACCACCACCTGCCTGGGAGCCTGCTTAGGCAGAAATTATGCAAGACCTGCAGAGCTGGACCCAAAATGCATGGTGGCTCCTGCAAGCACCCAGCCTGGGCTGCCAGTGCTGGGAAAACCACCCCCGCTCCTCCTTGCAAGGGGCTTCCCGGTGCCCTCTATGACATGGGCACCCAACTGGGTGTGCGGCTGCACTCCATGCGCCGTGATCGAGGGGTTGAATTCAACCACAGTGGGCTCCTCTCCACGTTCATGAGACTGGAGGTGATTTTGGAAGCTATGGCAGCGATGGACAGGGATTTGCACCCCAAGACTGGAAGCGAGTCCTTCCTCCCCCCTTACCCGGCACCAACCCCTTCCCTGTCTGGCTGCTCAGACGCTCCCCGAACTCCAGCAAACGACACCAGACAAACAAGCCAGAGGTTGCCAGCCCTGCACGCCGCACTGCTCAGTGCCACCCTGCCCACCTAGGAAAGGCGCAGCCAGGGGAGAGAAACCCACCCCCGGGCCCGTCAGGGGCTGCCGTCCCTGTGGCTGTGTCCCCAGGCACTGCCAGAGGGGACCCAGATTCTCCCAGGGCCTCACAACATCTTTGCTGTTTCAGTGCTGTTCCACCCGCAGACATTAGCATCTGGCGAGGAGCACTGCAGCCAAGTACCAGCCCTGCGTGTGGCATGGGGGGCCCCCGGCTCCGCTTCTCCCCTCCTCCTGGGAGGGGATGCACAGCCTTTCCAGCCGGGTCTGTTACAGGAGCATGAACCGCACGTGCGGGGAGCGGGAGCGGGATGAAATCCTGGTGAAAACAAGTCCCTGTGCGCCCCCCCCCCCCCCCACACAGCTGCTAACAGC
>NW_008795371.1:3510491-3521348 GCF_000699145.1 Aptenodytes forsteri | reverse complement strand
GCGCGGCGCGGGACCCCCGGGCACACCCCCGGGCCGGGGGCGGCCTCCCCGCCCCGCCAGCACGCCGGCACAGACCCCTGCGCACAGCAGGAGCCCCAGGCCAAAAGGCACCCCGGGCACATGGGACCCCCCGGCACAGCCAGAGCCCCAGGCCAAGAGGGACCACTGGGACAGATGGGACCCCTGGGACAGACAGGATCCCTGGGCACAGCGGGAGCCCCAGGCCAAGAGGGACCCCCAGACCAGATGGGAGCCCTGGGTGAAGTGGGGCTCCAGGCCAAAAGGGACCCTCGGGCCAGGAAGGACCTTGGGACAAATGGCACCCCTGGGCAGAGCAGGACCCTATGCAGACAGGGACCCCTGGGTGAGGCAGGAGTCCTGGGCCCGGTGTGCATCCCCAGTCTGAGATCGACCCTGGGCAGGCACAAGCCCTGGCTTGCCATGAGCCCCGAAGCCAAGCAGGACCCCCAGGCCGGGTGGGACACCCAACCTACGCTGGCTCAGCATGGGGGTGTGCTCAGCTGGGCACCTACTCCACCCACCCTGGACACCCACTCCAACCTCTGGTGCCAACTCCCCTGCTGTCCTGGAGAAGCACCCCCCGTGTCCAGCCCTGCGCACATTGCTGACCGTGGGGCATCCCCACTCGTGGCCTTCCCCTTGGCAGGTCCCCCGCACAGCCTGCACGTCCCCACCCAGCAGCGTGGAGCTGATCCAGTCCCTGCACGCTGCAATCCCTAACGCTGCAGTCCCTCAAGCCGGGTGGTCCCTCTGCATGCAGTGGTATCATCACCCCTTGACACCTTCCTCTCCCTTCCCACCCTCTGCCTCTCATTAGGACACCCTGGTAACTGTGCAGCTGCTCTCAGATGTCACATGTGGGAGAGCAGAGGACTCAGTTTCTTCATTTATTTCTGTTCGTCTCACTCTTCGATCCCTCTCCTCCGTCCTGGCCTTGTGTGCTGTGCTGAGCAGGGCAAAACTGGGAAAACTGGGCACTGGCAGCAGCTGGAGCCTGTGCAGGTCAGGGAGGGCCCTGGTGCTCCGCACATCCCGGGGCGTTCCCTGCAGCCAGGAGCACTGGGTCGGTCAGACACCACGGTGATGGGCACGCGTGAGACCTGGGCTGGCTGCAAGGCATGAACCCTGCTGCCCATGGGCAGCTGCCTGCCCACATTGGCAGAGGAACCGGCTCCAACCCCAGCCCCAAGTGTGTCCAAGCCCCTGCAGACAGGGAGGGCATCAGGAAAACCGTGTTAATTAGCTTTGTTTCCACTGAAAATGCTGGCAGATCTCCAAGGAATTCAGTGAGGTCATGGGTTGTCATGGCAACAGGAGGGAACCGGCTGGAATTGGGAAGGGTGCTGGCATTTCCAGGATGGAGCTGCTTGGCGTGGATGCTCGCTGGGACTGGGATGTGTGCCCGTGGCTGCCCCGAGGACACGGCCCAAGCTCCTGCCGGGTGCCGGATCAGTGCCAGAGAGGGACAGAGCAGCCCTGGACGGGAGCGGGAAGCAGGGCCGCACACAGCCCTCGGCACCCCGTGCCCACCTGCCCTGCCAGCTGGCAGACAGGTTGCTGGCCTCCCAGCTGAATACGCCCACTGTTACCCAAATTGCAAGCGGGTATTTAGCTCTAGGACTTTCCCCACCGGCACGGCTACCTGTCCTCCTCAAACAGGGCTCTCCCCTTTTCCATTTCCAGCCTGATCAGTTATGTCCCACATCCCGTTTCACCACCACAGCATGCTGGAGGGGTGAAAGATGGGTCAAAGCATGCAGTAGAAGGTGCTCCCCATGACCGGCCCATCCTGCCAGCCGAGCACTGTTCCAGAATAACCCCTGGAGAAGAAGCTGAGATACTGTGCGCCCGTGGCTGCTCCGAGGACACGGCCCAAGCTCCTGCCGGGTGCCGGATCGGTGCCAGAGAGGGACAGAGCAGCCCTGGACGGGAGCGGGAAGCAGGGCCGCACACAGCCCTCGGCACCCCGTGCCCACCTGCCCTGCCAGCTGGCAGACAGGTTGCTGGCCTCCCAGCTGAATACGCCCACTGTTACCCAAATTGCAAGCGGGTATTTAGCTCTAGGACTTTCCCCACCGGCACGGCTACCTGTCCTCCTCAAACAGGGCTCTCCCCTTTTCCATTTCCAGCCTGATCAGTTATGTCGCACATCCCGTTCCACCACCACAGCCTATGCTTGAGGTGAAAGATGGGTCAAAGCATGCAGTAGAAGGTGCTCCCCATGACCGGCCCATCCTGCCAGCCGAGCACTGTTCCAGAATAACCCCTGGAGAAGAAGCTGAGATACTCTCTGTCCCCTTCGTCTCTCTGCGGATTAGCCAGAGCCGAGCAGGCAGCAGCTGGGCAGAGCTGGGCGGTGATGCCCGTGGCTGTGGGGCCATGCCTTCTCGCAGCTCCTCATCATGGGGAGCGCACTCTGGGCAGTGCTGCCTGCTTTTGTGGCAGGGAGAGTCAGGCAGGACCTGCTGCGTGCGAAATGGTGCACTTGCACAAGGAAAGATCCTTCGTGGAAGCCTGCAAAATCTTGGATCAAATAATAACTTGGAAGCTAGCACTGCCAATAATTCCTATACTGGGCGAAAGTGATGGAAAGGAAAAACATACCCTATGAAAATGCATGCGCAGCAAGCCTGGCAGCAGGGCAGCGTGCGGAGCTGGGTGTCCATGCCAGCTCTCCCCGGGTCAGGAGGAACCAATACTGCACAGCAGGCAGCTGATGCTGTGGGGCTGGCTCCTCTCCCTGTGCAGCCTGCTCCCAGTCCAGAAGATCTGGAGTACAAAGCGGAGCAGGAGAGGAAAAGCCGTCTCATGCCCCGGGAGCAGCTGAGCCCTCCAGTCGGCCGTGGGGCCATGCCTAGGGACACGGTGTGCCCACTGCCTGTGGGGTGAAGGTCCCTGCTGCCCTCCGCTGCCTTGCTGGTGTGAGCAGGCTACTGTGAGGACAGCAGCGCTTACGGCACTGGGGATGAGCAGCATTTGGCTGTGGTGGAGTCGGTTCCAGATGAGGCAGCTGGACTCTGGTCCCCAGATAAGCGTTGGTTTAGCTTGGACTTCCCTTAGGTGATATGGAGGGTAATGGAAAAAATAGCTGACAGCTTGCAAAGCTCGAGCAAATACGGAAACTTTGATTTCTAAAACAAAGGGAGGTTTATTTTTTGCATGTGATGTTTGTTTTGATCAATTCTAAGGCGTTTGCAGCGTGACCCTTCTGTTCTGGGAAAGCAGAGGTGAAGCCTTTGTTGCTTCTCCTGAGCGCTGCTGCACAGAAGAGCCAGACCCACCACTGCTGGCTGCGGTGAGACAGGGAGTTTGTCCAGAGTTAAGATTTCCCAGGGTTTCCAAGTATTTTAAATGCAGTGGTTTCTTCTCTCTTTATTTAAGTGTTTAATAAACATTGAAGCAGTTCCTGTGGGCATCCTGCGCAAAGCTGAGGCTTGAGCCTGAGCAGAATTGTGCACAGCAGGAGCAGTTACTGCAGCAACACCCAAAGGCGCAGGGCCCGCTTGCAAGGGAGAGCTGGGGGGCCATGAACGCTGCTCGGGAGCAGCAGGCAGGGCAGGACAGTGGGGGACTGTGGGGGGCACACTGGCAGCAAGGGAGCTCCAGGAGTGGGACAGTCACCAGCAGAGATGTGTTGCTCCTAGCAGCTCTGAACACGCTGTGACGAGGTCTGGGGGACCAGGGTAGAGCATCTGCTGGGCAAGCGATAAGGCAGGCAAAGGACAGAGGGTGATAGCACCCATATGTAGCGTGGCTTGTTGGGGGCTTGGTGGGTGCCTGCACATGCAGCTGCAGGCTGAGCCCTGACCCGCCGGTGCGGCCCAGGATGGGTCTCTCGGTGCAGGACGGGTCTCCAGCAGGCTGCCTGCTTGTTCAGCACCGCAGCATTGGGATTTGCCTGTCCTCGCGTCTCGCCATTGTTACCTGGGCAGGTGCAAAGCCTGTTGCTGTGCACTGACTCCTCGTGAAACGCATCCTGTGATTTCCACGCCAAAATAATCAGCTGTGGAAAGCATGGCCCTTGCTGCTCTCAGCCTGTGCTTCAACCTCTTGCATTAGTGGGGCTCACATTGACTCAGCGGGCGGCAGGCTCTTTTATACGCCAGCAGCCTCCTCACGAGCTCAGTTCCCACACAGTCTCCTCCCTCTTTCAGGCTTGGATGGAAGAAACAGTTTGCCACTCTGTACATCCAGCTCCGGCGGGGCGCACAGGCCAGGTGCTGACAGCTCTCTATCCATGGCTGACACCCGTGCTCAGCAGCGTGGACATTTCCCCATCTCTGTGTGCAAATGCTCCTCGCAGGGCTGGCTCTCAGCACCCGTCGTGCCTGGCCGGCGGGGGTGAAATGCCCTTGGGAAGAGCCCCGCAGGGCACTGCTCGCCAGGGGCGGGGGGTTCCCTGCAGCAGTGCTCTGGGAGCACATCCCTGCTCCCCTGGGGTGTTATGTGGCTCGTGATGGTGAGACTTGCTGCCTGCTGCACTCATTACTCCTTTTCCCTGGGATTTCAGATGCTTGCTGGCCCCTCGGGCTGCCGAGTGCATCTCACTGGCTGAACTGCAGGCTGAGGATGCTGACACTAAACATGTGCACAACAAAAAAAAATGCAGCCTTGCCAGCTCCCCACATGCTGCCGGGTAATGTGGGCGCTGGTATTTATTGTCAGCTCCCCCAGCTCCCGCTCGTCCTCTCCCGTAAAGGCCGGGCTTGGCTGCCACCCACGGGAAGCTGCCGGCAGCGGGGAGAGCCAGCAGGCAGCTGGTGAGGCACAGCCGAGACGCTGCTTGAGGAGCTCCTAGCCTGACAGCACAGAGACCAAAAACAGGAGGTTGTACTTCTGGTGACAAACTCATTTCCTTCATTTGGAGCTGGAAGTAAAACGGGCATTTTTATCCAGTCAGGCTCAGAGGCATCAACCCGGGCTGAGGCATCGACAGGGCAGGTGCTGACTTTTATGTCATTAAAATGTGTTTTCCCAGGACACAGCGTCATTCCAGGCTGCTGACAGCCAGGCACACACTTACTTTCAATTCTGAGCATGGATACTTGTTTCATGCCCCCTGAGCTCCTCTTCTCTTTATTATGTGTACAGTGTGCTTCCAACTGCTATGAGGGATGCAAAGTGTCTTGGACTCTGCCCAAACTGGGCTTTCTGAAAGGAATCAGCACAAGCTGTGGTCAAAGTCAAGTCCATGGGCTTGGGCTCCTAAATCACACCAGCAAGCTTGAAAGTCCCATCCTTGGTTGAGCAAGTTAAATCTGTACTTAAGATTTAGCTGCAGCAGGTGCCCGGCGGGTGTGCTGTCACTGTGCTCCACGTGCCACTCGAGGAGGTTTCAGCTGATCCTGCTTGCTATGCCTGCATCCTGGGGCAGGGTTGGGCTGAGCCGGGACGAGTGGGGTTAGGAGCAGCTCTGTGGGAGCAAGGGCTTGGCTCTCTGGTGGCAGGGAGACAAAACCCACCAGGCTGTAGTGCAAAAGCAAAGTTTTTCCATTCTTAGCAGCAAACTTCGAAGGAGCAGGAATAGTAACTTCACATTTACTTCCAAGGCACCCTGGCTCCTTGGTAGAGCTGATGGTGTACCAGATCATCTGTGGACAGGACAAAGCAACCTGATTCAAAAGGCACCCCATTTAGAGCTGCTCTCAAGTGTGCCCTTGATTTTTATCCAATTCCCCAGCAGTGCTCCAGTGCTCTCTTCTTTGTGTTCTCAGAAATATTGCTAGGGCAATGGCAGGACAGAGAAGAGATTTTCAAAGCACAAGTAGATATCTGTCATGTTCACACAAAATGTCAGTGCTACAGTCTGGTAAGCAATGCCCTCTCCGATGCACCAGCATCAGGAGAGTTGGACTCAGCACTTTATTGCACAGTTCTCTGCTAATTGGCCCCATCCAGTGTTTCATTTTGGCAGACCAGGTTCCTGTTACTACCATCACGCATTTAACCTTCCCTGACAGAGGAGTCTCCAGGGGAGAGAGAAAACCTGGCTCCTGGGGACAATCTGCGAGCACAAATCTGCAGCCAGCAGCCCCTCCCGCTGCGAGCCGGAGCAGCACTGCTCTCATCACCCACACTCTGGCCTCCCCAGCCTTTGCTTTCTGCCCAGGGCAGCTCCATTGCACGTCCTGGGGCTGCTCCCCCCAGGTGAGAATGGCCGTGCTGCTGTGGGTGGGTGCTGTTCCCTCCGGGCAGCCCCTGCTCCTGCTGCTCGGAGTAAAGCTCGGGTGCTGAGGGGCTGCCCTGCCCTCTCTGAGCAGGCAGGTGCTGAGAAGCCCAGGGCCGGTGCAGGTCGTCTGCTCCCGGTGCCCCTACAGACCCGCACAAGAACCTGCTCTGAGGCTGGGAAGCAGAAGAGCAGGAGCCCAGACCCCACAGCCCAACTGCACTAGCACTGCAGTGTCGCCGGCAAGGCGCTGGCTGCTGGGTGGGCTCCTGCCACCGCCTGCCATTGCAGAGGGAAGAGTGGTAGCCAGGTCCCTGCGGCTCAGGATGCCTCTGGGCTCTGGGTGTCACTGGGCTGGTGGCACGCTGCTGTGTGGGGTTCTCCAGACAGGCCACCGTGGCTTCCTAGCAGCGTTGATCTGCAGAGATCAGCAGCTTCCTCTCAAAGGGGCTGGTGGGGAATACTTGTGGAAACACCAAACTGAAGCTTTGGTGTGCCACAGCTCTGTGCAGCCGCCCCTCCTCCTTGCACACGCGTTTCCCTCCTGCTTTGGCACCGCGGTTGCTGTGTAACTCATGGCATTGCCACGTTTGGTTTCTTCAGGTGGTGGCCGCTGACCAGGCTCCAGGACAGGGCACTCCTGGCACTGCCCGGTGCTGATCTTCAATCCGTAACGTGCCCCTCACCTGGGAATAAACAATAGGATGAATGCGGATTTGCCAAGTGGTTTATGTGGGAAAAGCATCTTCTCCAACCGTGTTATAAATCCCTCAGTAGTAACTGGTTTCACAAGCCAATGGTTCTGGAAACCTACCAGGCGCTTCGTCTATTTTGAATTTCACTAATTCAATGGCTGGTGAAACCAGAAAACAAGCCCTGCAGAGAGAGGTTCTCCACAAACACGATGGAGTTTAAGCAACCTCCTCCCTCTTTTGCAAGGCAACTTATTATGTAAAAATGCAAATAACACCCATGCGAAGCGGCAGAGCCGTAAGTGCCCAGAACAGCGCTCCGGCGAGGAATAACCCGTTGCTCCTGGATGTGTGAATCACAGGCACAAGCAGTTTGGTTTACAAGCGTTTGCAGTGCAATGTGTGCTCAGCGGCCGTAAAGGGCCCTTTATGCCAGGGCTGTGCTGCGCCACGCTAACGAACAGTGTGCCGGGAGGGCAATCCAGACGAACCGTGGTAATTTCCCTTGCTACTCGTGAGCACTTAGAGGGTTTGCAAAACTTAAACGCTGGTAAGAGCTGCCCATTGACTCCTCAGCTGAAGGAGCCCATAACGTGTTTGAAAATCAATGCCCTCCTGGAGCGTGAGCTCAGGAACAGTGGTGGAGCACGTGTGAGTGCTTTGAGCGTGCCAGGCAGGACAGGGACAGGGGCAAGGGCAGGAGGGGTGCCAGGGAGGTGGCACAAACCTGCAGCCTGGGGACAGCCCTGGCCAGGGCACGGTGCTGGTGCATTGGGCTCACCGGGGAGCA
Source organism: Aptenodytes forsteri (assembly GCF_000699145.1). Lineage (NCBI taxonomy): Eukaryota > Metazoa > Chordata > Aves > Sphenisciformes > Spheniscidae > Aptenodytes > Aptenodytes forsteri. The sequence goes on along the minus strand of NW_008795371.1, from coordinate 3,513,679 downwards.
GAGACTCCTCTCCCAGACTGAGCCCCACTGGTCCCAGGTGCCCAGGAGAGTGGGGAGATGAGGGAAATGGACTCAGGAGATCTGTGATCCCAGAGCCTTCAGCTGTAACCTCTTCCTCCTGTTCCCAGGTTCTGGCTTTGTGTTTCCTTCCCTGAGCTGAGCCAGTGAAGCTGCAGCTCTCCCTGGCCAAATCCTGCCAGCCTGGAGCCATCTCGCATCAGAATTAAGCATGGCATATGGTGTCCTGGCACCGGGGTGGCTCCTGTGCCCTGGGGACACCATGCTGTCACCCTGGGAAGGTGCTGGGCTCCAGGAGGGACGAGGTGCCCCATGCACCCCGTGGCTGACCACTGGTGGGAGCTGGAGCTTGCCCAGAAGCAGGAACGCCTGCTGAGCTGCAGGGCTGGAGCCTGAGGCACCAGTGGAGGACAGAGCTCTGCCCCAGGCCCATCACCCACCCAAACCCCTCTCCAGCCACCTCCTGCAGAGAGGACAGGTAGCAAACGCAGGCTGCAGTGCAGACACTGCCCTTCCCTGGCTACACGCCTGCTTCTCCCACCACGCCACGAACCAGAGACTTCCCTCCTGCCTACACAAGCGATGGCTCCCGATGCCAAGGACCCACCTGCAGCCAGCGCCTGGGGTGGCATCATTGTCTTGGAACCCGCTCAGTGACATGCACAGAAAAAGGGCTTTGTGTGCACATGGCTCGGAGTGTGAAGGGCTTTCATCAGCCAGGAGTCTGAAATAACTTCTCAGAGGAGGGAATTCCAGATGCTCCAAGAGGTGCTGTGGCATGCTGGGCTGGAGGAGCTGCGCTCCCACTGCAAAGTGTTCTCCCATCTAGTGGCTAAAATAAAAATCGTTGGTGCAGCCTGGGCAGAGTGAGGAGCACTCGCTGGGGTTAGCGGGCTGCATCCTCGCCGGGCAGTGGCCATGCCAGGCAGGGTGAGTGCCACCAGCCCCGCTACTGGTATGGACGTCCCTTCTCATCTCGCCCCACTTCCCCGCCAGCACCAGGCCACCGGCGCTGGAGCGGAGCAGACAGAGGAGTGACATTTGCGTGAAGTGAGGGGGAGAGGGATGTATAAATCAGGGCTCCTCACCAGCATGAAGATGCTGTGAGTTCATTAGGCTAATTTGTCACTTAGAACTAAACTCTCTGTGCTGGGTGTCAAGAAGGGGCTGGCTGTGCCTGACCCCCAGGTGCCAGCAAGTCAGCCACACTGCAGAAATCATGTATTTGTTGACATTTTTTAAATGGAAAGCTTAAGGACGGTTATTATGCTGTGCAAAATGATTTCAGCAGCCCTTTGAACTGCTAAGCTATTCTCTGGGAATCTCAGTGCCGGAGATGACAACATGGTAATTTATGCCAGCAGCTCTTGCTCACTCTCGAGCCTGCAGAGGGGACTGCTGGCACTCCTCGTCATGTAGTGCTTGGGTGCCAGCTTCTTCACCTGAGATACGGGGGGTGGAAAAGAGTTGCCTTCCCACATTTCATCAAGTCATGGCTTGCTCGGGTCCTTCCCCTCCTGGAAGGGGTGCGGAGCAGCGTGAGGCATGGCAACGTTTTACCTATCGGGGACCCACATTTGCATGGAGCAGCTCCAAGGCCACCAAACCCCAGCAGCCCCTCCAGCCCTGCAGCAGATGAAGCAGCCAGCAAGGATAACTGCACAGCCTGGAAAAGACACGCCAGCTTTCTGCTGGGGGAGGCTGCGCAGCCCAGGCAGAAGCTCCAGGAATGGCGGCTCGGCAGCAGGGATTGCAGCACCACAGGCACGCTGCTGGCGGGACAGGCCGGGAGAACAGAGGCTGGGGAGATCTCCCAGTGCTCAGGCCCGACTTTGGGTGCTCCCAGTCTTCCTCAGTGTCACCCTGCTGCTGGGCTGTGCCAGGGGGTGTGCAGCCCCTCAGTGCCAATGGGGGCTGGCGAGGGCACCGGTAGCCAGGTTGTTGGGCTGACTGTTTCGTCTCCCAGCCCAAGAGCTCGTGGATTTGCTTTCTCCACAAATCATTTTGCTGCCCCGGGAAGCTACAGTCTCTTTCAGGTAACCGCGAGCAGCCCAGCATGGTCCCAGCTGAAGCATGGCCAGGTGGCACAGTGCCCACCGTGCCCGCTGGGGCCACCACGCTGTTGGGATGATCCCTGCCTGCCTGGCGCTTCAAGGCTGGCAGCGCATCCCCCGGCAGCCCTGGCTGCGATGGGCAGCTCCTGTTACCACGAGGGCAGCCGCTCCCCTGCTGTCCCCTGGGCACACCAGCCTGGCAGTGCATTCATCTGCTCTGCGGTGCCGTGGGTACCTGCTGGGTCTGTGTGTCCCAGCTGGCCTCAGCTGTCCCCGGTGCCACCTTGCTCCACTGGGACGATGACACTGCGTCTGCCCAGCCGAGCAAGAGCATCGGGTACCTGGGCACAGACAAAAATTGTCCCCATCCCGTGGCAGGGTCAGGCAGAGGGAAGAGGCACCGAGCACCCTGCTGTGGCACCCCGAGCCGCTGCAGCACCCCGAGCCACTGCAGCACTCTGAGCCGCTGTCCCTTGGGCTGGAGGAGGATGCGCATTGCTTGTGGCCGGGCCTCGCGTTCAGCGTGTGTGATCGCCTAACATGAATCATTAATTTCTCCATGGAGAGCTCCCGGGGGAGCACACAGCTGCCACTGTGGGGGCTGCGTCCTGTGCGGGGGCCAGGTCGCTGCCAGCACTGCGTGCCGGCGCCGGGCGCCTGAGTGCACCGGGGAGCTGTTACGGGATGGGAGTTCTGCTGCTGCTAGCAATTTGTGTCAAGAGCAGAACCACACTGGGCTTCCCGAGCTGCCGCGGGAAGGCTCACTCAGTGCACATACAGCAGTGATTTGGTATCCAAACGTTATTTTTAGGCATTTCTGAGACAAACTGGAGCATTTTACAAGCCTCTCTGAATGTATTACAGCTAAAATGTATTTTATGTATTTGTGTGATCCTGTACTTCACAGGCCAGGGGTCCCTGCTGTTACATACAATATTTGCTGCGTGATAGACACAACACTGAAACCTCCCCTGAAAATCACAGCTGCAGACTTTTAAAGACGTTTCCTGTCCCTACAGGTACAAAGTATTTTCAGGTACAAACATCCCCACACACCCTGTGCCTGACTTTATTACTCTGCTTTTGACTGGCCGTGTCCATCTGGTCGTTCACAGC
>NW_008795371.1:3504803-3510025 GCF_000699145.1 Aptenodytes forsteri | reverse complement strand
GCTGGGAGGTTTCCGTGCTGCAGCTCACAGCACTGCCAGCCGCTGCTGAACGGCCAGAGCAGGAGCTGGGCTGTGCCATGGGTGCCCAGCCCCGTGCACAGCACCCCCAGCCCCCCACCAGTGCCCCGGGCATCCCCAGGAAACCACCCCATATCCCTGGGGGAGCATCCCCCCATCCCTAGGAAAGCACCCCACATCCCAGGGGAGCACCCCATGCCCCAGAGGAGCACCCCGGCACGTGCCAGCCCGGGGTCGCTGGGCAGAGAGCAGCCCCGGCCATGGCTTTGGGGCCGGGAAGGAGGGACACAGGCCCCTCTGGCCTCAGGAACAAGGGGTTGGTGGTGGTGGCAGCTTTCGCAGGCAGCTGGCCACCCAGGGCGAGCACAGCGCAGGCTCATGCCAGGGTGGGTGAAGAGCCTCGCACCACCTCGTGCTAAAGCTCTCCTGAGCTCTGGTGCACAGCAGCACGGCGGGGGGGGGTGCTGCGGTGCCAGCTGCTCAGCCCTCCCGGGGCAGGAGGTGGCGCAGAGTGGGAGCACAAAGCAGGCAAACCTCAACCCCCCCAGTTATGGCCAGGGAGGGGGATGCCTTGCAGCAACCTCCTCTACGTTGTCCTCTCTCCCTCCCAGCCCATCCAGGTGCTGCTGGCAGCACTGAACCTCTGTCAAACCTCCCGCAGGCAGAGGATTAGATATTAAAGAGTTGCATCATTTGCGGGAGTCTACGGGCTCCTTTGCATATCAGAGCCATAAGGATCTGCTGGAGAGGCAGATGGGAGCTGGAAAACAGGCAGCCCCGAGCTGCAGGCTGAACCAGGCATTGTCCCAGGGTGGAGAACAGACAGAATAAATGGAAGCACTTCTTAATAATACTTACTACAAATTCCCTGGTTAGGGTTCATTTTTTCCCTTCACATATGTAGGTACCATCAGTATTTGGGGGCAGGGAGGGCACATTTGCTGTTCCTTGCCATTTCTGCTCAGGAACCCCACGGGTGGGGATGGAGCAGTGGCACGCCGGGCTGCCCGTGGCCCCTGCGAGGGGTCCCTGGGTACGCAGCCAAAACCAGGCTCTTAGTGGGCTGCTTTGCTTGCAGCACCGGTAGCAAAACACTGTCATAGTGCTAAGCCATGATGGAAAAAATCCTAATAGCTGGCCCGTTTGCCATGTCCCTGGCAGGATATTTGCACTGGAGCCAAGGTTTCTGAGAGCAGCCCTCTGCCCTGCCTCATGGGTGCGGAGACATTCGGGTACAGGGGCTTGGATCCCAGGTTCCCATGGACGTAACACCTCCGTGTGCTGGCTGAGTGCATCGGGGTGGGATCAGGGACAGCCTGTTCGATGGCCCCGCTGTAAGGTTGGGACACGGAAGGTTGATGTTGATGCTGTGGGCACGGCTCCTTCACAGAGCATCCCTGGCGAGCGGGGGACCGCACAGCCCTGCAGCATGGACAGCGGTGTTGGCTGAAACATCGTATTTATCGGTTAAACTTCAGGGCAGGGAGATGCTGCTGCAGCAGAGCTGACAAGCCAAACCCCACGTTCAGTCCGGCAGTAGTGAACCGGCCGCCACCGGCACGAGCCACATAGGATCATAGAATACCTCAAGGTGGAACAGAACCCATAAGCATCTCCGGCTGCTTCAGGAGCAAACCCAGCTGTGCAGCTTCACTGCCCCACCTCGTCCTCTGTGGGCAGGACAGAACCAGGGCACGTGTGCGGCAGCGCAAGGAGTGGTGGAGCATCTTCCCTGGCTTCCAGTGCCAGCTCTGGGCTCCCCAGCAGCGAGCAGAAACCCCCATTTCTGGTTCTGTGGGAAATACAGAAAATCTGTGGGTACTGCCAGCACTGTCAGTGAAGTATTAGTAACTCCTGGGTACATTTAATGAGCAGGAGGACTAAAATCACACTTTGGTATTTCAGTTTTGTCAGCAGTATGATGGAGTATTTTAGACGCTTGGACATTTGCTGCAGGAAAAGACAGCTCCTAGCAAACAAGCAGATAATGCTCAAGTGATATCAGGCTCCTGCAAAAACCCAGAGCTTGGTCCCCTTCAAGGTGTCTGTGCGAGGCTCCTTTGTGCCTGCCTGGCTGCCACTGCTCTCGGCAGTGTGGGAGGCCGTTCCCAGCAGGATTCCCTATCTCCCCGTGGGTGCACACACGGCAGCTCTTGCCATCCTGCAGATTGAGGCAAAAGCTGCCCCTTTACCCCTCTGAGCACATGGCACAGTGACATTTGCAGATGGAATAGCTCTACACATTTTCCCTTATTAGGCTTCAGAGTCAACATCACACTGGGGTGAAGGGGAAGGGCTCGCGCTACTCTGAGCTGCTGCCACAGGCACAGAAATTACTTTCCCTAAGCTGAAATTTAAAGCAGAGCCGTGCTCCCCGGTCCCCTGACTCGCACAGCTCCGCTGCCCGTGCCCGGCGCTGGGTGGCCCACACCCACCTGGGGGTCCCAGTCCCAAGCATCTTCAGCAGGGTGAGGGCCGGCTGAGGCGGGAACACAGGGAATAAATCCAGCTTTAAACCCTTCCCTGAACCTGGGTCTCTGAAGGAGTAGTGTGCTACTTTCTGTTCTCTAATTAAACTAATATTGCATCTTACTAGTGAAGAACGAGTAAACAAACAATTAAAGACTTGATGAGGTGTTAAATGTGACACCGGCAGGAACAGGGAAGGAGCTGAATCAAAGAGCCAGGCTCTGTCTGCAGTGGGGCAGGCTGCGGCAGGGCAGGCAGTGGGGCAGCCCCCGAGAGTTGTGCATGCACAAGTGTGTGCAGGTGTGCGTGTGCATGCATGTATGTGCACACGTGTGGGTGTGCGTGTAGAAAGCCCATGGCCTGATCTGACCAGCACTCAGAAAAGGTGGAGCTGCCCCAGGTGGAGAGAGGATCTGGCAAATCTCTGACAAACAGCATCCTTCCAATCCCAGCAGGCTCACACACATCCCCAAAATAAGATATTTATGTATATGTATATAAAAGAGCTTTTTTTCCAATTCACTGCTTTCACGAAAGGCTGAAGAGGGCTCCAATCCTTCCACCCGTCTCTCAAGAGCACACCAGACCTTTATTCAGCAACACTAAAAGCAGATCTGGCCAAGTCTATTTTTGACATCTCCCTGGACACTTTCAAAAACCGAGCTCTGCTCTCCGAGCTGGGAGGAAAGAAAATGGCAAAGCTCCGTCTGCGATCTGCCTGCACCCCGGGCAGTCCTGACCTGGAGGGCCTGGGCTGCTCCAAGGTGCTGCCTGCTCCCCATGGGACACTGCCAACAGGGAGAAGGTGCAAAAGCAGACCCCGAGCATCCTTCCTTGGGACGTGTCCAAAGGGGAGAGCCGGGGCTTGAAGCCTGTGCTCGGCTGGCCAAACCCAAAGCCATGGGTGCACGTGGAGGGGCAGCAGCCGGGACCTCAGGTTTGGGCTTGTACCTAAACCCATTTTTGCAGCCTGACCTGGGACAGGCAGTGTTTCAAGGCTGCTGTAAAACCTCAGGTGCAACCAATTTGGAGGGCAGCCCTGCACGCTCAGCATAGCGGAACTGCTCTTGTTCAGACACCTGAAAATTAAGACCAGGGTTTTTCAGCCCCCTCCAAGCCTGGGACAGACAAGCTGTGTTAATGCTGCAAGAGATTTTGGTAGCCAGGTACCAGGGAGAAGCTTTGAGGACAGCAGCTGCTGAGCTGGGTCTCTCTGAGCTCGGAATGTGTGCGTGCCGGTGCAGAAAGTGCTGGGCGGCATGGCTGGATCACCTTGGACAATCCGTCCTGGGGCTGGACACGCCGTGCCTGGGTGTGTAATCCCCAGGGCCACCAGGATTAGCCCAAGGAAGCAAGGCTAGCACACTGCTGCAGATGCTCCCGGGAACAGCCCTGCCAGGGGGAGCTTCTGGCTAATGTTATTGCACACTTTAGCCCATCTCTAATTAAGAATTTAATAACCGAATCTCTGGAAGCAATTAATTACTTATTGTCATGGAGAAATTGTTTCTCCCTGTCTCTCTACCAGCAGATTCGGAAGACGACAAAGCACTCCCATATCTGCTAAGAGGCAACGGTTTAAGGAGATGCAGGAGCCACAGGACTTGTTTTGAGTGGGTGAAACAAGCCCTGATAGCAGACAATGCTATAAATACACCAGACGACGCAGGCGGCTGTGGGCAGGATACAGGTGTCATTCGCTAAACCAGTTAGTTCCCCACTTGCCGTGTGGCAAATGCTCCAAAATTACCCACTGATCAGCTCCACATTAGCTGCTTACACAGGCGGGTGGGATTATCCACACCAAGGGCACGGTGGGGATACCACAGTGACTATGACTCCTGCATCCCTCGCAATGCCGCACTTCAGCCAGGGCTCCGCAAACAGGAACAACGGCCCAGTGAAGCTGGTTGTCTGCACACATCTGCTGTTTGTCAGGCAGGGTGTCCCCACTTCCACCAGTACCGTGCACAAGCAGCCAGCCAGGATAATTACACCACTGCGTGATTAGTGCTGTAAGAGGGCAGGGCTTTTCCACAGCATCCCAGCCACGCTTGGGGAAGGGAGCCAGGAGAGCCTCCAGCTGCCCAGGTAGGACAGACCGTCCCCAACGGCAGGATGGTGGTGCAGGGGCACGAATGGCCCTGAGATGGAAAGATCCAGCAGCCGGAGCTGGATTTCTGCCAGGTGCTTTGTGCAGCCCTGGGGGGACCAGCAGCTCCCCCTCCACACAGCAGCCAGTGGCAGGGGGAGGTCCTGGGGGACAGGGATTTCTTCCATCCCTGCGGGAGCTGCAGCTCCAGAGATGGAGGTTCAGGGCAGCCAGGGAAGCATCCCAGGGTCAGGCAGCATCACTCCCATCATCCAAAGCAAGTGGGGAGCCCAGCAGGCTGCAGGAGGTCCCGCTCCCTCGTGCTGCAGAGACGGGGTAATTTGGCTTCCCCATACGGAGCCATCCCCCTTGCCCAGCTGGGATCCCCCCTCGGCCGGGGGCGGCCTAGCCTAGTGCCACTTGTCCCCAGGGGCTGGGGGAAGCGGACCCCAGGCTGCTGCCTGTTCATCCGAGGCCCGCAGCACCGGCTCTCCTCCCCGCAGCGCTTCCCCAAGCACGCGGTGCAGCAGCCGCAGATGGCACAGTGAAAGGTGCCCTCGTCCCCGTGTGCCCCAGTTCGCTGGCTGGCTCCCCTCGCCCAGCCAGGACAGCCGGCCCCGCCGGCGAGGGAGAAGCCTGGGGC
>NW_008795371.1:3485666-3502811 GCF_000699145.1 Aptenodytes forsteri | reverse complement strand
AGTGCAGTGCCACTTGTCCCCAGGGGGGAAGCGGACCCCAGGCTTCTGCCTGTTCATCCGAGGCCCGCAGCACCGGCCTCCTCCCCGTGCCAGCCGGCCCCGCGGGCGAGGGAGCAGCCTGGGGCCGGGTGAGATGAGCCCCGCTGACCCGCGCTGGCGCTCGCCCAAGGCAGCGCACTGCTGCCGGCCGTACCTGTCTCTGCAATGCATCAGCGACACGCTGTGTCTGTTCCCTCTCTCCCAGGAGCAAGCGCAGGGATGGGTTCGTGAGCCCAGCGATGCCGCAGCAGCTGCTGGGCCCGCACCCGCTGCAGCGTGGGTCTCGCTGCCCCTGCACCGGCACCAGCTCACAGGGCTGCTGCACTGGCAGGGGCAAGGACCGGTCCTGCTGGCAGGGGTGCAGGGGCTCGCCGCCATGCTGGGAAGAGGAATTTCACCGTTTTCAGGAACCCACTGGATTCCCAATGCAGGAACACACCAGCCCGACCCGCCTCATCCCAGCCCAGCTCGGAGCAAGGGAGGGGACCCCGTCTTCCAGCAGGCTAGACCCCCTAGGTTGCACCTCCAAGGGCGTTGCAGCAGGGATGGAGGTTTTGCTGCACTCTCCCCCTGAACCGGGTCCTTTCACTGCTCCCATTTCCCAGAACAGAAACAACCCCAAATGCGTCTCCATCATTCAGGGGTTTAATTAGCTTGTTACCCACTAGATGGAGGGCAGAGACCCCCTCTGCACCCTAGTTCACCTTCCTGGGAAGAAAGTGCTGTGTCAGGCCTCTCGCCTCATTAGCTGCCTGTCGTTAGCAGAAAGACTTTGGCTTTACAGCACCTGGCAAAGCCCCACCGTTTCCCAGCTCCCATCCCCTGCACCAGCAATCCCACCCACCCATACCAAGGGTGCCCTGGGTGCAGGCAGGGCTCTAAGCCTGCCCGCAGCAACATCCCTACCTTGGGGCTGTCCCACAGAGACATGACCCACATCTGCGGCGCCTTTGCATCGGTGTCCACCACCCTACTCCGGGCTGCACCACCTTCCTCACACCCAAGCCACAACTCCTGGGCACTGACCCTTGTTTCAGCAGGGGTGAAGTTTTACATGTTGTTACAGTCCCTCAGCAACTTTGTTGGGGTTTTTTTTGGCTACTGGACAGAGCTGGTTCACTTGTGGAGGTGGGGGACCCTTCTCATTTGTCCTGCGTTTTCCACAGTGTATTTTAGGCACACATGTATCATCATCCTCACCTCGCAGAGAAGGTGCACAGAAGGCAGAGTGATTTGCCCAAGGTCCTACAGAGAGTCACGGGCAGAGTGAGGAGAGGCCCCAGGTCCCCTTGTCCTTGCTGGATGGTATTTGCAGCTGTGCCAGTAAATGAGCATTAATGCTTGCAGAGAACAGTGAGCCCCCAGAGCTGCCCCGAGACCCACAGCAAGGGGACCCAAAAACCTTCCCTGGAGCTCAATGGGGAGAAAGCGCCGAAGTTTGGCACACGCTGCTCAGTTCCACATTGCAATGGGATTTGCTGTAACAGATTCCCATCAGTCACAGAAGAGTGACAGATTTATTTTTAATCAGATTAAGCATTTGCTGCTGACAGAGCACATCTCTGTGCACAGGCAGACTTTCCAGCAAGCAGTGCCCACAGGGGAAACGTTGCAGGAAAACACCAGGGAAGGCAGCGACCGAGCTCAGCTGGCTCATAAATATGTTTTAAGATCATTTTAATCCAGATGTGAGTGTCCCATCAGGGCTTGGCCAACGCTGGGTTCACCCCAGCCCCGCTTGCTGCAACGCGTTCCAGGCAGGCTGCCCCAGGCTGGCACCACCACAGATGCAGATGCCGGGCTCTGTAGGTTGTTTTCATGTTGGTTATTGAAACAAATAAAACAAAACATTTGCTAATGCAGGGAGATTCTTCTGGATAAGGCAAATTAATCAGATGTGATTCATTCTTGTGCTTTCTCTGCGGGACAGAGGCAGATTGGGGGATTAGCAAGCTGGACAGGAATACCGCGATCATGTGAATCTCAGCCACCCAAAGGCTCTGCCGCCTCGGGTCCGGCAGGAGCAGCTGGGCTGCAGCACTGGGGCTGGTTCAAGCATCACTGGCAGCAGAGAATCAATTACGGGCATGTTAAGTTGTCCTAATGAATCCAGAATTAACCAGGACACACTTACGAGTCGGTTTGTTTAATTCCCATTTCCAGGTACCGGCCCTCTCCTGTCCTTGCCGGCTCCAGCAAAGAGGTGCCCACTGACAATATTTTCTCTGATCAGCTCAACCTACACTTGTCCCTGTGAAAGCAAATAGATCCAAGCCTCCACCTTCAGTCCTTTAAATCAGACTCAAACCTCTGTCTCCAAGTTTTCAATTTCCTTCTCCACGTGCAGACCCCAGAAAGAAACACTGTTCTAACAGTGCTTGCAGCAGTGGATGTAAGCGATACGGTCTTCATGACATCGTGTGTTCTCCCATCACAAGCACAAAGGCTGCTTCAGCTCTATAGGACACGGCAATGGCTTGGGCTCCCGTCTCTGCTGCAGTCCCCTATGAGCCTCAGCTCCTGTCTGAGGCACCACCTGCCAGGATGGGGACACAGCCCAGGTAAGCGGCTCCTCTCTCTTCTCTCTTGGCAGATGCAGGAGCTTATATTTGCACAACCTAAGTGTAAATGGTTTGCTCGAACCTACTTTTCCACTCCTTAAACCTGTGTGTCACATCACCTGCAAACACTTGTAGTAACGATTTTCTATCTTCTTTTAGGTCATTGGCAAAACATGTTTGATAATGCAAGTCCAAAGCCTTGTCCCCAGAGGCCCCACTGCCCCGTTCCAGTCACATTTCAGGGCTGACCCATCAGTCACTTCAAGCCATTTAATGTACGCACTGGTGAGTGCGGCATCCCAGGTACCCAAGCTGCCGACTGCCATACCAGAGCTTACGGCAGCCCTACTTATGCTGTCACTGTACCAGCTCGGGCTCCCACCCCTGCCACAACCATCACCAGATCCAGCTGCCAGAAAAGGAACTCCATTGACCTCAATTACCCTCTTTTAATTCTTGATTAATGGAGTCTGGTAACACATGTTGCCAAGCCTTGGGCCAGGCTGACAGCAGTGCAGGCAGCCTGGCCAGACTTGGCTCTTGCTACCGTTGCTGTGCCGCGCACCCCATCGTGGCTTGGGGTGCAGCTCCCTGGGGGGGTCCATCCATTGCTTTCCATGGGGCTGCCCTCCGGCACAGCTGGGGGTGAGGGGGTTCTCCCAGACTCGCTCCCCTCCTCTGCTCCCACTGCAGCGACCCAAGGGGATGGCCTGCTGGAGGGATAAGCCAGCAAAAAAAAACGCACATAAAAAGCTGTTTTCCAGCAGGTCAGCCTGTCCTGCTGGAGTTGGAAGAGATGACGTGAGCCAGCCATCAGCACAGCGAGCAGGACTGCATTGCCTCAGCGATCAAAATCCCAGTGAAACGTATCACACCGGTGCCTCACGGAAAATTAATCACCTGCATTTTTACATCCTTAAAAAAAAAAAAAAAGAGCACCTTTTGTGCAGGGACCCAGGGCCATGTGCTGTTCTTCCCTGACCTCCATGGGGCACGGCTGAGGAAGTCACAGGGAGTGGATTTGTCACCGGTGCTCTGCACACCCCGTAACAGCCTCCACGAGCATCTCTGTGCCTCCAGCTCTGGTACGCTGCCTGCACCTCTGCTGCCCTCCTCTGCCTCCTCACCTGCCCAGCCCCTGCCAGCGCTAACGAGGGTATCTTCTCACCCATAAAGACAAATGGATTAATGAACCACTAGAGAGTAATGTCTTTCATTACTTTCCTCAGCCTGAATAGCCTTGTCCAGCTTCTGTGTTTTAAGATTAATGAGGCATTTACGCCCAGCTAGGGAGCTGATGCTGACACACGTCCCCCTCCTGCTCCCCCCGGAGAGGCAGGGAGCATTTTGGGTTTCAGACAGCCAGATTTGTTTTCTGGACTGATACTCTCCGAGCTCACTGCCCAACGCTGGTGCGATGCCCATCACTTGCTGAGGCCTCGTCTTCAGCTGAGCCGGGCGGCAGCACTGCAGGGTACGCTGGGTCCCATGCCAACCTGGCACCGTTCAGCACTAGCACAGCTCTCATCTCTCTTAACAAAGAGGTGTCTAATAAATTTTAACATTTTTCTCCAATCAATTATTCAAAGTATCCACACATTTCATTCACCCAGCTCCTTTAACCCTGGTGGCCACTTTGACTTCTCTACCGTAAGCACACAGCATCAATTCCCCCCTCACTGGTCCCAGGCGCACGTCCCCCGCACCCCGCTCCCTGAGCACCCAGAAACACCCGGGGGACGGTGCCTGGTGGCCCCCTAGCAACTTCTGAACATTGCCAAAAAGTTAACTCAAATATATACGCTTGAAAAGTGCTTTTAGTGACATAATTTCCACTGTCTTGAGCCGAAGACACTGGAACATCTGAATTATACCGATGCACTTTGACAACCCAGCACTCTGTAAGAAACCACCTGACAAAGCCCAGTGCCGCTCCACCATGCCAGGGGGTTTCTGTCCCTGCACAGCCGAGTCCCAAGTCCCACAGGGACGCTGCAGCACATCTCTGCTGTCAGTGGGGTGACGATGCATGGGGCCCAGCATGCACCCCGGTCACTCACGGCCCTCTGAAATCAGCCCTCTCCAATGCGCCCTGCAGCCCCGGATTGTCACATGCGCAGGCTTGAAGAGAAATAGAGCATTTTTCCTATGTTACTGCTGTATCCATAGCTCACTAAAAATAAAGATCACTTTTTTGCAGCGGGTGAAAACCGATGATGAAAATCCCCATGAATACTTCATCAAGCTGCCTGCTTTCCCATAGATTTTCTGTCGCCAGGAGAGCGTTTCCGGCAGCCGCTGGTGCCTGGAAACTGCGACTGTGGGGGAACCCAAATCAATTGCATCTCAAAGAGGGAATTTTCTACTAAATCCTACTGCTCCCGATGGCATTACCCACGCGGGAGCTCTGGCAGCAGCTGGAGCGATGGTTTTTCCCCAGGACACAGGGCGAGGGAGTCAGGGACCAGGGCTGGTGCACCCTGCCGCAGGCTCCCGAGCACCTTCACCTCCCTGGAGGTGAGCTGGAGGAGCATGCACAGAAGACACGGGGCGAGGACAAGCAGCAACAGGATGAAAATACAGCAAGAAAGATCCAGCTCCAAAAGTACGGAAAGCTTTCAGAGCTGCAGGGGCACTGGAGGCTTTGCAGACAGATGGGCCATTGGCCAAGGGAGTTTGGAGACGTGATCCTGCCGCGGGACTGAGGTCTTCTCTGGTCCATCAACTCTTACTCTAGCAGGGTCCAAAGCTACCTTCTCCACTCCCCGGCACGCTGAGCCACCCAGTCCCTCGCAGACCCAGGCTGAGTCCCGGCTCAGGAGGAGCCGCCCATCCCTGCCCCTCACCAGCCCCGTGTCCCGTGGGGTTTGCAGGCTCACTGCATTGCTCTCGCTAGAGGAGACCCAGCAGGGAGGGAAGAGGTTCTCTCCCTAGGATAAGGCCTGAAAACCAGCATCCTTATTACCTAGCGTCTGCCTGAGCAGACGTTGAATCATACAGCAAGCTGGCATTTAAAATAGTTGAATTCCTCTTTTTAGCAAAAATATTACTCAGTCCTAAGAAGAGAAGGCTGAAGGGGATCTGCTTGCTGTCTTAACTGCCACACAACGAAGGCTCTTTGCAGAGGCACACAGTAGGGGATGAGGGACAGCGGGCACCGGCTGCAAGAACAATCCCGATGAGATTTCACGGGGTGGTCAGGAGCCGGGCAGGGCCGGGGTGCTGGGGGAGCTCCATCCCACCTCAGAGGTGCCCAAAGCTCAACCACAGGAGGCCCTGTGAAACCTGACCTGAGCCTGAGGCTGGGTCTAACCTGGAGCTGGATCTAACCTGGAGTTGTCCCACTTTGAACAGGGGCAGGGGGATGGACCAGAGGCAGCTGCCATGCTGGGTGATTCTCTTGCCCGTGATCATGCCAGATGCCATTTAACAAGTCACAATACCGCACCACCAGCTAGCAGAGAGCACAGAACCCTCTGCTCAGGACTGCTGCCACAGTAATTGCTGCAGCATCTCGGATCCAGCCATGGGCTAAGGGCTGTTTGTTACTGTCCCAGCCCCCCTTTGTCAAGTGTCCCTGGGGGTCTGCCGCATGGGAGCAAGCTGACACCTTATCCTCACCAGCTTTGCTGTGTGGGCAAGTGGCTCATGCAGAGCATCGCCCCCAGCACAGGCAGCCGCCCCCTGCCCTCCCGGCCCCTCTCTGCTGCTGTCCTCGCGGATGCTCCGGCCCACATGAGTCACCAGTCCCCTGCCCTTGGCACCAGCGGTGTGCCAATGGCTCGCCGAGTCCCGCCCCAGGGACAGGTACGGCTCGTCCTGCATGACCTAGTTAGCACTAACAGCAGCGAGATGCAGCTCTGGGAGACGAGCAAAGTCTGTCTCAAATCCAAGAGAGCCTGAGGCATCCATCCCTTCCCTGGGACCTGCAGCCAGCCCCGCAGGAGCCCTGGGTTCATATCCCACTGCATCACCAGGATGGGGCATGCAGGAGGCAGCAGCACCCGTACATCCCCAGCTGGAGGTGCCGGATCCACTCCGGCAAACCGCTCTCCCTGCCTAAGCCAGGGGCTGGTTCCCAGTCCCGGGGTGAGATGCTTTCTGCCTTCTTCATGGAGCTGCAGAGTCTGCTCCTGCCCTGACGCCTGTCGCCAGGGCAGGACCTGAGGACGGGGACACCACACTGCTGCTGGCCCTTTGCTGGATTGCCCAGGCTGAACCCTGGCTCGGGGGGTTTCTGACTTCAGATTTCCGTGGGTCTGTCCCAAACCCCTTCCTGCTCACAGGCATCCTTTCCAAGGCAGAGACACAGAAAATCAGACCTGCTTTCCAACAGTAGCCCAAAGGCCGGATCCTCCCCCAGCCTTTTCCACATTGTCACTCCTTGCACACACAGGGCTGTATTAGCTCTTATCATCAACCACGCTATCCAGAGCGATACCAACTTCACCATTCCCCGCAGCCCCAGGTTCCCTGCTAAACCACTGCTTTCCAACACAGCCCACTGTCGCAGCAGCTTTGTTTCCAGGTGCCTGTCTTTGTACTCCTCCAAATCAAGACATATGTTCAAACAAGCCCGGCTATTGTGCAACCCGGGTCACCCCACCAGGGTTTACATAACCTGGGAACTTCAGCAGCAATGATTTGTTTCCCTCTAAATTGCTCATTTAAAAAAAAATAATTAAAAAAAAGATTGAACCAGGTTGACAGCCGCAAGCAGACGCTGCGTCCGGGGCATCAGCTCCTAGCTGGCGCTGGCTTTAGCAGGTAGCACATTTTAGCCTGCCCTAATGCATCAGCCTTACCCAGCACAAGCATCCTCTGCAGGCACACGCAGGGCTGTGATCACCCAGCTCTGGTGAGGGTGCATCGGGAGACAGGGAGCAAAAATTGCCTCAGAGAGGAATTCACTATTTTTCCTGTTCATCTTGCATACACAGCTGAAGCCAGAGCTACAGAGAGAGATTCCTACAGGAATCACCAGCATTTGGCCTGGGTGGTCCCTACACAGACACAATACAGGGCCCACAAAAACCCCACTAGCACAAACTGAGCAACCCTTTCCCCCTTTATTCCTGAAAATGACCCAGAAACACTCACATCACCACTGCCTGCACCTTCCTTTTGTGTCACTCAAAGCACCTGGTAGTTGATTGCTAATGAGGGCTAATTAGAGGCTAATTACCTCCAGCTCCCACTCTGTGGCTTCCCAAGGAGCTGCTCGGAGCTGCTCTACCCACCAACCCCCTAACCCGAGGTTTTTCCCAGCCGTGCGCTGGGCCCCGGCTGCTCCCTCCCTGCGGGGAGCCGGACCCGCTGCATCTCTGCTGGGGTGACTGCAGAGCACGCTCACCCCTGGGGATCTGGGCCTTTCCTAAAGACGTGGGGCTCCCAGCGGAAAGCCAGCTCAGCCCCAGTGCTCCTTGGGCATGGGGCTCTTGGCTGGTCACCTGCACAGACTCATTAACCTGAAAAAACTCCTCCTAAAGACAGGCAGGAGGACAGGCAGCTGCCTTCCCTGCCAGTTTTGCAATCGTTTTCAATAGCCGTGGCCAAGAACAGCCGTTCACACACTGGCATGTATTAACCTGGACACTCCCAGCAGGCAGGAGCCCACGGGCAGCTCCAGGGCTCCGGGCAGGACAGCAGGTCCCGCCAGCCGGGGGGTGCAGGATCTGGCCCACCACGTGCTCCTTCAGCCCCCACCCGTGCTGCAAATGGCTGCCTGAAGCCAGTGGATTGTTTTGGCCACCTCCGCGCTGGCGACAGCTAGAAAAGCTCCTGGCACGCTCCCTTGGGCAGGGTGGGATAATGCTGTGAGCGAAGAGACAGGGTGACTCCGGCACCGCTTCCGAAATAGCTCAGAAATCATGCCCAGCGAGAGCAGCACCTCCTACGAGGTGTCCCGGGATTTGCCGGCTGCTCCCAGCCATTGGAGAGGATCCCCAGGCTGGGGGAGGCGAGGGCAGCGTTATTCCCATCAGCACCACACAGCCTCGTATGGAGCACAGGGGGAGCAGTGCTGGGGTCCTGTGGGAACCCCCCTGTTTTGGTGTCTGTCTGTTTACAGGCAGTGTTTTGGGATGGTTTGCTGCTCATTTTGCCTTTTACTTTATTACCAAGATAGTGAAGAGCACGGGAAAAGGGGCAGGGGAAGGCAATGTTGTGGGCGGAAAGTGAAGGGAGGGAAAGGATGAAGCGGAGGGGGGACGGAGGGGGCTGATGGTTGGGTTACAAGGCGCTCCCAGCACCTCTCTTGCTCTTGAACCACATCCCACCACGGGAACACGTCCCAGGGGCAGGCAGGGGCAGGCAGCAGGGGGACAGGCCAGGCCCTCGGGCTGCTCTGGCAGGGTCCATCTCTTCAGTCGCAGGAGGAGAAAGCCGGACAGTGGCTGGAGAGCAGAGCCCCGGCAGGGCAGTGTGCCGGAGGCGGGGGCGCAGGGTGCCTACTCCATCCCTCCTGCTCCATCCCTCCCGCTGCAGCAGTGAACGCCGGCTGCGCCATCGGCTCTGGGCTGAACCCATGAGTGGCAACTTCTGTGCAAGGAGGAACAGACCCGGGATGAGCGAGTGCCCCCAGGCTGCTCGGTGGAAGGTGCGAGGGGCGGAAAATAAAGCTCAGTTCCCTTAGATGGAAGATTTTGGATAGCAGCAGCGCACGAGTCCGTGAGCATTTGAAGTACAGCTTCTCATCGCGCCAGGGGAAAGATTTTCCATGCATGCATATGGCAGCACTTCAGAGATTATTATTTAGTACATGAATTCATTCTAAAAAGCCAAACATCAAATAATCTTTTAAAATTTCACATTTCAAGTGTTTTAGGTGTTCAGAACAGTGATATAATGACTGCACACACACCCATTGCTGGTGAATACGGGCAAGGGACAAAGCAGGCATGTGGGTATCCAAGAGCTCCCCCTGAGCCTGGAACCACACGGACAAGCCAGATTTCTGCTATTTCAAAGCCAATTTTATTATTATAGCAAAGATCTTTTTTTTTTTTTTGAGCTGGCCTGTTCATAATGGTATGAAACCAGAAAAAGTAGGAATTCCTGCACTGAGGAACAGCAGGAAAAATACAGTATAAAGGCATAAGGTTTTGCCTGGCAGTGAAATAAGTGAGTTTCAAATGTCAAGCCTGCTGAGTTTTGCTGCATTCAAAGGAGCCCTTCCAAGCTGTCTGAGATGTCACAAACGTTAGATTTTGTCTCCCTGTTCCAACTGACTTCAGTAAATGGCAAAAAATGCCACTGAAATACAGCAATTGGCAGCATTGGCTGCACAAATAAATAAGCTTGTCATCATTTTAGGTTTTTTCCATTTTCAAGTTAAAAATCTTCTGGATGCCAAATGCCACCCATTGGACTGATCTCTGTGTGTACACACAATTAGCAGGAACAAGAGGACTGGAACAGAACTGGGAGAGGTGTAAATATGACCTCTGCATTTCTGCACCTTGGCTAATTAAAATGCATTTTAGAGAAAAAAAAAAAAGAAAATAAAAACCAAACTCAGTGGCCAAGAGTTGAGCAAAGAAAATACCTACTGGGAAACTGGGTGTGGGACAAGGGCCAGCTGTCCAGCTGATTGCATTGCCAGCGAGCACGGGGTGGAAGAACCCCAAAGTGTCCTGAATTTGCACGTGCCAGATGGGGCAGACCCCAGCTCCCACGGGGAGAGGATGCTTCCAAGAGCTGTTCGTCCCCTCAGGCTACTCCTGCTCTTCCACAGATGTGCTGGGAGTACGGATACGGGGCTGCCTGGCATCCCTGATCATTGCAGGACAGAGAGTGCCTTTGTGGTCCTAAATACAGAGGGCGAGACATTGGGCTCCGTATGGGGCTCAAAGGAGCTGCCTGTGGGGAGCCAGACCCTGCCTGCCCGCCCCACAGCAGCCTCAGGGAAGGGCAGCCGGGCCAGGATGCTCTTCTTGGAGGGTGAGACCCCTTCTCGACACCCGCATGGGTTGGTGGAGGGACAGGGCAGCCCTGCACAGCCTTCGCCGTACGCCTCGGGCAGGACACAGTCTGACCTGCTGGTGGATCTGCTCTGGCTTCAGCCCGGCTGCTCTGTACCGGGAGTGGGGGGTCTGGGGGGCTGAGCTGGGCACAGCCCCGGCCTCAGCACTGACCCACCAGGACAGGCAGCACTGGCCCCTCTGACCTGCGGGGAGCTGCGGTCTGAGGCACCCAGCAGTGCCGCAGCCGCCCCGGGAGGGAGCAGCCAGAACACACAGGGACATGGCAATCCCGGGGATCAGGTATGTGGTGGATTGGAGAGCCCAAAGACGTTGCAAATACACGGCGCCACTTGCAAAGGCAATAATATATTTAGCTTGTCTCCACCACAAAAAGACTGCCATAGATCCAGAGCGGCGGTTTGGATTGCATTTACATTTGCTAATTTAGCAAAGGCCTGTCAGAGCCGTTTATCTCTGACTGTTGACTGTTGGCGTGGAAGCTTGTTAGCAAGTTGTCAGAGCAGATATTGCTGGTGAATCTGAATAACAGATCAGGTGTCAATTGCTGCGGAGCTGTTTGTTTTGGGGATGGATTTAGAAATTCAGCTGAAAGAGAAGGAGCCGTGTCTGTAATAAGAATTGTATGATGTCGGCTCTCCGTGAGGTTTTTGCAATTACAGCACATAATTTGACAAAGCTGCTCCTGCTTTAATAGTTACGTGGAATACATTCATCCAGGGCAACATTACTCTAAAACAGCAGATTGCTTCTGGATCTCTGCTGGTTGCTCAGTTAGAAAACAACTGGAAAACTGTGGGGGCGAAGGCTCTTCCCACCCACACGGGACACGGGCTGCCCTGGCGCTGGCAGGGGACGGCAGGGACGGCACAGACCACAGCTGGGGGCTGCTGCGGGCGGCTGGGTCGGGGGTTTCTGTCCCCAACACGCAGTGAGTAAAGCTCAGCAAAACGCCTTGTGCTGCTGACAGGTTGGATGGGTATTTCTTCAGGAGTCTCAGGCGCCGAGCTCCCAGGATGGGCTGCGGCAGCAACAGCACCTGTTGCATAGCCAGAGCTGGGCAAAAGCCATCAGTGCCTTGGAAACCTCCCCAGCGAGGAGAGGGGACAGCAGGAGCGTGACGGAGGGGAGTCGTGGTGGCAGTGGAGGCGCCAGTGATGGGAGAGGAGCGCCTGGGATATCGGTGGGGGCAGCCCCTTGTCTGCGGTGGGGGGACAAGGTGCAGTGCTGGGACAGGGAACCACAGAAGCGATGCAAGGAAATGCTTCTTCCACAGGTGGTAGAAACCAAACCGCTCAGCACAGGCGCTGGGACAGGCGAGGGCTGCACAACCACAGGGACTGGTGTTCCCTGGGGCAAGCAGAGCACCCAGCAGTATCCCTGCTCCTCTCCGGAGATTTGCAGCCTCCTGCTCTGTCCTGCTGCAAGCAGAGGTGTAGGTGAGACCCGGGTGGGAGGGCAGGAGATCCCCGGCCTCATCGCCTCCAGTCCCGACCCCCCATCTCAGACCCACAATGCCCCTGGGATGGATCCAGCCCCTGGGACGGATCCAGCCCTGACTCTTCTCTTCCCGAGGAGCAGGACAGCCATCGCGGGACTTGGCTCGAAGTCAGACCAACATGATTCAGTGCGGTAACATTTTCCAGGGCCTCGCCGAGATTGGCACGTGGGCAGGAGGGAGCTGGCAGCTGCCTGTACCGGGGGAGGAGGGCAGGGAGGTGAAGATGTGCTGATGGAAGAGAAAGGACAAGCTCAGTCCAGGTGGCTCCAGCTGGAGCAGGAGCCCATCCCGGTCACCTGCAGTGGGCTCCAACCCCAGCCAGGCTGCGACCCCCCCACACAGCTCAGCACTGCCCGGGGCTATTGGCGCTGCCAACGCAGACCCCCCAGCATGGCTGGCTCACAGGCTATTCCTGCTCCTTGGAGAAAGGGCCCCAAGCTGGAGAAAACCCCAAACCCAGGGCGGTCCTAAGGGCCCGGCCCATCTGCCCGGGCTGGTAGGAGGCCACTGGCCGCTTCCCGCATCCACAGCATCCCGAGGGAGAGCAGCCTCTGGCTGCACCTTGTCCCCTCCACGCGGCCATACAGGCACTGCTGTGCCCCTCTGCAACCTCCATAGGTTACATTTATAACAGAAAAATATGTAGCAAAACATGCACTCTCTGCCAGAGACCGAATGGGGAACAGACCCCTCCAGGCACACTCATACCCCGTTGCCAAGGGCAGCGGTGAAGCAGGACGGCAGACAGGGCAATGCACAGGCTGGGTTACGTGTGCCCCCTTGAAATGCAAGATCACGGGAGCCCACGGGTGTGCAACAAACCAGGGGGTTGTTACTTGTGTCCCAAGCATTTAGAAGCAGGAAAATACTAAATTAAATCGCCAAGCAGCCTCGGTGCAGCGACAGTGGATGCAGCATCCGTGCATGGGGGTGGATCTTCTCCCTGGTCCCTTGCCAAGGATGCAGAGCTGGGTACACCAGGAGGAACCTTCCTCCCGATGCTGTTGCTTAGCCTCTCATGTATTCCACAGGCAAAACCTCATTGCTACCTGCGAGAGATGTGTGCCAAGGAAAAGGACAGAAAAATGTACCAAATCCTCCCTGCAGCCCAAAGGCCGGTGCTCACCTCCGGCAGCGGGGCCTGACCTGCCCGGGCACCTGCAGCAGAGGGGACCTGCAGACCCCTCACAGGGGGAAGGAGCCAGGGACCATCCAGGGCAGGGCTGCGCTGGGTGCAGGACAAGTATCCATGTCTCTGCACATCACTCATGCCCTGAATGAGGTTCTTTTTCCTTAAATATTTATTCTCTGCAGAGTTAATGGTTTCAAAACACATTTTAAACATGTAAAAATAATGTTTTGGCTTTTAACTCCCCCTTCTCCCAAGTTTCCTTTAGCCAACATCCAGCAGCCCCTGGAAACATCTCTCCTCGGGTTAGAGACCCCCTGAGCACCATGGTGTTAGCCCCATGTCTGCAAGCCCCTTCTCTGGAAAGCCCGGGTAGCAGAGGCGAGGGCTCAGCACAGCCCAGGGCAGGGTCGCAGGAACACCGCAGCGAAGCCGCCCGCCCCGGTGCCATCACTCCCCAGGCAGGGGCTGCGGTACCAGGATGGGCAGCCCCGGCTCTGCGGCACTATTCCTGCCACCATCTCCACTCCTTTTTGCAGCTTTGTAATGTAAGTGGTGAATGTAAAACAAAAAAAAAATCATGATCTAATTAGCAGCTTTCAGCTACAGCATTGAATTAGCAAAAAAAAGTGAAAGTGGGTTTAATTAAAACTGTTGCTGGAAGAGAATTTTGATTAACTGATGTAATGCATTAAAATTGCAAATCCCAGAAGCTTAAGTGACAGATAAAATAGCGTAAATGGTTTACAAATTAATTTACTTTTTTTGAAAACAAGCATGCTGCATATTATTAAAAATTAATTAGTCATAGAGGGAAGATCTTGCACAAAGGTTACAACAGCACGGGCTGCCGAGATGATGTACATGTTCATGTGTGGCTGGTTGTTTACCAGAGCTACAAATCCAAGATATGCATTCATGTGCAGGCGAAGCTGCAGGAGCCGGTGACCGTCTGGGTGAGCCGGAGGGAACCAAGAGGCTGAGCAGCCCAGCAGGGCTTTGCTCCGTGGCGCTCCCAGGGGGGCACGAAACACCCCGTGCGAGATTGCAACTTGCATCTGGTTGTGGCACCACATCAGCTGCCGGCTGTGCCAGGCAGTTCGGGTGTGCCAGGCGGCTCCAGCCCTGCACCCATGATGCGTAATTTGGGAGCGCAGCATCCCCTGCCCCAGGGCCATGTCCCTGGGGTGGCAGCAGCAGCATGGGGACCTGTGGGGAGAGAGCCCCGGGAGCTGCTTCTCCACCCACGGGTCAGCATGGAGGATGCAGCCAGGGCGTGGGGCAGGACAGACCTGCTGGCGGCCACGGGAACACCGACACCTCTAAAAACCAAGACTTCTTACAGTAACCTTGCTCACCAAGGGACAGGACAGGGCTGGGGCCGGCTCTGCCCCAGGTCCCCACAGGGAGCTCCAGCACAGGAGCCACGTGACAAGCGACATGAGGATGCAGCCGAAATGTTGTCAAGAGCAGCAGCAACTAAATGTTGATCGACACCATGCTGTATTTTTATTTTTTTTTAATTCCCCTCGTTTGACATATTTTGATGATGTTTCCATACCCAGTTGCCATGGTGACTCACGTTAGCCTCACAGCTGCTCTATGAATCCTTTTCTCCCGAGAGCCAGCAGTGGGTCCCGGTACGCAACAGCCGCAGCAGGGTCCGGCAGAGCACAGGGACCCCCCAGCCCCAGGGCTGCCGACCACATGGCTGCGCCACCCAGCCCTGTCCCCGGCACCAAGAAATGCCACCAAAGCTTCCCAGCAGTGACTCGGGTCCACAGGCTGCTCTTCAGCGGGGGGCTGTCAGTTCACAGCAGTCACGGGTACAGCCCTGCCGCCTTCCCCAGCGCTGCCTTCGTCACTCGAAATCCCCCCGTTTTGCTGCCTCCCTGCCAGCCACCGGCTTCCCAGTGCGGAGCTGACGCAGACCAAGCCGGGAACGGGTGTCTGCACCTTCATGCGATGCCTCAGCATCATGTGAAACGGGGCTCAGCACGGACACAGCCCCCTTCCCCAAGCTACTTTCCTGCTTCCACCCGGGTGGCCCCCCCCATCCACGTTAATGGCCCACAAAGGCCCCATCACATTCCTGCCAGCAATCCCCGGCAGCCCAGTGCAACAAGCAATTGCTTTCATCCTCCGGATGCTTCCCCAGCCTTTCCGCCCCTTGAGGCTCCGGCGCTGGTGCTCAGGGAAGCATCCCTGCCCCCTCGTGCCTGACCCATGAAGAGCACAAAGGCGATTTACTCCGGGTGCTGTGTTCCCATCGCACCCGAGCACACGCCGCACTGCAGGCAGAGCAGACCCATCGCCCCGTCGGCTGTGCGTCGCAGGCAGGAATGGGCAGAGGGACAGGCAGCCAGCAGCAGATCGGAGGTGGGTCAGCAGGACGCAGCGAGACCAAGACGCCAGTTTGTGCCCGACAGCAGAGCGAGGGTTCACGTTCGCCATCCTGCCCAGCTTGTCATGTACATGTCACAGCTGGGTTCTCCGCGCTTTGAGGAGCGCTGGATCTTCAAATAATCCTCTTGGATTAAAAATAACTTGCAGCTACCCAGGACTGTGTCTCTGATTTACGTTGCCGGCAGGCAATGGCAGTGATCCCTGCTCAGCCACCGTCACTCCCGCACAGTCTGCTCTGACCCCCCTTTCCCCCACACCCAGTGTTTCTGCACACTAACCAACTTGGGGACGGGTAGCACAGACCCCATGCACAAAGGCCAGTTTTTCAGGAAAATGCCTTAAAAAACCCAACCAACCTCAAATTCATAGTTTGCCGCCTAAATAAGTGACTTGCTTTCAAGAGCAGCTCAAAGCGAAGAGAAGGGTTTGTACTTCAGTTGCAGATTTCAACACACAGACTTTAAGCCCCCCTTTTTGCAGGCGGGGGGAGCTATGGAGCTCCCTCCCCATGCGCCCCGTGATGACAGCAAGTGTTTGGGAAAGGCACTGACAGTCTGGGGGGGAACAGAGGCAAGAGCTTCCCCCCCCAGCCAGGGGGCAGGACCCCACGGACCCTACAGACCCCCCCAACACAGCCCCACTCCAGGATTACACCCCGAGGGGGATGGACGGGGCTGGGACAGCGTCTCCTAAACCTGCCCTGGTCTTGCTCTTCCTTCGGCACCTGCTCCCGGCCCTGCTGGAGACGGGATCCCGGCTGGGCCGGACCCGCACCCTGCGTTCCCGGGGTCCTAGTTCTGCCTTCAAAACCCACGGTTGTGTGGAAGAGCCAAATGGTTCACACAAATCCCTCGCAACACAAACCACAGATTGGAAAACACTTGCTGCCTCGTGTTTAGTGGCACTTGAGATATTTTTTCCAGGCACTCACTGTTTTCCAGGGTATTTTATTATGTTTCCAATGTACTGGTACACTGAAAGCACAGGACCAGCCTGTTTCAGGTGTACCTACAGTGCTGTATTTTCCCTGGCTCATTAATGGATTCATACGTGGCCTTGGAGCGTTCAAGGAGGCATTGTTTCTGCTGACAAAATTAGCACTAACAAGTAGGACATAAAACAGCATCTACAGTAAATCTAGTACCTCAGTGTGCTGTAGGAGCCGCAGCTCAGACAGGAATTTAATTGTACCCTTTAGGCGTTAGATAAAGTTTTTAAAAGATACAGCAAAATATAAAGCAATGCAAATTTGTCAAAGCATTGCATTTCTCATTGAACACAGTGGGGGATAGAGAGTTAGAAAACGGAATATCCTTAAAGAATCCCGGTAACCCTTTGTGGGCTGTGCCACTGCTGCTTTCTGCCGGACAGTGGGGTCTGTGCCTCTGGAGAAAACGAGGAATCGTTCCACGAGATGTGGAAGGAGCTGGGCTGGCTGTACCCCTGCAACCCCCGCCCCGTCCCGCTGCAGCCCCCTGCCCCATCCCCCTGCCGCCTCCCACACACCCTGCCCGTCCGCAGCGCCTT
>NW_008795371.1:3476169-3485527 GCF_000699145.1 Aptenodytes forsteri | reverse complement strand
CCCTCCCTGCCCCATCCCCCTGCCCCCACACACCCTGCCAGTCCACAGCGCCTTCGGTTCCCCCGTGGGGAGACAGACAGATGGACTGCCATTACGTGTCGCCTTTCCCCCTAGGAAACCTGGCTAAAAACCCCACAGAACACAAAAATAGGAAAATGCTCTTCAGGGAGACAAGATATGGAGCAAACACCGCTGAGAACACTTCCAGGTCATCCCCCACTGCCCGTCCTCACAAAAACATTCTCACAGCCTCTGTATGTCCTGCCGCCTCCCACACACCCTGCCAGTCCGCAGCGCCTTCAGTTCCCCCGTGGGGAGACAGACAGATGGACTGCCATTACGTGTGCCGCCTTTCCCTAGGAAACCTGGCTAAAAACCCCACAGAACACAAAAATAGGAAAATGCTCTTCAGGGAGACAAGATATGGAGCAAACACCGCTGAGAACACTTCCAGGTCATCCCCCACTGCCCGTCCTCACAAAAACATTCTCACAGCCTCTGTATGTCGAGTTTCTACCCAGCCAAAATGGTCCCACCTCTCAAAAAACCCACAAAATGCAAGTGCCTGCAGCCAAGCCGTGAGCAGATCAGCTGGGATGGTACCCAGGCTCCAGGGCCAGGTTTGCCCCTGATCCGACAAGATCCCATGCGGAGGAGCCGAGTGCCACTCGGGAGCGCTCCCCGCCTGCGCAGCCCCGCAGGCAGAGCCAGCCCTGCTGCCTGCCCGTCCCCCCCAGCAGCCCCGACACCCGGCGCTGAAGCCGCTGGAGATGCGCCCAGGGCCGGAGTTTGAGAGCCCTGAGCCAAATAACCCAGGCGGATCCATCCACCGCCGGGTGCCCTGCCTGCCACCCACAAACCCCTACAGCGAGCAGAGCAGGCAGGGCTCACATGAAACCCTTCAAGCTCATCTCTGCAGCGTGACCATGGGGGAGCAACAGACCTAGGAGATCATGAGACTCGTTTGTGCAGTCTCAGCTCAAGCCTACACTCTCTGGCACAAACCAACCTGCCTTTGCAGGTGAAAGGAACCAGAACAGAGCCAGACTGCAGCCCTACACACTATAGTCACACCACTGCACCATGATTTTGGAGCATCAACCAGGGAACATTATCGGCCTTTTGCCCGCAGTCGCAGGGAGGGCAGGCACAACATCCCGCTCAAGCACAGGGTGCCGGCAGCCAGTGGCCCCCGACATATCTGCGGGGTGAACTGGGGAGGACTCGTCCAGCATGAGAAATGCGCTTTGATTTAGCAGTAGCTGAGTGGCAATTCCAGCTGGCTGATCTCATTTTATTGCAGATTACATAGATGTTCCCAGGAAGATGGGCTGTCAAATCTAATCTCATTACGCATTCCTGGTATGCTTTCCGCACGCCCTGCCGCAGCAGCCCTATCTGGCAGCATACACAGAGTGCCAGTGCAGCCCAGCCATAAAGGCTGCTGTGAAAGAGTTAATGCATCCCAAGTGGGGTGAGCACCATCCCAAAAGCCACCGCCACTCTTTGCTCGGGGTCCCACCGCTGGCTACCTCCGGGTAGTAGCAACTACCGATACGTTTTGCCAGGAGATGCAGATGCTGCGGTCACTTGCAGCATCTCCAAGTGACACTGAACTGCTGCCTCAACCTGCAGCCAGCTGCGATATCCCACTCCACTTGCAACATGCCAGGCACTTTTCCCCCCAGATGCTTGAGCTGGTATCCCAGTCCTTGGCAGCTGGCACAGGAGAAGCTGTGCGATATCCTTCTGTCCCAGCGGGCAGAGACCGGACAGTGGCAGCCACCTGCGGGCACGTGGGGAAGTGATGGGCGGTCAGGGGCCATGTCTCCTGCTTTGAAGCTCCCGGTGCTCAGCACTATTATTTGGAGAAAAAAATTGGTCATGGGAAGGAGAGGGAGGAAAATATAGTTTGGATATTTGTATATTACCTGTGTTACAGGTACAGCATGTTATTTGGCTGGTTGCCACGGTACCTCCAGATCAGAACAGACACCTCAGCAGATACAAATCAACCTTTATTACCAGGTCATTTGAAAATGAGAAAGCCAGCTAGGCCAAAGCTAACACAGCATTTTTAAACAGGCTGACTAGGAGCAGGTTGCATTGCATTCCTCAATGCTGCTATGCCACTTACCCACCCAGGGGACATCTCTGTACAAGCTTTTGGATGCATTAGGCATTGCACAAGAGTTTCTGTTCAAGTGTTTATGCTCTTAGCAGATGCTGCAAGATCGGATGGAAACTGCAGCCCTCCTCATCGTGAGCACTACTTGCAGAGTTGCATTTGGAAACTTGTCTTGTGATGGATTCCCAAGCTCTCCCCAGCTTTCACCTGCCCTCTCCTCTCCAGCCTGCCCAGGCCACACTCCATGTACCCTCTGCCAGCTGCTGCTTGCCACGGTCCTGCACCCTGCCCCAAGCTTGGGTGCTGCCCCCTTCGCCGCTGTCCCCTTCCGCTGCATCCAGCCTCTGTGCAAGGCTACACCTGACTCCAAACTGTTCCCAGAAACTGCCTGCCACCACCCTTCACTGGCACAGTTTGCAAAACACACCCAGGCTGCTTTTTAAAATGACACTGCCTAATTTGTGCCTCCTTTCTTTCAAAGCGCAAGCCCCAATGTCCAGTGCCAGCACCCTCCCATCCCCTCTCTGTCTAATCAGGATCTACAGGAGGAAGATGTTCTGCTGGCACGCAGCCCTTCTGCTAATGTCCCAGGAGGTGAAGCTGCGCACACAGCTGCTTCTGCCCCCCACGCTGGGCTTCTCCATCCTTCAGGGACACAAGGGAGATCAAACCACACCGCTGCGCAGGATCCAGCCAACATGGGCATCCCCTGTGCGGCAGGGACGGGCTGCCCTGCGCAGGTGTCCCCGGGCTGTCCCTGTGCTGGTGGTGAGGAGGCCACGCCACTGGGAGCAGTGTCCTGTGGTGCCAACACCCAGCTTTGACAGTGTGCTCCCAGGTCTGGGAGGTGTCAGAAAAATCCCTCGGGTCTCAGCAGCAGCAAGGCAGCAGCAAAGAGACAAAAAGTTCTCCTGAAGCAGGAGAAGGCGAGCATGCAGCTGGAGGTGATGGTGCAGGAATAGAGCAGCTCAGGGCACAGGGGAAGAGCTGGGTTTGGGCATGGGGCACATCGGCCACAACCACCTGGTCTCCAAACATCGATGGCCTGGGAGGCACCGTTACCACTGGGCCAGGTGCAAGCTGCGGTGGCTATGGGGGGCCCGCTTGCCTCTCCTAGAGCTCCTCAGTCAGATATTAGCAACTTCCCTGTGAATGTTTTGGCTGACGTATGGCAGCTCCTGTTTGCATCTCATGGGTGAGCATCATCTACCAGCTGAAGATTACTGCAGGTACTCGCGCCCTCTGCAGAGGCTGCCGGAGCAGGATGGACCACGCTGAGATCCCACACCGGCAGCGCCAGCGCACGCGCTGGGAGCACCAGGGTCTCCAACTGGGAGCAGTTCCCATGCTCCCCCATCCTTCCCAAACACAGCTGGTTTCCAGAGCTTTGCATCAACCACTTTGACAAGTCACCTATCCACAGAGTGCCCATAACCAGCTACCTCACGGCGTTTGTTCTCTGAAATTCAAGCTGTGATCTGGCTTTGGTGGTGTCTCATTCCTGCCCACAAGAGTTTAATCCTTAGGCTGCAGCATGACTGTCTGTTATGCCTGTTACCATACAGATGGAAAGCAGCTGCTGGACACCAGTCTGAACCTCCCCCATCACATACCAACATATTAACGAGTCACACCCAGAAAATCCTCCACTCCCTTTTAAAAAATACGAGGGTGTCTTGTTTTGCGGTATGGCCAATTCCCACTGGCAGTGTAAAGGCTGAACAGTTACAGTGAAGAAAGGCGCAGGAGTGTGAGCACAGCTGGAGAGCAGGGGCTTGGACCGAGCTCTCCCCAGGAGCCATCGCAGAAAGCCACATTTCGCCGTGGTACACAAGTGCTTAAGCAGCCCCAAGCCAGGGCTGCATGCGTCCGGCACGTCTTGGGCGGTCACAGGCCACTGGAAAAGCTTTTGCACTTTCCAGTAAAGTGCCAATTAACCCATAACCAAAGTGGGCAGGGAGCAGCTGGACCTGCGGATGCCCTGTGCCTGCCCTGGCGTGAGGGTCAGGACCTGTGGTCACATCTTGGGGGAGTCCCCATTTGCCTTCAGCACAACCCTTCAGTAAGGGCCAGCCGAGCCCCGCAAGCTGTGGCGCTAAACCTGGCTCCTTCCTCCCCTCGCCTGTGCTGCAGAGGGAAAGTTCAGCTCGGACACAGCTTGGTGCCGGCCCAATTTGGGAGGGAGAGGTACCCCAGCCCCAGCCTTTGGGATGTCAGATGCTGGTACACAAGCAGCAGCATGTATTTTAATCCCATTAAAATTTTGTTAATTGCTAACAACTATTTTTCAGGCAGCACAGATGCCCTTTCAAGCTCCCTGTCTCCTGTATGGCACTGCCAGGGATCCATTCAGATGACACATCTCCGATGGTCTCCACTCATCCAGGCTCACCTGCAGCTGCATCTGGCTGCCATGGCAACCAGGGCTGGGGACCGCTGGCCAGGAGGTCCCAGTGGGTGCCGCCAGCTCCCAGCCCTGCCGCACGGGGAGGCACCGGTGGCCCCACTGGGCATCTTGGAGAGAAACAGTCCCTCTGGCACATCGCCAACAGTAGCTGCTTCGGACAGATGGGAACCAGGAGCTGGGTTTGTGGGGAACTGCACAGGAAGACCAGCCCTGACCCCCTTCCCAAGCCTGCCTCAGTCCAGCACTATTTCACAAGAGGAGCTTGCTAGAGTTTAGGGGTGAGCAACAGGACTCTTCTACAAACATCTTCTCACTAAAAACTACACTTCACTGCAGAGCTGCAAACCAAGAACTGCCTGTATGTGGGCAACAACCCCACAGGTCTCGGGGTCTGGCTCGCAGGGTGGGCGCAGAAGGGGCACTGAGCAGCAAGGGAGCAAACCCCCAGAAGTGGCAGTCAGCAATACCTCCTGGGCTCCAGGCTGCAAGCTTCATTAATAGCACCAGCAGATTCATCTGGCAAGCCCCGGTGTTCAGGGCTGGCTGGGGGCAGTGGGAAGCACAGGGTCCTGAGCAGCCAAAGCAGCAGTGACCCCGATGGACATCTCTCCGCAGGAAGAATAACAGGGAGAGCCCAAGCCAAACCACCAACTGCTTAGATGCTGCAGGCAACATGTCCTCAGGGAATGCACGATCCACAGCCCCGGCTGCACACCAAAAGCCTCATGGCACCTTGTTTATGCCCCAAAGAGCAGGTTGCAGCCAAACTCCCTCAGGAGCAGCCACTGCCTGACCTCGCCCGGCTGATATAAGGGCTTGGGGTCATTAGGGCTGAGCAGCAGCCTTGTGTGGGGTCGGCCCAGGTGTGTGGCTGCATCCCGGGTGTGGATGCCAGAGCCAGGGATGTGGTAGCTCTTTCCCTCCGCTCCAGGCATTTTTCCAAGGTACTGCCAGGTCTCTGGGCTCCCCCTCTGCTTGCAGCTCCGCTGGTGTTGGACCCGCCACCTCCCGCCATCCCGGGGCTCTCGGCACCCCGCAGATAGGCACAGCCGGCACAGGGAAAAGAGCCCAGCTCCTTCTGCCAACTGGCGCTACATGTCTTTCTTTGCTTTAGGAATCAACCCAAAATACCATGCAGGGCCCAAACTTTAGGAAAAGGTACAGCAGGTAAAATGAGGCTGTGATAAAATATGTGTAGGGTGAGAAATTGCCCTGCCATACCACTGGAGCCATCTCCTCCCATTCACTGGTACCGTTGCCCTCTCAGCACTGGAGGCTGAGCCGCGCTGTGCACAGAGATGGAAACAACTGTTGGGTGCTTGAGAAATTACAACTGTACAACCACCGTTTAAACGGGTATTTCTGCCCCTGGGAGATGGTCCTCTCCAGCTTTCCTGGGGTGCAGGGACCTGGCCAGGGTGGCTGCACACCGGGCAAAGCGGAGGTGCCCGGGCCTGGAGGGGTCTGGTCTCCCAGGGCTGGCGGGACGAGCACGGTGCACAGCAACCATGGGATGGAGCACCCGGCCAAGCTCAGCACGCTCGCATGTGTACCGAAGGGGGCACAAGCGGGTAAAAGCTTCCCCGTGTCAGGCAGTCTTCAGGCAACAAATACTCCACTGAAAATGCAGAGCTGTGGCTCCGAGCACGTCCAGACCTGCAGCTGATTGACTGAGGGTGGTAGGGCTGACCTGGGAGCGCAGAGTCCAGCCATGGCGGCTCGCAGCAGCACACAAGCTGTGTCTGTGCCCGTGTATGGGAACACCCACCACTGTGCTGCACCCCGACCCTCGCCGAGTGCACCCCAGGCTGCTCCGGGGATTTGGGTTACACCATCAGCCCGTGCAAACAGGATCGGGCAGTGTCTCGGTGCCTGCACACCTGGGCACAGCTGAGGAGGAGCAGCAGGATGGCGACTCACTTGGACAGCCATCCCTTGCTCATTTATTCACCCACAGAGCACACTTTACAGCTGCAAACCAAGGACAATGACAGAGATCTGTGACATCTTTCCTCTCTTGCCCAAACTGGAGAGTACAGTTTATTTACAAAAACAGTTCCGTTGCACCATCTAGAACAGCTGACTCTGAATATGGGTCTTTAATTAGTAACTTCCATATCTGTCCATTTGCAAACTTCCCTGGCCACACATGGATTCTTCCTACAACCAAAATATCCGTCTGGTTCAAGCCCTCACATCCCTAAACCTTACTCCAAGGAAATCTCTTCATCTTCCCCAGCTCTGTGGGAAGGGACCTGCTCTCCCCGTGCAGAGGAGCAGGCCGGTACAGGCAAAGCAGGGAGACAAATGGATGTACAACCCACTGCTCTGCTCCCAGAGCGTTTGCAAAGAGCAATTGTTTCGTGGCCAGTTTTGCTCATGAATAAACACAACCACTAACAGCACAGTTTACGCTGTCCCCTGGGGAAGTGTTTTTGCAATTTCTCGCTAGAAGCCCTCTAAATGCATCACTTCTCTGATCCCCTGTGGAGATGTTTCCACAAACAGAAATAGCTGGGCTGCTGCATGTGAATATAACCTACTGAATTTTTTAAAAATCTCACCTCGCTCACCTTTTCAAGGAGAGTGGCAGCAGGGAGAGCTCAGGTCATTTCACCAAGGCATCAGCTTTGCTGAAGCCTACAAAATCGTTCTGTCTCCTGGCTCTCCATCCTGGCAGCAGATCTCTGCCTTAGACCGTGAAAGGAGCAGCAACGACAGGAAAAAGATGAAAAGACAAGTGGCATTGTTTCTGTGCTGTCGCTAGTGGGAAATAAACCCCGGCTTCTGGGATGCTGCTCCCGCCTCCCGTGGGCAGCGCTCCGCTCCCCCACAGCGGCATCCATAAGGCACTGGAAAATATCACTCATCTACCCAGGCCACGGGCTGGGCAGCAGCCCCGGCCACGCAGACCCCGGGGGCAGCGGGAGCCCCCTCTCCATCCCACTGGCTGGGCGCTGGGCAGCAGCCCCGGCCACGCAGACCCCGGGGGCAGCGGGAGCCCCCCCCACTGTCCCGGCTGAGCCCCCTCACCTCGCCCTGTCCCCCCCCCCCCGCCGCGATGCACTGGCTATCCTGGTGCAGACCAAAACCTGATGGGAGAGTTTCATTCCCATCCCCTCAGCTGGGATGGGCAGCCCGGAGCGCGTGGCACACACCGCAGCCGCCCCAGCGTGGGGCAGTGGGGCAGGCTGGTCCCCGTCCCCGGGCGGGATGCACTCGGGTACTGCTGTACTTGGAAATCCCACTGTGTCGAGCGAGGGTGGTGCAGAGCACAGCTCTGCCCCGGCCCCGAGCCCAGCCTCTGCGAAACCCCTTTTCCTCGCGGGTCGCCGGCCCCGAGCCCAGCCTCTGCGAAACCCGTTTTCCTCGCGGGTCAGGGCTCTGGGCTGGGGAGGTCGGGCTGGGCAGGCAGCGAGCGCCCGCTGTGCCCTTCCCGCTTTCACAGCCGGTGTGTTTTCCTTGTGTTAGCTGCTTAAACGGGCTGTGTATGAGCTTGGCTGCGGTGCGTCAAACAAGCAGCCTGAATTCGAAAATAACCAATCTGTCAGGCTCGTTCCCGAGCATTTTTTGGAAAACCCTGCAGGCAGGTGCAGGTGCCACATCAATATGTCAGCACTCGGATGACAAGTTCATAATATTTTCTGCTTGCATTCCACTGTCTCCGCGTATTAGCAAACAGGCTGCTCCCAAGCGCTGCTCTCTGGAGCCAGGGGTTGCAGATTTAATAACAAAATCATCGTTGTAAATCATTAGTTGGTGATTCAGCATGGAAATACCTCATTATCACTTAAGCATGTGCAGTATGTGACTTATGAAAACCTCTGAATTATGACTAATTAAGAGCAGGCCAAAAAATATCTCGGATCAGAACTATAGTCATCCACTGCAGAGAGTAAAATATGTGAGGCCAACAGCACTCTTGGACACTGGGAGGTAAATACACCCGTACAAGGTTCTAATTGAACAGTATGCGGAGAGAAGCAGTGTGTTGCTCAGAAAGCTTCTTCCATCCCGAAGCATTGGGATACTTAGCAACGTGAACCTCTAATTAACAGAATTTTTAAAATCTGCAACATGCTAATTAATTACTGTATTAATCACGGAACTTTGAACACTGGCAGATTCAAAACCTCTTTGAAACAAATCCATTTTGCTTTGCAACAACTGATCCCAAAGAAGCCGGTAACAGTGCACCCTGTGCCCGCTCGGCTCCTCCCGGTCTGCGGGACTGGAGCCTCCGGTGCTGAGAAACTTGGGGGCCCTGCTGTGCCCCCCGCCCGGGACACCGCAGCCTCGCAGCCCCCGTGCCCGACGGCTCCTGGTGGGATTTTCAGGTTGATCTCAGACAGACAGCGGGAAGCAGGGAGGACCGAACCCCCGCCTCTCGTGCTAAGAAAGGGTCTAAAAATAAGCTTTTAATACACTCTTGCATCCTGTCAAGGCTTTAAATAGCTGTTTGGAGTTCAAATTTTAAAAACTGTTGAGCTGAAATCATTTATGACAACTTGGGAGCCAAAAATAAATGGGAATGAGGAAGGAGGAGGAGCCCGTCCCCCATCGTAGCTGCAGAGGAGAAGTGCCTGTGGGCTGAGCCCGCTCAGCAGCCAGTGCCCCCCGGGTGCCTCTGGGGCTGAGGGGTGAAAGCGGGTTGTCGTGGGGGTCACCCCGGGGAGGTTGGCCCCACGGTCGTCCCATCCTGCACGGCATCACCTCCTGAAGCCCGTGCCTGCGCCCGTGCCTCTGCAATCACCCCGTGCCGCACAGGCAGCAGCCTGTCCTGCCCGTGAAGGCAGGTGGGCCCCCACCGCCACCCACGCTGG
>NW_008795371.1:3473289-3475507 GCF_000699145.1 Aptenodytes forsteri | reverse complement strand
GCCCCCCCCCCCGCCAGCATGGCTGGAGCCCTCCCGGTGCGGGAGCAAACAGCGTCCTGCTGGAGCCCGCAGGCGGGCACCGCTCCTCCGGTGGCACATCAGCACCTGGCAAAGGCAGGGCAGCCTTGCTCTGCCCACAGGGGTTCACTGGAAGAGCTGCTTAAAACTCCCCCATTGCCCGACACGCTGCAGTTGTTCAGTCCGTGCGTCCCGTCCCAGATGGCTTTACCCCATCCTCCGGCAGATTGAGGGCAGGCAGAGATCTCCTCAGGATCTCACGCACCGACGCTACCGACAGCCAGAGCAGCTGAGTGGGGAGCAGGGAGCGGGGAGTGGGGAGCGGCGTCACCTGTGCGCCCCGTGAAATGGGAGGGCCACAGTTGGAGGGATTGGCCGTGTTTACTGTGCAGGGCAGAGGTGGCAAGGATGCTTTTGACTAGGAAATTAAGTCAAAATGACATGCAAGCCAAGGAAGAAGTGTACCTCTGAAATGCTAAGTCACCTGAGGAACTATCTGATTGTGCCAGGTTCTCATAATTTTGGTCCATTGCGAAGATGTTCTTTTACCCTATAAAATATTAGAGCTCACTTTAAATCATTTTGTAATAAGAAAAGTGCAGGGAGCACTTGCTCGTCTCCCTCTCCAAAGAGAGAGATCTGCAGAGTTTATTGCGCATTTGCTCTGCTTTTTATAAATAGGATGAGCTCTCATGAAGATGAAAATGAACAGCCCGCTATATCCCCGTTTAAAATAGCAAATTCTTGTCTAACATCCTGAGAAGCCGCTTTGGCCCAGCAGGCTCTTCGGAAAACAGCCGTTCCCTGCCGTGGCGGGGCAGCGCCCTGTCTGTGCCACAGCGGCCCCCCCTGTCCTCGCCTTCGGCCCCACGTCATCTGCCGGGAGGTGGCTGTGCCCAGCCCTCACAGCAGTTCCAGGGTTGATGTTTCTGGAGAAGCGGCTTGGCCGGAGAACATCTAGGAGCAGCCTATTTTAAGCCAACCTGCGGCGAGGGCCGTCCCTGCGGAGCAGCTTCGGCGGCTGCATGGGGGGTGAGCACCTTTTCAGTAGCACCTGCGGGGACATTTGCAACCCTGACCCTGCCACTGCTGCTGCAACAGCCCGGGAGCAGCTCCTCAGCTGGGGACATGTCTCCATCTGCCGTGGGTCCCTCCTACAGGCACGTTGGCCAGGGTGGGCTCTCACAGCAAGGAGTTTCGAGGCTGGGTCCTTACATCTGAAAAACTTCCTCTCCACCACACAGCGATACCCAGATCTGTTATCTTATCTTGTTTTCTAAAAGACCACCCGAGGGCAGGGATGATACCTGCGTGATGCAGGTCTGCCCCCATAAGCGCCATCGCCGGCCGGGTTGGGTCGCCCACCGCTGCACGGGGCAGCCCCATGTTTCCTCTCCCACTGCCTGTCGAGCTGCACCCAGCCAGCGCCAGCGCCTGTGATGTGCGCCGGGCTGTAAGCAATCGCTGCTCGCAGGCTTTCCAGAAATATTCAGCACTCTTGTTCGTTGAACTTTGATCTTTTATTCAATTTTCATTCTTCTGGAAAACTAAGAGACAAAAAGGATGCCCTGATGCTCTCCGTCAGGGAGGAGGCTGCAAATGATGACAGTGCTGCCTGCCTGTAAAAAATAACAACGGGGCTGAGCAGGGAGGGGGCTCAAGAGCACAGGGCCAGTTAATTCATTTTTTCCGGACTTTGCAGGAGCCGACCCCTCTGCAGCCACCACTCTCTGGTCAATAAGGGAGCGAAGCATCTCCCCTCGGCTGCCTCCCTCTGCTGCGGAGGGCAGGCTGGGCTCTCTGCTCGCTGGCATTAGGGGGAGGAAGCAGCAAGCTGCAGCTCAGTGCTCTCCTCCTAAAACAGCTGAGTAGGAGGTGATGGAAAAAACATGTTTTCCCAAATCCCCGGCACCTTCCACTGCAGCACTTGGCTCTGGCTCCACCTGCATCTTGCCGCGCAGCTCAGCGTGCTCCCTGGCAGCCAGGGCCGGCCCAGCACTGATTTTCTCTCTCTCTCGCACACGCACGTTCCCGAGGTGGGAATACAGCTGCGGTGCAGGCTTCATGCACTGCTCCCTTTCATCCTGCAGCGTCTGCTCTGCGAACAGCCTTTGAGAGGGGCTCCCTGCACACCGCAGCGGCAGGGTTTCCCACGCTGCCGGCTATGCTGCCGCCGCTGCCCCCTCACCGCAGCGCCGCC
>NW_008795371.1:3470493-3473174 GCF_000699145.1 Aptenodytes forsteri | reverse complement strand
AGAACTCCGCGGCGCCGTGTTTCCCCCCGCTGCGGGCTATCCTGCCGCCGCTGCCCCCTCACCGCAGCGCCGCCAGCCCGAGGCTGCCCGGGACCCAGCTAGCCGAAACCACAGGCTTGCGCTGTGCCACAGAAAATCCCCAGCTGTGTTTAATCAGCATTTTCCTTGATCGTGTTGGAAACCTTTCAGGAGCACAGCTTTGTTCCTGCTTATTTATGTTGAATTGCTTTTAGGGGGCTAATTCCCAAACAGATGCCTACGCAGGTGCATGCCAGCAGAGTGTGGGCTTTATGGGAAAAGGCTGGATTTGTACTCGGGGTAAAGATGTGGTTGCTGCCTGCTGTAGGGGCGAGGAATGAGGGAGCTGATGCTGGGAGACAGAATTGGCCTGAGCAACTCAGTCGCTCATGAAAAAGAAGGAGAAGCGATGGTGCTTGCATCTGCTGTCGGGGGGTGCATTAGCTCTGCCCCGTAAGGCTGGCTGGCATCTGGCTGGGGTGACCCCTGGGCTGACACCCACTCGGGTATGGGCAGGTCCGGCGGGATCTGGTCACCTGAGGCCCCAGTGCTACTTCTGCCCTCACACATGGCTGCTTCCGCAGACCCGCAGGGGCTCTGGGACCCTCTCGCCTCCCGCCTTCGCCCCACTGCTGCTGCTGCCCCCAGAGCTGCACAGGCATCCCCGGCACTCAGAAGCAGCGTGAGCATTGCTGGTCACAGCTGAGTTCAGTCCCTGCGGTGACGACAAGACAGAACCTGCCTGCTCTGTGCCTGCCAGCAGAGCCAGGAGCAGAGCCCCGCCAGCCCTGCCACGGCCCCGGGCAGGCAGCTGCCACAACTGAGCAGGCAGCACCACAGCTGCGGTCACCAACCCATGGGAGCAAAGCCTTTTGGCCGTGCTGGGGTTTGCATGGATCAACTGCCGGTGCATGCTGCTTGCAGCGGAGCTGCTGTGTTACCCACAGCTCACAGAGACGGCAGAACTCTGCAGGGAAGGAGCAGTTGTAGTTCACAATGGCAGGAACAGGTCCTGGCAGAGGGGGCTGGCAAAGCCACAGTCCCCGAGGAACCTCACGGGTACCCCAGGGAGCAACAGAGGCAGCCGAGGCGGCTGGTGGCAACTGCAGCCCCCAGGGAAGTTCTCCCAGGCAGTGAACTGGACCTGCCCATCTCCTCCCTGGGTCGGGCAGCAGCCCAGCATGGGGATGGATGTGCCACGCAGCCGAGATGGCTTTCCCATGTGCCAGATAGTGGGGTACGCGCAGCCAGCAGCCCCGGTGCCCAGCCCCAGTCCTGGACATCCAACACCCAGCCAGAAAGAAGTACCCTGACTGGTGGGGAGGGGAGGAGAGGGGGCACAGGGGGGAACAGTTCTGGGGGCAGATGGCTGTGGGCAGGTGGTTGGAACACCAGCTGCAGCAGTGGCTTCCCTGAAAAGCGTCAGCTCAGCATCAGGCAGACGCTCCCAGCCCGAGGCTCCTGCAGCAGGCAGCTGCCTCTGCCCCAGCACCCCGGAGCTCAGCAGGCACAGCAGCTCCGCAGGACAAACCACACGGTGGGCGGGCCACAGCTCCGCAGGACAAACCACACAGTGGGCGGCGGGCGGCCGCCACAGCTCCCCCCTCTGTGAGCCCGGACCTGGGGCAACCTATCTCAGCACAGCACCACCCTGCACGGCACCGCGCTGGTGCTGGGGCACAGCCGCCTCAGACTGCGGGTGCAGGAGCAGTGCTCTGCGGTGGGACTGCAGCTGGCCCTGCTGCCACAAATCAATAGCACTTGGGGAAATAGCTTCTTAGAAAGCACTAATGCAAAATTAGGACCAACCTTGCACCCTTCTCCCCC
Source organism: Aptenodytes forsteri (assembly GCF_000699145.1). Classification (NCBI taxonomy): domain Eukaryota; kingdom Metazoa; phylum Chordata; class Aves; order Sphenisciformes; family Spheniscidae; genus Aptenodytes; species Aptenodytes forsteri. The sequence goes on along the minus strand of NW_008795371.1, from coordinate 3,471,329 downwards.
ACTGCTGCCGGGCGGGAGGGGGAGACTCAGCACCTGGAGGATCAGGCCCTTTCACAACAGCAGTGCAATAAAATGCACTCTGCCATCCAGCCTCTGGTTTTGGGTGTTTTACATCGGTGCAGAAGCCACACTGAAAACAGTTTTGCATGCAGCTTTTTCAATTACTAATCTCAAGTATTAAAAAGATGTATCCCACAACAGCAGAAAAATGTGGATGTGCAAATGAAACTTAATATTGAATAATTTGCTCTCTAGGGGAAAAAAATGCCAAATGGAAGTATATTGTACTTGCAGTCATGTCATTACAGATGTAGTAATTTTGTGGTTCTTACCAACCCCTCACGAAAACAGCACTCCTGAACTGCCTCCCCACAAGCGCCAGGGAAGGCTTCCCGAGCCCGCTGGGCAGAGCCCTCGGGATCGCAACCTCCCCGCTCCAGGGGCTGGCGGAGAGGTGTCGGGAATCCCAAATGGTAAATCAAATGTAAACATGTGAACAGGAGCAGAGAGGGAATAATGAGCCAGGAGCAGCAGAAAGGGAGCCAAGCCTCGGGAAGCCAAGTGTGGAGGTGTCAACAGCAGCAGAGAGGAAAGAGCAGCCTGGGGACGGCGCGACAGAGCCAGGCTTTGGGGATGGGTAAGAGCTGAGCAAATCCTTATCTCTTGCTTGCTGGGTTTTTCCTTTTCTTTCTTCCCCCCCCCCCGCACAATGGTTATTGCAACTCACTGCACATTCCGGGGGGAGCACAGGCAGAGGAGAGGGCTCAGCTCCCGCACCCAGAGCTGCTCTGCGGGACCCCTGGACCAGGCTGGCGTTCGCAAGGTGTAGCTGTGGG
>NW_008795371.1:3466152-3469010 GCF_000699145.1 Aptenodytes forsteri | reverse complement strand
CCCCTGGACCAGGCTGGCGTTCGCCAGGTGTAGCTGTGGGTCTCGGCCGGCTGGTTGGCTCTGGCAGCACCGTGGGCAGGGGTTGTGTGTGCAAGCCCTGCGGGCTGGTCCTGTGCAGGCGCGTGAGCAAAGCGGGTATTTGCACACTGAAATAAGCACCTGCAGAGCTGATCCCTGCACGGAGCTGAGCAGGGTCAGGAGCTCGTAGACCTGTCTTCTTGGGCTCTTCTTTTTTAAGGAGAAATGTTGGAATATTTGCACCCACCCTCGAGGCCCCAGCACCCACCTGCTGCTGCAGCCAAGACCTGGACCCGTCCTGGCACATCCCCTGCATGCCTGCCTGCCACGGGGAGGCACAGGGGCATGGTGGAGGCACTGGGCACTTCACAGCACCACATGTGGGTCTGCCAGGCTCAGTCCCGCATCACCCTCTCCCACCCTGTCCCTTCACTCTGCGGTTTGCAGCCCTGTCAGCACGATGGCCCAGGGCCAGCCAGTGGCGGGCACAGGGCAGGACCACAGAGCTGTGGTAGGGGCTCAAGATTTGAGAATGGTCTCCACGCCTCTGCTAGCCCAGGCTGGCTCACTGTGACTTTGCCCGCTGGCAAGTGGGGTGAAGGCAGAGGGACCCCCATGCTCCTGCGGGCCGGTGCTGTTGGCAGGCATGCACCAAAGAGCAGGTACCTGCTCACATCCCGCGCAGCCTCCTTCCGCCCCAAAACCTCAGCTGCGGGCACTGTAGAGGAGGGGTGGGTGCAGATGGGGACAGCCTCGCAGCAGGGTGGGTGGCAGCAGCACTGCTCAGACCCTGACAGCCGCCGTGGGGTCACAGGGTGGTGGCTTGACCCAATGGGTTTGGGCTGTGAGGAGGTGACAGTTGGCATCGGGGTTTCCAGGTGTGGGCACCCCGTGTGCCCCACAGGCGCTGGCGGTGCTGGCTGGGGTAAATGCGCTTGCCAGCACAGCCATGGCACGACTCTTCCCAGGACATTTATTCCCAGAGAAGGGCGTGCCTTCCCAGGCCAGCCTGTGCCTGCTGCAGGGGAGGCGACAGCCTTGGATGGGTACAGAGCAGCGCACGGGTCTGCATGTGCTGCACTGGCACCAGCAGGGACCGAGACCGAGACCAAGACCCAGCAGGAGAGTGCTGGGGCTGGAGCTGGAGGAATAACCATAGCTCTTTGGGGGTGTCCGGGGGGGCTGTGAGCAAAGACGCCGGTGTGGGCTGTGCTGCTTGTGCATGTCGGTACCGCTTGGTGCATGCCGGGAAAACAGGAGGGAGACCTCAGAGCATGGGAAAGCTGCTGTGCTGGACGGGGTTGCTGCTCCCGGGCGGAGGGAAAGCTGCACCTCTGCCCAGCGCCCACGTGCCGCTCTCAGGGTGTCGACGTGCAGAGCAGCCACGGAGAGCATCCCAGGGCGGCCCCGGCCTTGGCGGGTGGCGAGTCCCTGCCTGCTGCTGCCACACAGCACTGCCTGGACCGGGCACCCTGCTGGGACACCCAAGGTGAGACCCCAGACTCCCAGCACTGCCAGGCAGAAGCGGGGGCTCGGGCCGGGGGCTCAGGCAGGGCCGGGAGCAGGACAAGGCTGCCATCTACAGACCGCCGAGCGGGTGGCCGGCGACGGGGACAGGGACGAGGGTGGGGATGCTGGCGGTCCCTGGACCCCCGGGCCGGCAGCATAGGCGGCCTCGGCTGCTGCGAACCATCTGCTGCCAAAGCATCTGACCCCGCAGTGGCGGGCCCGGGGAGCACCCAAAGCCCCATGCGGCTCTGCGGGGTGCCCTGCAGCTGTCCCTGCTGGGCTCCTGCAGGACCCTGCTCGCTGCCCACAGCCAAGCACCCTGCCCGCAGGGAGCACGCGGGCAGCCGGGCGAGAAAAGGCTCAGTTTATGCCACGTCATTTAAATTGATAAATCATGTTAACAAGTGCTGCATCTGCCACAAATGTCCTCATTAGGCTTTGGTCATGCGTTAATATTCAATAGGGATCTCTCGCCTGGGGTGAGCTCGGCTGACCCGTGGGGCGGCATGGGGCTGGGGCAGCTCCAGGCAAAGAGCTGAGCAGAGAGATATGTCACAGCAAAACCAGCCTGGCACATCGCACGTGAGCTGCGGTCCCGCTCTGGTCAAGGCTCAACCCTCCTGGGACCAGGCAGGAAGGTCATGTGCATCACCCTCACCCTCCTCGCCTTGGTGGCACAAGGAAAGCCGTGTCCAGCTGTCTGCCTGCAGCTCCTCCAGCTCTGCCCAGAGCAGCCCAACCAGCTCTGCTCTTCGCCCTCCCTGTGGCCAGGCCATGTGTGGCCAGCCCGGCAGGGATCTGCACCATGTGCCACATGCTGCAGGCGAGGGGGCTGGCAGGGCCGGTGGATAACCAGCACACACGGTGCTGGCAGCAAGCTGAGCACAGGCTCCAGGATCCCGACTCTGCAATCACGTTTGAAAGGCTTGCCCAGGCTGTCTGTCCCCAGGACTGCCCCAGTGCCAGGGACACATCAGGGGTGTCACACTGAGACCCTTGGGTGCCACCCTCTGGGGTGCCAGGGGACGGTGGCTCTGAGCGTCCCAGCCCTGGAAGTGGAGCTGTAGATGCAGCATAGGCGGATTTGCCAGCTTTGGCTCCTTGGCTCGCACTAGAGCCTTTCCCCATCCCAGGGCGGTGCCAGGGCCAGTGCCCCGCGCCGAGGCAGAGCTGCTGGCAGCCTCCATCACTCCCGCAGCCTCCGTCACTCCCGCAGCCCAGGCCCGGGCAGGAGCTGTGCGGCACCGGCCGCACACAGTCCATATTGCAGGTGACATCCAGCGGCTGCGGGGAGGCAATGCAGCCCCACAGCCACCCCCGGCACCCCCGCA
>NW_008795371.1:3457332-3465702 GCF_000699145.1 Aptenodytes forsteri | reverse complement strand
CGGCCCCCCCGGCACCCGCACCGGGGCATGCGGCTGCCGGTCCCCAGCGCCTCACGGGGCTCAGCGGCTCCAAGCAAGCCTGGGAGATGGACCCTGCTCTGCTCGAAGGGTCGCTCAGATGTTGGGCGAGCCAGAGGACTCACTCGCAGGGAGCTGCCCGTCCCCACACCGGCAGCGTGGTGCTGCTATGCTCTGGGCATTGCTTCTGCCTCCCCGCAGCCTTGCGGTGCATGGCTGAGCTCTGAGCCCTGCGCCATGCTGGGGCAGAACAGGGTGGGAGAGGGGCTGAAGTGTGCAAAGCCCTGGCTCAGCCCTGACCGTGCCCCACTGCTCCCGGCAAGCCCCCCCTGAGGTGCTGCACACAGGCTGGCACCCCATGCACTCCTCCCGGCAGGGCTGTGCTCATGCTGGGACACCGGCAGCTGCCGGGAGAGCCCTTCCTCCTCCACCCTGCACCGCTTGCAAGATACAGCAGCGCCCGGCAGGGCCGTGACACTGCTGCTAGGGGAGCACGGGGACAAGGGACCCACATGGGCCCAGCCCTGGAGGGAGACCCTGAGTGCCTAGCCGTGCCTCCTTCTGCTCCTCCAGGACCTGGTGCTTGCAAAGGAGACTGGGACACTCCATGTGCACCAGTGGGTGCCTCTGATCCAGGGAAAAGTGGGATGTCCGTGCCAGGTCAGGACCAGTGAAAACCAGTTGGAAGACAGCCCTAAACTGGAGCTTTGGGAAGTTCAGTCTGCTGCCAATCCTGGCACATCACCCCAAGGCACCCACTGGGCATGAGGCTGCCGCCATCTCCAGAGCAGACTGGATGTGCCAGGGCCTCCTCGACCCCAGGTAGCCAGAGGGTCCAGCTGCTCTGGAGAAGGGAGCCGCTGGGAAAGGGAGGCATTAGGAGGTATTTGCAATTTCCTCCCCACCCCAGGGGGATTTTCTGTCCCCTCTCCAGAGGGCAGCAGGAGAAAGCTCACTTTTTGTCTCCCTCCAAGAGCTACTTTAATAACAGAAGTATGTGGGGGGAGGCCAGTAAGCACAAATAAATCCACAGACGGGAGCACCAGCGAAGGGAGCTCACCTTGCCCCCAGGGCCTTGCTGGGAGCCCTGCCCCAGACCCCCATGGCTCCCACACCTCGGCCCCACAGAAGCCTGGGCCCCACTCCCAGAGAGCGTGTCCTGAGCTCTCCTGCCCCACCGCCAAAGGGGGTTTGCCCCACTGGCAGCAGGCATCGGCCAGCACCAAATGCAACCTGGATGGGACACCCCAGCCCCGCAGAGCCAGGACCTGATGGGACACCCCAGACCAGCAGAGCCAGTCCCAGCTCTGCAGAGCTGGGACCCGATGGGACACCTCAGCCCCACAGGCAGACCAGCCTTTGGCAGCTGCAGGAACTGGTGTGTCAGCACCAGGCTGTCTGAATTCACGCGACATCTCAGCAAACACTGGCAGAGGCCCCCCTTGCTGTCCTGCCCAAGGCCATGCTCACCCCAGGCACATCCAGCTCAGCATGGCTGGGGGACAGCAGGTCCCTCGGTGCCACCTCCCTCCTGGTGCTGCTCAACACCGCAGCCACGTTTCTGCCCCTCCTTTTGAGGCATCAGCCCCACTGCCATCATGTCGGCATTGTGAATGAGCAGCTTCTGCAAAGAAACTCATTTTGGGAGCGAGCCTTGTTTACTCTGAAACAAATGTTCACATCCCTTGGAGCTACTCAGCTACATAATCATCAAAACCAACACGGGACCCAGGGCTGCTCTTTCTTTTTGTACTTGTCCACTGGCCGCTCACAAAGACAAAAGGCTTGGCTCCGGCCGGCCGCAGCCAGTCCCACAGGCTTTGTCTGGCTGAGCCTGCCGTGCTTTCCCACCGCGCCAGGGCGGTGGCACCCGGTCAAGGCACAGCAGTGCCGGGGCAGGTGGGAGCACCGTGAGAGCCACCGGTGCAGCCAGCGATGCTGCAGGACTCGAGCTGCTCTTGCACGGGGCTCGAGCCTCCTGCTAACCCTGAAACACGAGGCTTTTCCAAAACAGCCCGAGACCTGGCACAGCCAGGAGGAAAAGAGCTGCAGGTCATGCTCCGGCTTGGGCAGGGGGTGCTCGCTGGGCACAGACCATTTGCGATAGCGAGATGCTCTTACAGCCCTTTGGTGTTGCCCCGGTTTGTCGTACCCCTCCTTTTCTCCCACCATCCAAAGCAGTGGGGACATGATTGTCACTGTCACTCCCTCTCCCCCACTGGGGAAACCTGCAGGGGGGCACACCCCAAGGCAGGGCCAGGGCAAGGGACAGGACCCCAGCCCCAGGGGCACATGGGGAGCACACAGCCTGCGGCTGGTTCCAGGGGAGGACTGGCATTGGGACAGCTTCTCACAAGCCCCTATTTGTTCAGGAAATGCCCCGCAGACACCATGGGGATAGGGTGTCACCCCAGACGTTTGTGCTCACGGGCACAGACCCTCATGCTGGCACACAGACACCTGCAGAGGTTTTGTTGATCCAGTTTAACCTGGTCCAGCCTAACAGGGCCCCCAGTCCTGCTCTGCACCCAAACGGCCGTCCCCCCGTGTGCCAAGCCGTGACCAGCTTGTGGGACTGAGACAGCAGCGGGACACGATCATGATCAGAACATGTGCTTGACCAAAGCGGTTGGGATGCACAGGCAAAGGGTGCTTCTCCCTGGCATCCCCAGCGTCCCCGGCAGCGTGCAGTGCCGCTGGCCTCAGCACAACGCAGGGAAACATCTGTCTCCTCTCCCTCCTCTTCTCCTCGCAGATGTTTTAAATGGGACAGTTTGTACCTTCCAGCGAAGTCAGATGCTGAACGTGGCCTTGTCCGACAGCCCAAACCCCCAGCTCTGTACGGCTTGGGGCTGGGGAGGCCACGGCGCCTTTCGCTGCTGCCTGCCCGAGGCCCCCGGGAGCTGCGAGCTCCCGGCTGGGAGCAAGGGTGTCCCTACACGCGTTACCTGTCCCTGGCAGGCTTTTGTTAACTCCAGTCAGTGGAAACATTCCCCATCTGTGTTTTCCATGTGGAGGGAGGCTGGAACGCTGGGGCAGGCTCCTGAGTCAGCGGGACGTGCGTGGGTTCCTGAGCATGCCTGCGCCGGATGCCGGGAGCCCGCAGCAAGCAGCAGATGCAAAAGGGTTTAATGCGGCCCTGGGCGCTTCAGCAGAGCCATTCCTGAGCGAGCCAAGCAGGAGCTCCCCGCACCCTTCCCACGGGACGGCCACTGCCCACAGCCGGGCCACTGCTCCCTGAGGTGACGGCCTCAGCCGAGCCCCCGGCAAAGTGCAGAGAGACCGAGGGGCAGCGAGGGGCAGCACAGGCTGCAACCGTCTCCCTGCGCCACTTGTCAGCTGGGCGCTTCAGCAGAGCCATTCCTGAGCGAGCCAAGCAGGAGCTCCCCGCACCCTTCCCACGGGACGGCCACTGCCCACAGCCGGGCCACTGCTCCCTGAGGTGACGGCCTCAGCCGAGCCCCCGGCAAAGTGCAGAGAGACCGAGGGGCAGCGAGGGGCAGCACAGGCTGCAACCGTCTCCCTGCGCCACTTGTCAGGTTTGCCAGCACTGTCGCCGTCTCTTGTCGTTATGATAGCAAGTAAACCTGGACCGGAAAAGAATGCCTGAGCGAGCCAAGCAGGAGCTCCCCGCACCCTTCCCACGGGACGGCCACTGCCCACAGCCGGGCCACTGCTCCCTGAGGTGACGGCCTCAGCCGAGCCCCCGGCAAAGTGCAGAGAGACCGAGGGGCAGCGAGGGGCAGCACAGGCTGCAACCGTCTCCCTGCGCCACTTGTCAGGCTTGCCAGCACTGTCGCCGTCTCTTGTCATTATGATAGCAAGTAAACCTGGACCGAGAAAAGAATGCATTGAAGATGCAGCCGCTCCAAGCTCACAGTCGCAGGGGGAACACAGGCTTTGGCATCCATGCTGCCCTTGTGTGTTGAAGCTCCCACAGCTCACTGTTCTCCAACTGAGGAACTACACAAAAGTTTTAGTTTTGAAAAAAAGGCTATTTCCACCCTGGGCTCACTCCATGCTTGCACGTGGCCCGGGAAAGGATGACAAAGCCCCCGGAAAGCGGTGGGTAAGGAAGAAGGGAGAGGTTGGGGAGGGGAGGGGACGGTGACCCGAAGGGAGGACACAGGGCATCGGTATCAACGGCTGTTTTATTGACTCCACCCTTCCCCGCAAATCTTCCTCATCGCTGCCTTCAAATCCAGTTTACATTAGCTGTGCAGATGGCAAGGCCAGCTGCAGGAGCAGGGGATGTGCCAGCCCCAGAGCACCAGCAAGGGCTCTGTCACCCACCTCCAGCTGTGCACCCGGGTAGGGGCGAGGCCGGCTCCAGGGGACAGCGGTGGGGGCCGTTAGAGCCAGCAAGGACCTGCTGGGTGTCGTACTGGCCTCATTTCAGCCAAAATGTACCTGTGGTGAGTCCCCATGACCCAGCCCAGTGCTGGGTGGCTGAGGCTGAGGGCTGTGGCCGCTGCCGTCTGCTGGACCAAATTCACCAGCTTGCTGTCACTGCTGAGCATTGGTGATCGCCGGGGCCAGACCCAGCCACGCAGAGGTGCCCCCACCCCAGGGGGGCATCGCTCCCACCTCGGGGAGGCCCAGAGCTGTGACCAAAGGACAGGAGGACCCTGGCCGCGGGGCGGTTAAGCCAGGAGCACCCACTTGGCATCGCCCTGCCAGCGGCTCTGGAGGAGTCCTGGGGGTTCGTTTGCCACTGACTCATGCCGGGAGATGATCTCCAGTTTAACCCAAGCATCCCCTAATGTGCCTGGTGCAGGACCATTCCCCAGGCGCTTGCTAATGCCTGTGACAAGCTCACACACGCCCGAGCTGGGGAGTGGAGATCCAGATTCCTCGGCTCCAGCCTCGGCTGCGCTGGAGCTGAAAACAGGAGGGTTGGGGTGCTCCAGGGTGAAGGCGCCGGTGGCCGGGGCCAGTCATGGCCCCCCAGCCATCCCGGCAGGTTCAGCCCCGGTGGGCAGCGAACGGCACTTGCCTCCCCCGTGCCTCCCTGCCCGGTGCAGAGTGGGCGCGTGCCCACGGCTGACCCACCCCACTGGGATGGACTGGGCTTGGCCGCTCTCCTTGAGCCGTTGCCCTCAAGTGTGCTGAAGAGGAGGAATCACTCGTGAGAGAAGTGGAGGACAGCGCGAGGACACGGTGACATGGGGAGCTGCCTCGGGGCACGGGATGGGGTAGCACCAGGAGCACAGGGCTCAAACAGCTGCCGTGGGCAGGCGGTGCAGCAGGCAGGGACAGGGGTAATGGACCTTTCCCAGCTGCCCACAATGGGGTTTTCTTGCCTTTTGGAAGTGGGGCACCCCCAGCCCCAGTCTCCCCGGCACCACCACGGCAGCGGGCTGGGGAGGGCGGTGGCTGTCGGTGCCTTTCTGCAGCGTCAGACGAATCCGCCCAGCTGAAACACCGTGATTTATACAGCTTAATCCGGCGGCGGGCAGGTCCCCACCCGCGCCCGGCCAGGCCGGGGTGCCGGGCTCAGCCCCGGCGGGCGCGGAGCCGAAGGGGACGGTCCCACCCCACAGGGAGGGGACTGAGGTTATGAAATTTGTGAATGGGGAGTGTCTGGGGGGCTGGAGCAGAGGGAGCCCATGGGGCGTGGGGCACTTGCTGCGGGCAGTGCAGGCAGGCTGGGGTTGGGGCTGCGGCGCAGGCAGAGGCGACTCGCACCCTGAGGACGTGCACGGCCGTCCCAGCGCCGCACCTCCCGCCCTCGCCAGCACAAAACCCCATCGCCTTCCCGCGTCTGACAGATGATGCCGACTGGAGAGAAGAGGCAACCGGTGATGTCCTAAACTTTATTTCACGCATTACCGGTCTAGCTTGCTTTTTGCATTTTATATTCTAAAGTTTTAGGGGGGAGACGTCTCCTGAGGCCATTCTCATCTCCTTATCACTTTTCCAGCCCAGCTTCTTCACTGTAACTGTTGGACGGAGAACTGATAAGGGTATGCGAGTGACACGAGCAACCGTCCTGGCACACCAGCCCCTGGCTGTCCCCGGGCTGTCCCCGGCTGCGGTGCAGCCCATGCGGGCTGGGATGTGGCAGGCATGCGTGCTTGCTCTGCTGCAGATGTTGGCTCTAAATAAAACCGACTGCAAAGCAAACTCAAGGGTTAAAGAAACATTTTTTTCACTAGGAGCTGGCAGGTCCTGTCGTTCCAGGCTTTTTCTCTTTCAGCATCTACAACAGGTCTCCTGCAGAAAAACAGATTTTTTTAAAAAGGTCTTGAAATACTGTTTGTACAAGGGGTCCTGAAATGCTCTTTTAGCATGTTACTGTTTGCTTGTATTTCAGTGGAGTTAGCTTGAAATTCTTTGGAATCAGTATAAAGAGTAATTACAAAAGTAAGAAATAAGCGTTGCATAAGTGTAAAACTCCTATGCTTTATATGTGTCTGGAATTGTTTACATTAAAAGTTATTTATTCCAAATGTTTACATGATTTTAAAGGTGAGTGCTCGCAATAACGGCTTGAACTGCAGCTGATGAAAGGAACTGCATTGCCAGAAAGGCAAATACCCCCGTGAGTCAGAGGAACAAAGCCGGGATTTAGGGAAGCAAACCAAAGCGTGAGGTAAGGGGGTATTTGCTCAGCAGAGAGGCGTGCGGCAGAGCCCCGTGCTCGTACACAGGCTTGGTGTGCTGCGGGGCACAGCCCGTGTCCCCACCGAGCCCAGGGACGCTGGGGGTCCCACAGGGGCTGCCCCCTATCTCACAAACCGCTGCTCTAAAGCACCCGGGATTTGCTTCACATTTCCAGCCTTTTTTTTCCAGTTTTCCAGCTATTCTGGTCAGTCAGATCTTCCCTATCTCCACTAAAGTGTTTTGCACAAGCCCAGTGCTGGGAAGGGCTGTGCCGCGCTGCAGAGCCCGTACCGGCACGCCAGCATTCCCGAGTGCTCATCCCACGGCCACAGGGCCAGCCAGAGAGGAAGGAGCCGGCACTGTGGGGAGGTTTCTTTGCATGGGGGAGACAGTCTGGCCTGGCTGAAACCCGTCGGCCGCACAGCCCTCGCCCCAGGGCTGTCCTGGTCCTACACTATCCCCCACAGCCACAGACCACTGTGGTCCCGTGGGGCTCCTGGAAACACCACCATCCTCACGGGGACCGAGACGTCAGGGAAGGGGCAATGCCGGCGCAGGTAGCCCCTGCCCACAGCTCCCTGCACACCCCTCGGCTTGACAGAGGCTGGAGGGGGGGTCCTGGAGCCGCCCAGGGGTGAATGTCCCAAATCCCCCCAATTTCCAGGTGCAGGCATCGCTGGCAGGGACCAACGTGGACAAGGCAGCTCCATGCCAGGCACAGCAATCACCGGCTGGCCTGGGGAGGGGATACACCCCCTAAACCCAGGTGCTGCCTTCAGGCACCCTCCTGCCCAGACGTCCCTGCTCCCAGAGCCTGGGCCCGATCCTGACCCTTGAGACCTGGCCTGGCCCCGGACTGTGAGTTGGAGGCGCAGCACCAACATGAGGGTCTTGACCCCCCGGTCTCGTCCTCCTGTGGCCGGTGGCTGTGCTGCCTTGTGCAGGGCATGGCTCACTGCACCCGCTGCGACTGTCTGGGGAGTGCCAGGCTGCACCCTGGGTGCTCTCCCTCAATTGCAGGCAGCACAACGGCAGCCCCCGCCGCAGCCAGGGGGACGGGGCATCGCTGCTGGCTTGTGCTCCTGCAGCAGCCAGCCCTTCCCGCGAAATTCAAGCATCCTCTTGGAGCAGAGAGGGGTCAACATTTGGGACAGGCTCTATCGCCCCTCGCCTTTGACTTTCACCAGCCAGAGTCATGAGACGATAACCTCGCTGTGCAACCCCCCTGCTGACTCAGAACCCAGGCCAAGGGTGGCAGGATCGCCCCCCCCTCCCCCCGCAACACAGCTCTGCAGAGCGGTGGACAGGTTTGTGGGCGTGGCAGCAGGCAGACATCCCAAGCAGGCTGGCACCAGCAGGCACGGAGCACTCAGGGGTCCCAGGACATCTCCCCAGCCCACCCACCCACCGGGGAGCAGCAGGACAGAGCACTGCTCTACAAACAGCCCCTCCAGCTTCTCAGTCAGGCAGGGCTGCTCCCATCACCCAGGGAGGTGGGAAGGCAGCACTGAACCCCGAAAACAAAGCGGGGGGAAAGGAGGTTCCTCCTTAGTATCCCCCCGTGAGCTGGTCCAGGGGACCAAACCCGGGGTGCTCCCGGCATCCTTTGGCCTTGACTCAGCTGCCAGTGGCACTGGGGATTTTCCCCGGGGAAGTGGCAGCAGTGTGGGGAGAGCCAAGAGCTGCTGGGAGCCACGAACCAGCCGGGCGCGAGCGTCTGCATTCTTACGGCCGCTTCTGCATGAA
>NW_008795371.1:3441642-3457310 GCF_000699145.1 Aptenodytes forsteri | reverse complement strand
GACCTCATCTGATCCCTCTCCAAACAGAGCCGCCAGCAAATTGTCAGTGTGCATTTGGATTTCACCCATGGCAGGTGGTGTGATTAGCCATGAAAAGGAGGCTTAGCGCGGGCTGGAAAACTACTGAGGCAGACGAATTCCCCGCACTGGCCCCAGCCCGGCAATGGGGAGCCGAGCCGGGGGAGCTGCAGCCAGGGGGGTGTCAGAGCAGAGGGAGAGCAATGGCTGAGCCAGCACTGCCACTGCTGCCGTGCAGCCGCTTCCCTCCCAGAGCACGTAGCCCTTATATTAAATCCATAAATAGGAAATTCCACTTCTTCAGAAAAAAACAGAATCCGGATATTTCATAAGTGTCCCAGCAGACATGAAAGCCGAATCAGGAAATTTCATTCAGCAGCAATATTAAAATTGCCGCAGACCTTCAGCCAGCCGTGGCAAAGCACCCACACCACACACCCGGGGCCTGGCACAGCGCAAAGGCTGGCTGTGGGGACACACGTGCCATAGCTCCTCAGCCACCGTGGCTGCATGTTTCACCATCCCTCACATCCCTCCTCCCTACCAGGCCCTGGAAGGCCACAGCCACTATTTGCAATAGGTGACCCCAGGTTTAGCAGAGCTGGGCGGCAGCTCTGGGAGAGCTCCCATGGGAAAGCATCACCTCCCACCCATGGCATTCCCAGCTGCAAAAGCGAGGCCCCCTCCTTTGCAGCCACAGCCCTGGCAGAGCTGGTGCTGCCGGGCTGCCTGCACTGAGCCTGCCATGGGCAGCGCAGACCCTGCCTGCACGCTGCTGCTGGCATCAGCTACGTGTGCTGCACAACCACTGCCCGTCTGAACCCTGATAACAGAGGTAACAGGCTGTAAGGGCAGGGACCAAAGTGGTTGAGAGGCTTTTCCCGACACAGCCGCAGGGAAGAGAGCAGAAATGCGGTGTGTCGCTGCAGCACGGGGTGATGGGGCAGGCAGAGGTGGGACAGGGAGGTGAGCATCAGCCTGTACTGGAGAACACTGCTGGTTGGAAGTGCAGCTGACGGGTGCCTGCAGGAGAGCCCCATGCTGCCGGCGGAGCCCGGCATGCTGCCCTGACCAGGAGGCGAGAGCTCTGCCGCCAGCCGCTCTGCCCTGCTCTGCACTGCCCGCACCAGCCCCACGTCTTCCCAGTGCCGTGGGACCACTCCTCTGCTGAGACAGGCAAAAGGATCTTCCCTGGTGTGGCTGGACCAGAGCTGGCACTGGACATGCACTGATGCCCTCGTCGTCTCTCTCTGCTCACAAACCACAAGCTTTCCAGAGCAAAGCCCACCGGCATAACTCACTTTCCCATCTGCGAGGCATTGCAGCGCGTTCCCAGCACTGCGCAGACGGGGGAGGCAGGACGGGGAATCATGATAATTGCTTGCACTTTCCCACATGGCGGCAGGTCCACAGGCGGTCGTGGGAGCGGGGGGAGACGCGGGTCAGGAAAGCGGGCGGCTGCCCTGGCACTGCTGAGGCTGCACTTTGGTGCCTGCAGGCGCTGGCTGCGGGGCCAGTGTTAGCACCACACTGTGCTCCCACCCAGAGCATGTGGAGCCGCGAGCCCATGGGCTGCTCAGGAGGAGGCAGAGCGTCGCAGCTGTTTGCACTGGGGCTCCCCGGCACTCCTTGTGCCCAGCACCCAGTGCCCAGCCCACCTCCACCCACTGGACAGAAAATGTCCCTTTGATTGCCAAGAGGACAAGGACCCCACTTTGGAAAACCCCACCGGCTTGGGGAGGGCTGGGCCGGGGCCATCCTTGAAGGAGGAAGACAAGCAATGGCTACACAGGCACAGGCACCAGCCCCGTCACCGCAGCTGGGGCGCATGGGTGAGGGGCTCAGGGGGACCCTGTGGGCATGAAAAGCAAAAGCAGCAGCCGCCAAGCCCCCTCCATGGCACGTGCCAGCCTGGGGTCCTGCGGCTGGCTTCACCCAGGCTGTGGGGGGATGCCACCCCCGGGGACTGGTGACGGGTGCCTGTGGGGTGGGGCACGGAGGTCGGACTGCAGCTGCCCGGGGCCATGGCTGGTCCTCTGCAACCCCTTCCATGCCTGTGCCAGAGCTGTCCTGCCCTGCCAGCAGTGCTGCCCACCGGCCCCGGCCCTGCCAATCCTGGCCCTGCCAACCAGCGGTTCTCACAGCCCGTCCTGGTGCCCAACGATGCCGGCACTTGGCCACGCTTGGTGCATGCCAAGCGCAGTGCCCTGTGCCAGGCCCTGAGAGCATCACACCGAGGAGGGAGGACACATGCTGGGAGCAGCCATGTCCGTCCTGGCAGCACGCACAGTGCAGAAGCGCTCACCCCCCCTCCCTCTGCCAGGGAAAGAGCCGCCCCCACAGGCACCGCACAGAGGTAATTGCAGGTTATTACACAGCTCTGTTGTTAAATACGGATCACTTCTCTTCCGACAAGCATTCTGTGTAATGCAAACTCAAATCATCTCCCTCCTCCACCACGCACCTCTCCTCACCTGCCAGGAGCCATGGCAAGTCATGGCGGTGGCAGAGGACACAAAGTGGATCGTGACACAGCCATGGCAGAGGACGCAATGTGCATTGGACATGGACACACGGACACCTCAAACCAAAGTTATTTTCCAGACTCAGTGCGTTTGTCCACAGGATCAGTTTGTGGGGGAATCTCAGGCAGGTGAAAGTTGTGCCTCTCCCACCATGTATTTTCAGTAGGTAATTCAGCCCACAGTCTTTACAAAGCTCTCCCTGCTGTATCGTCCCAGCCAAGTGACTAAATTGTTATTTTATTGCATTCTTGCAGAATCCCTGCTGTTTTCCACCTGAAGTTTGCCCTGTGAAGTGCAGAGGTAAGGTGCTGCAGCAGCGCCATCCTTCCCCAGGCATCCACCCTCAGGTGCTGCTCGTGTCCCTGGCCACAAGACGTTTCATTACAGCTGCCCCAATAATTCTTTCATTTACATGATTTTTAGAAAAACTGGAAGTTAACCAAACTAACTGTGGCTCTGCCCCTGTTCCACCACAGCGCAGGCCGAAGCAATTGTCACTGTAATTACACACTTGATGAGGGAGAAAGGTCGGAGTCCTGGAAAGCCAAGGCCAAGGACAAGTCCATCTGTCCTGTCCCCCTCACTGGGTGCTCCGCCAGGGCCCCACCCACCTGGCCGGGACATAGTGCCACGGCTGTCTTCTGCTCCCATGGAAAGTCATTTTGAGGGAACAAGAGAAAATTTCATCCCAGATGGCCTCAACTTTGGCAGAGTCTAAAACCAACTGCCCAAATCCTGCGCTTTGTCTCCAAAACAGCACACCTTTGCGCTGATGGACTTATGCAGTGGGTCGACCTTGGCTGGCTGCCAGTTGCCCACCCAGCCGCTTGCCCTCAGGTGCCTCCACTTTTGGGTGGGGTTCAGACACTAGGGTCGGAGACACGTGCTGTCAGCCCAGTCCCTTCGGCAGAATGGCACCCCCAGGACGCAGCAGCCAGGGTGAGCCCTGCACCATCAAGGGCTGATGCTCTGGAGCGGTGTGTCTGGTGTCTCGCCCAGCACCCACATTTGTCCCGCCCTGTCTCAGCTGCGGCTGCCCTGCCAGCTGGGGGGGCTCCTGCTGCACGTGATGTTCAGAGCCCCGCAGTGCTGTCTGTTCCCAACCCAGTGGCACACGACGTCCAGAGAGGGGAGAGCAGCTTTGGAGTCATCTGCTTTCAAGGGACAAGGACATGAGCTTGAGGAAAGAGAAATAGGAAGAAGAAATCCTTACTAATGACACTTGTATGGCGTACGGCACACAAGGACCCCAAAACCCTCAGAAATCATTAACTCTGCTCTGTGAGACCCCTCCAGCCCCAGCACAGACGCAGCTGCTCTCCTTTGGCAGTGGGTAATGGAGAGGCCCCGATCCGACAAGTGACAGAGCTGAGGCAGGAGCACATGACTGCTGGCTGCTCACCCCCCGGCACCAGTACCCTGCCCATAGACTAATGCATTAACCCCCATCCCCCCGACTGCCATCAGCTGCCCTTCTCCAGACAATCATGGAAATGAATGTTTCATCAGGCAGAATTGGTATGAGGTCAAAACAAAATTACTTTCTATATAAACGAGCTTAAATCAAGATGATTTTTAGATGAAACTGTTTGCTGTGATGGGTCTCAGCGCTACATGCATAAGGCAGGAGTGCCAGAATGCCAGGGCCAATGTTTACCCAACCCACCTGGAGTACAAAAAAATGTCTGGAATGGGAATTCGGCAGGGGACACTGATGAAATGTAGATGCCAGCTCACGGCCTCAGTCCCCGCAGACCAAAAAGCATGAGCGTGGCAAATCAGACATGCGTGCTCCACGCGGTCCCCGGGGGGCGGGCCCCCCCCGCGGTGCTCCGGCCTGCCACTCCGAGAAATAGGAAATTGGTCTGGGGGGGGGGGAAATCCTTCTGTATTTTGTGGTTACTGTAATAGTAAGTTAAAACAAGCTGGTTTAGCTCCTTAACCCTTTGGTGAAATAAGGTTCTCGGTCAAGTGCATGGAAGCCCCAGCATGGCCAGGCAGAGGAGCGCTGGGAGCCATCGATGCCAGAGCCCATCTCTGGGCTCTCTCCCCCACACAGCTCAGGCGCAGCCACCCCGGCGCTCGCAGGACCGTGCGATGCCTTATGCACACGTTGCTAAAATTCACCCAGCAGCTCCTGTTTGCTGGGAGGGCTAGGGGGGGTGAGCTGCATTGCATGTGCTTCCCACAGCAGGGCAGAGAGCATGCAGGGTGGCAGGGAAGAGACCCCCCCCCTTGGTGTCACCAGTGGGTGTCCAGGAGCACCCATTCGTGGTGCAGGGGGGCACCGACCCTTGGGGCGTGGGTGCGGGTGGGCACCTGCAGACCCCGAGGCAGCACCTGCCAGCTTGGGTCCCACCAGTGCTCTCCGGGGAGAGCTGGGAGGGGACACGTGGTCCCCGGGCAGCCCTGCACAGACCCCCAGCACAGCTGTGAGGTCTTCTCGTTTCTTGTTAGAAAGTGTTTCCTGAGCATTGCAGTATTTCACCTTTCGGTCTGAAGCCCCGCACCTCTGCCAGTCCTGAGGACGAGGCACTGACATTTTGCTTTTGTTGTTCCATGCACTGTTACCTTTGGAGATCCTTACAGGGTTAGAAGTGAAACGCAACCCAGAGAGCATTGTAATGACTTCTCAAGACAAAATGAGTTTTGAAAATTAAACCAGCAAAATGAGATAATGGAATATTTTTGCACTGATTTCATTGCCATGAATATTTATAAAACTTAGTTTAATAATATTAAATAAAATAAAAAAGAGCACAGGGTGAGAACTACTGCCTGCATCTCTCTGTCCCATCAAACTGCAAAGCACACATGAGAAAACGCCTTAACAATGGCCACCACTGAGCCTCAGCGACTGCACACACCCTGCAAGGATCGGAGTTGCAGCATCGATTCCAGGAGCTCGGAGCAGGGAACCCCCAGTCTAGAAACAGGTAAAATCCCCAGAAAGACTCACTCCCCGTGGAGTTTGTTGCCCATCGTGGCAACTAACTCCCCAGAGAGGCCCTGACACCCTGGGCACCCAAGTGCCTTGTCAGTCCCAGTGTGACCACCCATCGCCGTGCAGCCGTCTCAGGAGGCGACCGGCAGGCTCGTGCCCCTGTCTAACACAGGCAGAGTGGGCAGCAAGAGATGGCGCGTGGGGCCTGAGCTCTGGACGTGGCTGCAGACATGCCATGTCTCAGACGTGAGATGCCGGCATCACCAGCCCCGTCTCTTCCCCCACTTGCATTTGCACTCCCAGCTTCACCTCTGCCTTTTCAACCCCTGTCCTCAGGCCAAGTGGCTCTTCTCTCCTGTCCCAGACACTGTCTGTGCTCATCTTAATTGGCAAGTAATCGCTACAAATTGAATTGCCACTCAGCTCCTCCTACGCCTGCCTATTAACTCCTGGAGTTAGTGGGTTCAAAAGCACCCGTGTGAAACAGCTCTCCGTCACAGGCTTCAGCCCGTTTCCAAGCTCCAGCCCCAGGCTTGCCCACGTACTCCCAAACCCTGCTGCAGGGACCTGCCGGCTGCCCCGGCCCCAGGACACCCCAAAGGGGTTATGGCTTCGGGGATTGGGTGGCATTGCCGTGACAGCCCATGGCTTCGGAAGGACACAGGACACCGTTCCCCACGGTGAGATGGAGCAGTGCCACTTTACCCAGCTGCAACATGACTGTCCTTATCTTCCACCGCCACCTCTCTCCTCCTGGGGTCCATGGTTTTCCAGCCTGCAACTGAGTGCGTTTCCTTGCCTTTCAATCCAAAGGGCTTCTCTGGAGGTCCTCTGGAGTACAGCCGAGATGCAAAAAACCAATGTGGAGGTGCGAGAATGTATAGATTACAAAGGAAAAAGAATGAAAAAGTGCAGGGAGAGGGATACGTTGCCAAGGCAACCACCGACTGCGGGGATGAGAGATGGAGACTGAGGGGGAGCGAGGAGAGGGGGGGAAGAGGGGGCACCTGGGGCTCGTGGCGGCCCAGGAGAGCTGAGCGAGGCGCTGCACCATTGACATGGACTCACCAGAGGAAACACGGTTCCCTGGCATGTGGTTCCGTAAGGACAGGAGAGGGTTTGCAAATGCTTTTCCAGCCACTTTCAAAATACATTCCCACCCCACCTGTGGCCCACATGTGAGAGGAGAGAAGAGGGAAAAGGGAGGTTTTTCTGAAGTGGACCCTCACCTCAGGAGACCGGGGCTCCGGTGATGGAGACAGCGGGGACGGAAAGCCCAGGGGCGAGGACAGGACGGAGACGAGCTGCCCCCAGCCCCTCTGCCCGCCAGGGCAGCTCCCGTCCCTGCTCCGAGCGAGGGAGGAGGACTCCTGGCACAGCAGCATCCCCTGAGCCCATCAGCCCGCATCCCGCCTGGTCCCGCAGCCCGGCTCCCTGGAGCCAAGTGGTCAGGATCCAAGGGGTGAAAATTGCAGTTATCTGAGGGCCAGCACATTGAGTTAATTGTGCAAAATGTCAACCTGTAATTAGAATATGAGAAGCACTCGCTGTTCAGTGACACATAGCAGTGGCATTTCTATTTTCACACAACTGATTAGAGTCAAAGTCTAATTAATGCACCACACTGTTGAGCAGAGGATGGAGAGTGACCCAGATCTCACCCATCTCCAAACGCTCCTCACTTATAAGAAGGTTTTAAACTTTGTTCACGCTTCAGACATGGATCAGAGGGAGACGGGCACTGAAGTCCCCAGAGCAGGGCAAAGCACTGGCATTGTACAGGGGCTCGCTCCCAGACTCGTTCTCTCTCTGTACAGGTGCTGTTTTGTGCTTCATTTGCAAGTGGAAAATGAAGTAATGCCAGACTCATCCTGCCAGGGAGGAGCTGGCAGATCCAGGCCTGGGGATGCGCTGGCAAAGGGGAGCAAGTGGATTTCCACATATGGTCTCCATCTCTGCAGCAGGGAGTGATGCAGTGAAGCTGCTGGCCCCTGGCCAGCTGTCCTCACGGCACGTGGAGAGGCCACCAATGCCCCCGAGGTCCCCAAGTCTTGGTGCGATCCCTTGCAGAGGACGCTGCACCCAGTTGCCCAGCCCTGGTCCCCCTGAGCATCGCTCCTGCTGCAGCGCGGAGCTGAGCCGCCAACGGGATGGTCACAGTCCCGGCACACACCACAGCACGCGGCACCGGAGCGAGTGGGTCTGTGCGGAAGGGGCAGAGCCTGCGCCTGTCACGCATCCCCATCCCCAGGGAACAGCCCACGGAGGGTCCCCAAAGCGCAGGGAGTCCTGGGAAGCAGCAGTGCCCACCCCTGCCTGAGGACGGCCCTGCCTCTGTCACTACAGTAGCACCGCTGGGACAGCAGCAAAGCCCTGGTTCTCCTGCGCCCCCCCTACACAAATCACTGGGGGTAACGAATGGCCCTCCCGACCTGCCCCAAACCTGGGGTGAGCCCAAGCTGGCTTTGGTGTAGCTGGAGATCCCCGTCTCTGACACTCACAGTAGAGCACCTAAACCCCCCCAAGGCCCCTCAGGCTGGCCCCAAAAATCACTAGTCCCAAGGGTCTCTGGTGCAATTTAGGCTGCTTCTGTGGTCACCTGGTGCTGGAGCTTTGAAAGCCTCCAACCTCTGCACAGCTGGGTAGCAAAGGCCATCGCCCAGAGCCCGGATGGGTCTGAGCCGCAGCCTCTGCCTGGGGTATGCGGCTGAGAGCCAGGGCATGGCTGTCTGCAGAACCAGGGCAGCCCGAGGCACGGGGAGGGGGACAGCACGGCACAGGGAGGAGGAAGGCAAGGCGCAGGGAGGGGGATGGCAAGGTGCAGCCACCCGTAAGGTCCGTGGTGGCTGACGTAGCTGCAGAGCTGCCGATCCAACACGGGACGGCGGCAGGGAGGGCAGCCTTGAATCCAAGTTGAACAACACAGCAGTAACCGTGCATATGTGCTCTGGGCACAGCCGGCTGGGCACAGCAAATCCTTTACACTTGTTCACCTACAAGACCCCCCAGTGTGCAAACGCTCATCACCATGCCTTCGGCCAGGAGCCAGGACTGGGAGACCCTGGGTGCTGTGAGGCTGAGGGGACAGGCAGAGGGTTGGTACAGGAACAGCCCGGGGCTTTGCACCGCCAGGCTCCCACACTGGGGCAGCAGGCATGTCCTGAGCCCCACAGCTCCCTCCTCCCCTCTGCTGCCGGCGGCCCTGGGGCAGCCCTGGCACAGACAGCAGCTCCCAGCAGCATGGTGGTGAGCCCTGCTCCCCTAGTCAACCCCTGCTCGCCCAAGCACCGCATCCCAGGAGCTCTCCCTGACAGCTCCGAAATTCTCCAGCACTATTTTTACCCCGCAGTTGCTATAGAGACATCAGACCCACTCGCCACTGCAGCCTCTTTTGGAAGCACTACATCACCGAATGCCTCCTGCCTCCAATAACGCACGGGGCAGGAGGCCACTATTTTGGGCAGAGCCCCAGCTGTAGCTGGAGATAACCCAGCCCCACAGGACAGCCTGGCCTGGGAAGACTGATGGGTCCAGCAGAGAGAGGGAGACATGGACGGGGGGAGGAGGACAGCAGCATTTCAGAACCCCAGGAGCCTGCCCCTGCAGCCCATCACCCTGCCCTCCCCATCCAGCCCTGCTGCTCTCTATCTCCTGGGCAGGAGAGGCTTAGACCTGGGCTGCTTTTAAAAGCAAGAAGGGAAACTTTGAGGTTGTCTGACACAGGATACTTCAAGGAAGAGTTTGGGGCCCAGGAGTTCACAGAGCTGGAGATGAGAGGGCACACGCGCAGGGTTCCTCCTTTCTGCCAGGCTGTGTCCAGCCCTGCAATACCCACAACATCCAGAACAGAAATAAAGGGGCAGCAGCTTTCTGAACACAAGAGAAGGGCTCGGTTACGGCTGTGCTCTGGAGCAGGAGTGGGGCTGCAGGTCCCCCTGACACCCCCTCTAGCCCTGGAGAGCTTTGCCAGCTCCCCCTGCCCTGCCGAGGGGTGACGCCGCAGGACATGGGAGCAAACAGCCGCCTGGTCCATCGCTCCTGGTGCCCCAGGTTGAGGGTGAGCTGCTGCCTCCCCCCAGCCTGAGCGAGGTGCGGCAGTGTCTGGGCGATGTCCCTGTGCTGGGGCTGAACTTCCTGGTGCTTCCCCAGCACCGCAGCCAGTCCGACCCTCTGGCCAAAGCTGGGGACAGGAGGGGACATGGAGCGGCTGTACACAGCACAGGTGCAGCACTGCATGGCCACACAAGGTGTTAGGGGCAGGGCTGTCACTAGCAGAGGTCATCACAGATATCAGCTAATTAATCTCCATTACACGGTGGGAAGCTGGTACTTGCTTGCTTAATTTTTCCAGCAGGAGAAATCAAGGTCAAAATTAAAGCAGATACAAACCTGCACCAGGCTTTGGCCCTGCTCAGGTCTGCGGGGAAAACGTCCGGATGCCGCAGGAACGGCCATTCCCCTCGCCCATGAAAACCCCCCTGAGGAACACGGCTGGGGCTGAACACGTGGACATGGTGCAGCAGGGACCTGCTGGCCCTAGGGGCTGCACCTCCCCAGGGAGCACAGGCAGGTCTGAGGGCCTGACCCTGAACTTTATAAACCTGTCATCATCCTAATTAGTAACATGCACCTGCAGCATCCTCCTGGAGCAGCAGAGCATGGGACAAGCCCACCGCGGGGCAGAAGTACAGCCTGCTGTGAGTTACGAGAACACTGAAGGGCTGGGACGCCCGGCTGCCCCATGCCAGGCATCCGGACCCACCCTGTGCCCAGGGCAGCCCCATGCCCTGTGCCCCGCTGTGCCCTGTGGGTCAGGAGACATGGGCCGTGGCCCAGCCAGGGCGCAGGGCGACAGCAGCGTTCGTGGCAGAGCTGGTGGTCACCTCTGAAACGCCAGCGCTGAAAGCTCCCTCCATCACCTGCGTTCATCCGTCTGGGGAAGCGTGTTTATAAAAAGAGGCTGTGCGTGGATGAGCTGGCAGAAATAGCTGCATGCAGCCCTCTCCGTGTGGTGTAAGAGATGATCACCAGCTGTTCTGCAAAACACCCAAAATAGAACCAGAACCAGCGCCAGCGCCGCGTGGCCCCCGGGGAGACGGTCCCTATTTAGCTAAGGCAGCCAGAGCAGCGAGGCTGTGCTCACGTCCCACCTGCGTCCATGCTCCCCCTCTGCCGGGGCAGCCACAGCTCCCAGGGGAGTCTCAAGGCGGCTGGGGATCCGGTGCTTCGGGAGAAGCGCCTTCCTCAGGAGACAGACCAGGCTCTGACAAGCAACAGGCTGATTTGCTGCAGCTCCTCCCGAGGCTTTAGAAGCACACAGAGCCATGATTGCCCCTTGTCTGTCCCTGAGCCTGCACCCACAGCCTCAGCCTCCTGATGCATCGCTACAGCCCCTGCTCGAATGCCCCTGGGGATCACAGCTGCACCACACACAAACCAGACAGGCCCATTACGGTCCTAGCAAGCAACTGAAAGCAGCTCCCTCCTCCTCTGGGCTGGGCCAGACCAGACTCTAATTATAACTTCAGAAAGCTGTAATAAATGGGTAAGAGCTGCCCGACAGCTTGTCTGTGGTGAGATATTGCTGGAGTGGCCCAACGAAGCACTCGACATCTCTGCTATGCTTTTCGGTGTCACAGTTGTGTCACCTCCGCCTCTCCCTGCCCTGCCAGGAGGAAGGCACAGTGGGGGAGAAGCCCCTCTGCCAGGGTAAGGGTTCTGGGTACTGGTATCACCCCCGCTGCTGCCCCATGCACGCCAGCAGCACCTCCAGGTCGGTGTCCAGCCCTCTGCAGCCTGCCAGGGCTGTTCGGGCAGGCCTAAGCAGGGCCCAGAGCATGTGTGGGATGGCACCCTGGGCACCCACAAAACCACCTCCCTCTCAGTCTTGCCCTGAACTGGCTGGGTCTGGACACCATCTGGGCACTGCTGCAGCACCGAGGATCGAAGCGAGGGCTCAGAGCCCTTGCACCAGAGCTGCAGCTTCTCCTCCCGCAGCCATCCCTGCCGGCCCCGTTGCCATGGCATCCTCAGGGATGGCACGGATGCTGGTGAGGAAGATGAGGAGGATGAAGGTAGGTGAACAGATCCAGGGGCCCCCTTGCAGCAGGCGGGGGCCATTCCCCTCCCGGGAGGTCCCAGCTCTCCAGGATAACTGGCAGCAGCAGTTCCTGGTGAGCCCTTTGCTCGCTGGCCTTGCCAGCAAGTGGGAAGCCGCACAAGGTGCTGAGCTGGTCTTGACAGCACAGGCATCGCCCTGCCCAGGGCTCCGCCGCTGCCCTCCCCGTCCCTCAGCACACCGGCTGGGAGAGCTTCTCCTGTCTGCAGCTCTTACAAGGACATGGGAAGAAATCAGCGCCTGCGGACACTTTGCAGTGGGTTATAAACCGTAAGTGAGCTGAGGGATGCTGCCCCCAGGTCTGCCCCTCCCTCTGTCTCCCTTGCTCTCCTGTCTGATCGTTTTTTGGAGGTCTCAGATCATACTGTTCGCATCTGTGCTAGCAGAGACTGGAGAGTGAGCCACACTGATGCTGGTCCCACAGAGAAGGTGATGTAGAAATGCTCAGTCCAGAAGGACAGCAGTGGTTAAAGCTGAGATGACACAGATGACACTTTCCAGGCATCTCTGCACATCCCCTGCGTTCAGCCAAGCCCCTTCATGTTCACTGCTTCTAGTAAACCAAGGAAGGAGCAGGGATATTCAGCCCAAATCTCCTATTTAACCCATCACCCAATTAAACAAAATCTCCCATTTTAGGCACATCTCATATTCACAGCAACTGAACTTCATACTCGGATCCTGGTGAGCTGGCACTGGGCATGCAGTGCCCAGAGTCCTGGTACCTGGGCAGGGAGCAGGACTGGGATCAGAGCCTGGTGAGTCGGGCAGGAGAGCTGCCTGCGCCTGCCTGCCCCAGATCCCACTGAATCATCAGGGAGTAAACCGCAGCCCCAGGAGCAGCGCAGACATTACTCAGCAAATCATTATGAATAACTAACAGCTCTGAAAAAATGCAACCTGTGATCATGTGCGAATAGGAAGGGGGGCCCATCTCCATTAATCACTCATTATGAATTATTCAACAAAAGAGGAAGCAGAAGGCAAACACAGCAACAATTTGTGCAGAAAGAGGGTGCTGAGGGTTATCATCAGCACTCAGCCCCCTCCACAGCCACCCCCAGGCCATGGTCCCAGCAGCGCAGCCCTGACAAAGCTCTCCCCAGCCGGCATGAGGGCAGCCAGCATCCAGCCCTGCCTCCAGAGCGAACCGTGGGCAGCCTGCGGGCAGCCCTGCCTCCGCATAGCCTTGCCGTGGCAGTTCCTCTTCGGACAGACAGCCGATGGGGAGATGGAGCCGGCGTCACCGTGCTCGTCCCTCCCTGCTGGGAGCAGAGCTAGGGCATCTCCTACCCCACGGACACTTGGAAGCTGGTGAGTTTGGGCTGGTGGAGCAGGAAAGCAAACTCTCAGGTCTGAACATCTGCAAGGAAAGGTTATTCCTGCTGTCCAGCCAGGAACAGCCCCGGCAGCACCGCAGCCACCTCGGCAGTGTGTGGGAGAGCCTGGCGCTGCAGCAGGGAGCCGGCCTGGGCTCTGGCACAGGGACGATAACTAACAGGAACTGCAAAGTAGGCAGAAGAGGAAAGGTCGTTTGCAGGTAGGGGGGTGTCAGCTCCCCATCACTTGTTGCCTACACTCTCCTAATCGAGAGGAGAGCTACCAGGAGGGGTCATTAGAGCCTCGAGAAGGTTGCGTGTGACTCACGGCGTCTCGGCAGCCCTCTGCTTCCAGCCACGTCCGGCTCTTTCTGTGTAGCAGCTCATGCTGCACGCTGGGAACAAGCAACCCCCTCATTTTGAAACAGCCCCGCCAAACCTTTCAATGAAGCTGCTGGCAGATCTCCTGGCCTCCAGGATGTGGCCAGCCCAGGCACTGCAGGAAGAACGCACAGATGGGAGATGTGGCCCCTCCAGCCCAGGCCCCTGAGCGTGGCCACCCGACCGAGGGGCTGGTTTCCACCTGCTTGGGGTCATTTCTGTCATCTCTGCCTGTACCGAGGCTGCAGCTTTTGTCCCTGATGACCCAATGGCAAGACCCAAGGCAAAGGCAGGACAGAGCAGATAGACTGCTTTTTGGTATTGCATAAATTAGTTATAAATTGTCAATCATTTATGTAATCCCACATTACAAAGGTATGTTTGGTGAGAAGCCACAGGCAGTGCCGTGAGGCAGGAGCACCAGCTCCACTCCAGAAGTACCTCCAGGTGGGCACAAGTGGCCCTGCACATATGACTGTCCGGTCCAGGCACCCACTCCTGACATCTCTGATGCCCCAGGACTTTCCCTCTTCCCCCACTGCTCCCTCCCTCGTTGTGGCTGTCCCTTACCCATCCCTTGGTTCCCCAGGCCCCGGGGCAGGTGTGTGAATTCCCCCCTCGACCGGGCACAAGCACACCTGCTTCGCGCTGGGGTGCTGTGGCGGCTTTCTCCGGTGCTGAAGAACAAATCCCCACTCCCAGGCAGAGTCTGTGCTCATCCTGCCATGGCAACTTGTCTGGTTCTAAATTTGTTTTTTTAAGTAGAGCTTTTCTACAAATAATCTGGTGTGCGTGCATGCATCTGAAAATGAATGGACAAACACATATATTTTCAGAGTTTATATGGCCAATTTAGCAAGCTACCGAGAAGTGTCTGCCTCACTGGAGTTAGCAAAGAAGCTGCCATAAGGTTTTCCTAAATGCTTGCTAATGTAATAAGACCTACTTCATTTCTCTGCTAGCTCTGATTATTATTCTTATTATCATCTTTTACCAAAGAAGATTGCAATTTTAGATTATATTTTAGTAATCACAAGAGAAATTTCCCCTAATGTTAATCTAATCTAAGAGAGTGCTATGATAAATACCGTTACAGGCAGCGGTAGTCTGCTAATTTAGAGAGCCATGTGTAACATTGTGTTTATTGTGCATTTACGACCATTTCCCCACCTTCCACCCAATTACCTGTTTCTGCTGGGACCAGCAGCCAATCTTCTCAGCAGCCACAGAGTCAAATGGGCTGGAGCCTGCAGAAAAGTGAGGTTTTGCACAGATGAGAGATTCGGGGACCAGAGAGGTCTGCCCAGGGACAGCAGAAAAGCGCTGGTCCTGGTAACTTTGGAATGACACTGAGGGGGTCTTTGTGCCCTGGAGAGCAGCACACAGGGACTCCGGCTTCCCCCTGCACAGCACAGAGCACTCTGGTACCCGAGATGTGCACTCAGACCACAGTGTCATTAACATTGGAGGGCACCTCAGGGGGTCTCTAGTCTGCCCCCCTGCTCCAAGGGGGGTCAGCTGTGGGCTCCGACCAGTTTGCTCACGGCTGGGTCGCACTGGGTCTGGAAACCCCCACCCACCCAGACAGAGACAGCACAGCCTCTCTGGGGAGCCCACGCCAGTGGCCAGTGCCAGTGACACCTGGGCACTGTAACACCCACAGGGCACAAGGCACCGCGGCGGGCACAGGGGCACTGGCAGCACAGATGTACCAGCACACGTCCACCCCCAGCGCCTAGGAACACACGTGGCACCAGGGAACACATGTGGCACAGCTCCACACCCCGCATGTGGGGATGCAGACCCACAGGGACATGGGCACTGCCGTGCAGATGCCCGCCTGCACGTGGACACACCCTTGTACATGGGCACACATGCAAATGCACATGTGCAAGGACATACGGACATGGACACACGCACACGGGGATGCAGCCCCACAAAGGGACGCACACCCACAGCACACCCCCACAGACAGGGGCCCGGCACATCCCCCCGTGTGCACACGGAGGCACACGCACCACTCTGCACCTGTCACCCACACGCACAGGGACACACCTTGCACACGCACGGGGACACACAAATGCACATGTGCAAGGACATACGGACATGGACACACGCACACGGGGATGCAGCCCCACAAAGGGACGCACACCCACAGCACACCCCCACAGACAGGGGCCCGGCACATCCCCCCGTGTGCACACGGAGGCACACGCACCACTCTGCACCTGTCACCCACACGCACAGGGACACACCTTGCACACGCACGGGGACACACACCCCCCCGCACACCGGCACGGACACAGACACCTCCGGCGTGTGCACACACACACCCCCCCCACCCCGCCCCCGCACACACACAC
>NW_008795371.1:3435030-3441035 GCF_000699145.1 Aptenodytes forsteri | reverse complement strand
GGGACCTTCCGGCGGCACCGCGGACCGGGGAACTCGACCGGCGAGGAGGTGGAGGTGAGAGCCGTCAGGGGAGCAACTTTAAAACGAGCCTGCGGGCTCCCCGAGGGGAAGAGGCGGCGGGCAGCGCACGGATACGGCTGCGGGGAGGGGGGCTGACACCGCTTGCGCCTTTGAGGGGGGCCCCCGGCGCGAGCACTTACGGCAGGTCCCAGAGCTGCAGGATCCCCACGTCCTCCGGGGCACGAAGGGCTGGTGGGGAAGGGCAGAGCAGCTTGTGTGCATCACAGGGGAGGCTTTCGGAGAGACATGATGAGCACACACTGCCAAGAGCTCCGGAGCGAACCGGGCAGGCTCAGACGGGCGCCTCGCAGGTGGGGATGCTCCAGGGAAGGGCTGGGCATGGCCTGAGGAGTGGAAACTGCTGCTCACAGCTGGACAGGCAGCAAAGGGCAATGAGAGCGTGCGGCAAGCAGGTGGCAGGGCCCCTGGACACGCTGGCTGAAGGTCTGCTTCTGTGCCTCTGTGATGTTTCCATGGTGCTGGGCATCTGCTGGTCCCTCCAGCACGGCTCTGAGCTGCTACCTCTGCCTTGTGCGTGGAGCCCACTGAGTCTCAGACTGCAGGGGACAGGTGGTGTTCCTCAGGGACACAAGCAGCAGGGCCACAAGGCACTCGGGTTGCATATCATGGC
This sequence comes from Aptenodytes forsteri, assembly GCF_000699145.1. NCBI lineage: Eukaryota > Metazoa > Chordata > Aves > Sphenisciformes > Spheniscidae > Aptenodytes > Aptenodytes forsteri. Next base: position 3,440,344 of record NW_008795371.1, on the reverse strand, counting down.
TGTGGAACAATGCGCAGGAGCCTTACCTGGCTGAATTTCCCATAGCCAGCCCATGCCAGGCATTGGCAGGGAAGCACTTGCCAGCAGAGACAATGCCTGTTGATCCTCCTGAGCCAGTCCTGCTGCAGAGACTGCTGTGAGTGGAAGCTGCTCTTACAGCACTCTCCTACACAAGTGGCTCACACCACCATTAAGCAGCATAGGGTTACAGACAGCGTGACCACAGCTGCTTCACATTTCCTTCAGCAGTGAGGAAGCAAAGATCATGGTTCCAGCCCAAGAAGCCATGGGAGATGCTCACACTGTCTCCAGTGGCTCTGCATGACAGCCCGAGAGACCTAGAAGACACGGTGGAAACCATTTCAGCATCAGGACCATTCTGATTTCTCTGGCACTTGGGGAAATCAGCTGCATCCAGGCAAATGTCAGCATGGCTACTGGGGAAACAGAGCCGGAAAAGAGCAAGGCAAGATGAACTGAGATGTATTGCCAGGGAGCAGCAAGAGCAGAGCTGCTCCGCAAGGGGAGATGAGCCATAAGCTGAGGGTGACCACCACACAGGCTGGGGGAGAGACCTCATCAGCAGGGCAGGGACAAGTCAGTCACAGGTCCCATCAACAGTGATCGTCAGGCCAAGGCAAGGTGGCAAGTCAGGTCCAAGGTCAACAAGGGAAGTCCAATGAACGAGTCTGGTCTGACAGGGGTGGATGGAGCCTCAGGCACCTTCATAGCTCAAACCAGGACTGGGGGTCTGGGCCAGCATTTAGATAAAGTCCCCAGCCCAGGGGCAGAGGGAGGGTGGGTGGGGGTCTCACATGAGGCTGGTCAGGGCAATTAAGGACAATTGGTGCACTCAGGGCTCTGGCAGCCAAGTCCCCTGGCATGTCTAGAACAGAGGAAGGCCAGAGGCTCTATGGCCGATAGAGAAAATAGTACATCCTAAAGATGAGATTATTGAGAGGGGGCAATGCCAAAAGTAAATGCATGGTACGGCTGTGAGAAGGCAGGACTGAGGCATCTCCCAGCTGGCAAAGACCAGCTCTTTCTCCCCAGGAGATCCCTGAGGCGAGCAAGCCTTTCCTCCCACTGCCGCTCACCTGTCTTGCGCTCCAGGCACCCCCACGGTCAGCAGGAGACCCTGTGTGCAGGGGGCTGTGGTGCTGCACACGGGCAGGGGGGATGGCTTTGGGGGGCTCCTAGTGCCACAGGGTGGGGTGGATGTGATCAGAGAGGCAGGGGGATGCGGAGCAGTGCTAAGAGCGTGACACCCCCAGGAAGGCAGGGCAGAGGTGAGAGCCAGGGCTGAGGAGCAAGCCTCACCTCTCCTTCACAGTTCCTTCCACAGCTGCCGGCCAACGCTGTCTTTGCCCACCAGTAAGCAGCAGCCGGTGCCATGGATGAGGTGACGGAGCTGGAGATGGGGGGGAACTCCCTCCTGAAGGCAGTGTGGCTCGGCCGGCTCCGGCTGACCCGGCTGCTGCTGGAAGGGGGGGCTTACATCAATGAGAGCAACGAGAAAGGGGAGACTGCCCTGATGGTGGCCTGCATCACCAAGCACGTCGACCAGCAGAGCATTAACAAGGCCAAGATGGTGAAGTACCTGCTGGACAACAGAGCCGACCCCAACATCCAGGACAAGTCCGGGAAAACAGCCCTCATGCATGCCTGCATCTGCGGTGCCGGGGGGGACGTCGTGTCCCTGCTGCTGGAGAACGGGGCAGACCCCAGCCTGGAGGACCACTCGGGAGCATCAGCTCTGGTCCACACCATCAATGCCAATGACAAGGACGTGCTGCAGCACCTCCTGGATGCCTGCAAGGCCAAAGGGAAGGAGGTGATCATTATCACCATGGACAAATCGGCCTCTGGCACCAAGACCGCCAAGCAGTACCTGAACGTTCCCCCCTCGCTGGAGTTCAAGGAGAGGGCCCCCCCCGAGGCGTGCACAGCACCCTCCAGCGCCCACCTGAAAACTCCCGTCTCAGCACCTTCCCCCACTGAGAAGGAGAGCGGCATCTTTGGCCCACACCCATCACACCCCGGGGACACCCCCTCTGCCAGGGCTGCCGACGAGCCCCCCTCCCCGGGACAGAGAGCTGGCATGGCCAGGAGAGCCCGCCTGCCCCAGCTGAAACGGCTGTGGTCAGAGCCGTGGGGTCTGGTTGCGCCCTCGGTCCTGGCGGCCTCCATGCACCACGACGACACGCAGGTCTGTGCGGATGATGAGGTGATCATGGGCATCGGCGACCTCTCACTCTCCAAAAAGTCTCCACTCACCCGGAGCGGCAGCAGCAAGAGCAAGGACCCCTCTCTCTTCCCCCCGGTAGACAAGCAGGCTCTGAGGACACTGCCAGCCCCTGGGCCACTGGTGAGGAAAGCAGCCTACGAGAAGAGCCAGACTGCCCACCAGCGCCTGCCCCGAAGGAGCACAGTCCCCGAAGAGCCAGAAAGCGTCAGCTCCGCTGCTACCGGCTCGGCCACGGTGATGGATGCGCTGCACTGGCGGAGGCTGGGCACCGAACACTATGACTGTGACCCCCAGCTTTCTGGCATCCCCAGCCCAGCCGAGGCAGGGAAGGTGCCGTCAGAGAGGAGGAAGCTCAGTGGCTCCCACCTGGCCTTGCTGGGCGGCTCGCGGGAGTCCCTGGACAGCATTGCCAGCACATCACCCGGGACTGTCCGGTGCCGACCCCCTGGTTTGCTGGAGAGGCGAGGGTCCGGGACCCTGCTGCTGGACCACATCTCCCACACAAGACCAGGATATCTGCCCCCCCTGAACGTGAACCCCAACCCCCTGATCCCCGACATCGGCTCCAACAGCAAAACCTCCTCCCTGCTTGCTGCTGGCTTGAAGTCCCTAGTACCCATCGCTCCCAGCTCGCCCAGACGGGGCGACTTGAGAGCCAAAAGGAAGCTTCTCCGGAGACACTCCATGCAAGTAGAGCAGATGCGGCAGCTCTCTGATTTCGAGGAAATAGTGGCCCAGTAGCTGTGTCACCGTTCTTTCCCAGGAAGGTTATCAAATCAGTGCTCTCCCTGCAGAAACATGACAGTTCCCGCACCGAGTGGTCACACAGCTCTGGGGAAGTGCTGGGGAAGCGCTGGCTGCCGTGGGGATCAGACCTGGGCCCCGGGGGTGAATCAGGAGGTTCCTGCTCCCACTTGCCAGAGCTGTAAGGAGAGCCCGGGCATCCAGCCCAAACAGCTGAAGTGTCTCTCTTGTACTCTTCATTCACTTCTGGACTTTTCCCCAGGAGTGAATACCTGAGGGATCTGATCCCAGACCACTTGAGATCATCAGGCTTCGCACGAAGGCTCCTGCCTGCGGTTCACTTACTCCTCATTATTTACAATCCATTTTTCTTCCATCCCGCTCGTTCTGACACAGAAACCCATCCGGAGCCCCACGCCAGGGAGCCATGGGGCTGATGTGTTTGTAAAGTGCCTACCAGGAAGGAAAGGAGCTTAATGCTGCGCGAGGTTGGAAGCGCAGAAATACCCCTCCCTAACAACTGAATGTATTGGTACCCTCACTGTGCTGGAGAGGGAGACAATTCTCTGCCTCAGAGATTTCCAAGCACTTTGAAACTCCAGAGGCTGAGCTAACCCTGTTACTGCTGCAACCCGATGCCTTCAGTGGGCCTGGACTGGGAACAGATTTGTCTCTGAAGCGACCAAGGTTCAGGGGCATTTCCCACCACACTGAGCAACTCCAAGCACTGAATTCCTGGGCAGGGAGCGCTCCCAGCTTGTCTGCGTGGGAAGTTTCTGCCAATGATGCGGGAGCAAGGATGCCAAGTTGCCAAGGATGGCACACAGTGAGCATCAGGGGTTCATCCCAGCAGGGGAAAGCTGAAGGCACAGCACTGCAGCCAGGATCCTCTCTCCTGCTGACCCCGCTGCAACAACAGTCCTTTGGGGCCGAAGCAGAGCTGAACGAGGGTGGGTGGCTGCATGCAGGCAGGAGGACGGGGCAGCCACGGGATGGGTCTGCATGGCGTTGGTGTCTGCGGCAGCTCTCTGCACAGCACCATCCTGATGCAGCGTGAGTCCGAGCCAGAAAATGCATCTGCACGGCTGGAGGTGGGGGTGCGACTGTGATTCCTTCCTGGTGCACAGGGACCCGGGTGCCCAGCCCTGCAGACAGGGCCGTGCGGCACCCCGCCGCGGGACTGGGCCTGCACCAGCAGCATGTGGCAGCTTTGCAGCATCAGGGCAGCGAGACCATGCACCGCTGGCCCCCTCCCACTCCTACCTGCATGGCCCCAGCCTCAGCCAGGCACTAGCCAGTGGTGGAAAGCACTCCTCATCCCGCGCTTAGTTGGGACCATGGGCTGGATGTGTGCCGTAGCTGCCATCAGTCTCAGCCAAACCCACCATACGGAGCCGGAGGCGAAGAGGAAACAGCCCACGGCCCTGTGCCGCTGACTCGGTGAGCATTTTGGATCTGCAGCCTACCCTGAACGTTGTGCCACTCGTACGAGGCCAAGTGAGAACAACTCCCGTGGGTTTATTCAATGAAGTCTCAGTGTCCTGACGCCCACCGCACAGGCAGCGTTGCTTTGACAAGTGAGTGGCAGCAGTCTCACCCCACTGGGGCTGATGTTGGGTTCTGCCCTTGCCTCAATCAGCCCAGCACACGCTTCCATCCGTCCTACCAAAACAGGTGGTGACGAGCCGGTTCCTGGCCCAGAACATTAACCGCCTTTCTCCAGGCTGTTGCAAAACTTTGCACAGTTCCTGCACAAAGCAGAGTCACAGTTTGGTTTTAGCTGCACAGGAATGTTCTCTGAAAGTACATTTTAGATTTAAATATGCTATTTAGAGCAAAGGTGGGTTTATATTTTTACAGCCTTAAAGTTTATACTTTCTGTAGGTCAAATGTCTTATAGATTGAATTTCAGGCATATTTTCCCTATAACGGTGACGTTTGTCTTTATATTTTAAAGTGTGGAATTTTAAATCCCGTAGTTCGCCTTTTCCGTTCATGTCTAAATATTCCGATATTCTGCATTTGTCTTTTTTTAAGCAACATTTGACGCCTTTAGCCAGCGATCGGAGATCGGGTGCCTGCGGGATGCGGGTCACCTGTTAGGAGCTTCCTGCGTTCTGTGCATTGGACCGGGGAATGTGAGCAGCGCTTCTCTACGGGAATATTTTCATGCATTTATTTAAATGAGTGCGTATAGGTGTAAGCAGGCAGGTGTTGGAGGATGATGTCGTGTAACAGTATAGACTTTTTATATTATCACTCTATTAATAAAGAGCTCAGCGTTGGCCTGAGAGCCGCCGTGCGGGGTCCCGCGGCACAGGC
>NW_008795371.1:3428295-3434760 GCF_000699145.1 Aptenodytes forsteri | reverse complement strand
TGCCCTGCCCTTACCTGTGCCCCCCTTGCCCCTGCCCCCTGCTTGTGCCCATCGCCCGTACCCCCCCGTGCCCCTGCCTGTGCCCCTGCCCTTACCTGTGCCCCCCTGCCCGTGCCCCTGCCTGTGCCCCTGCCCTTACCTGTGCCCCCCTGCCCGTGCCCCTGCCTGTGCCCCTGCCCTTACCTGTGCCCCCCTGCCCGTGCCCCTGCCTGTGCCCCTGCCCTTACCTGTGCCCCCCTGCCCGTGCCCCTGCCTGTGCCCCTGCCCTTACCTGTGCCCCCCTGCCCGTGCCCCTGCCTGTGCCCCTGCCCTTACCTGTGCCCCCCTGCCCGTGCCCCTGCCTGTGCCCCTGCCCTTACCTGTGCCCCCCTGCCCGTGCCCCTGCCTGTGCCCCTGCCCTTACCTGTGCCCCCCTGCCCGTGCCCCTGCCATGCCCCACAGAACCCCAGGCAGGGCTGCAACTGTACCTCTCCCGTGCACCCCCCATCTCCCCCCGTGCTGCACCAGGAGATGTTCCCAGCCCTGGCCCTGTGCCTGGCAGTGCCCACCTCAGAGCCAGTACTGGGATGTGCCCACAGCGGCCATAGGAGCCCCTGACCCAGCCATCAGGGCTGTCTCCCTGTCCAGGCACCCCACCTGAGCTCTGGGCACCCCACCTGAGCTGCAGGCACCAGAGGACACAGCTTCCCCTGGGGCTCTCCCAGCCCGGGCCCCTGTCCCATGGCGGGCAGCCATGGGCATGGTGCCTGCTCGCTGAGGGCACGGCTGTGCACACAGGCATGGGGCCAGGCAGAGCTGCTCCCTCCAGGGTGGAAGGCTCTCGCCATGCGTTTCAGCAGGTGTCGCCTGCATCTCCTTGTGCAGGTGATCACCGGGGGACACTACGACGTAGACTGCTATGTGGAGGACCCCAATGGCAGGATGATCTACAAGGAGACCAAGAAGCAGTACGACAGCTTCCCGCACCGCACTGAAGTCAAGGGCGTCTACACCTTCTGCTTCAGCAACGAGTTCTCCACCTTCTCCCACAAAACCGTCTACTTCGACTTCCAGGTGGGCGATGAGCCACCGATCCTGCCCGACATGAGCAACCGTGTCACTGCCCTGACACAGGTGGGTCACTGCATGCTGCCACGGGAGGAAGGTCATGCCGTAGCTCCCGCTTGTGGCCAAACAGCCCCACAGGATGGCAGTTAGGGGCTTGTCCACCTTCCCCTCTGCCAAATGCAGAAGTGCCAACTGCCAGCCAACCGCTCTGCTGTGTGCAGGCCACGTCCTCCTCCCAGCAGCATGGGCAGAGAGGGACAGGGAGGGCTGCTCTGGGTCTGAACCTCCCCCCAGCCTGAGCACCCAGTTTCCATCCCGCACAAGGGAAGTGCAGCAAAGCTTTTCCATCCCTTGGTGTGAGCGCACAGGGATGGCTGCACCCTGGGCTGGGACCCAGACCCTGCCCTTGGCCCCCAGCGCCTCAGCAGGTCTCTCAGTTGTGCCACAGTGCTCACAGCAGGCTCCATCCACCAGCCAGTCTCCAGTGTTGCCCCTTTGAGCAGAACCGCTCTTGGGTCGGGGTTGGCAGAGACCCAGCAGCACAGGGCGCTGCTGTCCTGCTCTCGGGTGCCCCAGCACAGTCCTCAGCTCCCTTGGCCACAAGTGCCAGGCCCGAGCTGTGCTGCGTCAGGAGTAATGGAGCATGCTTGTCTCCCCAGATGGAGTCCGCCTGCATCACCATCCACGAGGCTCTGAACACGGTGATCGACTCCCAGACTCACTACCGCCTGCGGGAAGCGCAGGACCGGAGCAGAGCTGAAGACCTCAACGGACGGGTCTCGTACTGGTCGGTCGGGGAAACCCTCATCCTCTTTGTGGTCAGCATTGGGCAAGTGATGCTGCTTAAAAGCTTCTTCACCGAGAAGAGACCCGGCAGCGGCAGTGCCAGCACCTAAAGCCGCAGCTGTTCTGTGCCCAAACTGCAGGGGGGAGCGGGCAGGCAGCGTTCTCCTGGGTCACGCTTTACCTCTGTTTTTCACAAGGTGCTGCTGTGGGGAGGTGGCTGGGGGGGAGCAGGGGATGATGTAACATTGCTGAGCCAGATGGAAAATGGTCACTCAAGCACCTGCATCCCCTGGCCAATCCCCCCAGCATCACCTTCCGCTTTGCCTTCGCCTGCCCTGCGGCCCCGTCCCCTCACCCGGCCAGTCTGTCCCCGCTCACCAGCTCCACCGGGGAAGCGGGTGGGCATGCTGGGGTTTGGCATCAACACTCTGGCCCCTTGTCTGACACCTGGTGCACCTTCAGAGCTCAATGTAACTGTAAGGTGCAGCCTGGCATCCGGCAAGGCCACGCACTGTCCATGCACACCCAGCAGGGCAGGGAGCTCTGCCCAGGCTGGTGAGGGGATGGGGCAACGCTGACCCACCCAGTGCCCACCTCCCGAGCGCTCCTGCACTGAGCCAAGTGCTGTTAGCCTGGAGGAGAGCTGCCCTGTGGGCTGTGGGCTCTGTGCCTGCAGGCAGAGGAGGGGTGAGCACAGCTCCTCTTTTTTCCCCGGGGCAGGCAGGGCGCTCCCTGCAGCAGGGCCAAAGCTGGCAGCAGCATCCCAGGAGCCACCGGCTCAAAAACGGAGGTGAGGTTTCAGCAGGGGCTTTTTGCTTGGTGATTTCCTTTGCTTTGCGGCTTGCAGAGCCCTGTCCTCACAGCGAAGCATTTCCCAGGCCCTTCTCTGCTGCAGGAGCAAGTGGCATGCCCCATACAAGATGGTATTTTCATACTTATATGAGTCCATGCCTGGGTCTGTACCCAGTAGACAGCGGGAGCAGGCACAGCTCGGCCCCACCCGTGCTAAGGAAGGCCCATCCCTGACCCAGCAGCAGCAAGGATGCCCCACACCCCTGGGACTGCAGCCACGTTCCCTGGAGCCCCACAAAGCAGAAACCCCTGCAAGAGCCCTGGGGAGACCAGTGTGCCAGCTGCCACAGCCGCCAGCCCTCAAGCAGGTGCGGGATCACTCCTCCAGAGCCAGAGCAGCACCGCTGGCATTTTACTTTGCCACTTCGTAATAAACCCCTGTGACTGTGGTTCGCGCTGCCGTTATTGGGCACCGCTCCCAGGATGGACAGCCAGGTATGGCCACAGCCACTGCCGAGCTGACCGTCCCTGCCTGCAACAGGCCCTGCCTGTTCCTGCCTCATCAGGCACTTGACCCCCCAGCACTCTGCAGACAGGCTCAGCACCCGCCAGGGTGATGCCAGTCTCCCTCCTGGCCCTTGGCAGACTCCTGTTGAGGAGGAGACGTTTTGGTGCAGCCAGTTACCGCAGCCCTCCCCTGCTGCCTGCCTGTGCAGCCCTGCCATGCACCGGCTGAGCATGCTCCTGGCACAGGACCAGATGCCAGAGCCAGGGAGACCCCGGTGGCAGGAGCAGCTCTCCCAGCCATCCCCTTGCTGACGCAGCCAGCTCATGCACGAGGCTGTGCTGTCAGCGGGGGCTTCCCCGGGGCTACAGGCAAATTCTTAGGTCTGGGTCCTGCCTGGTAGCGGGGACCAAAGCGGGCAAGGGAGCCTAGTGACCCACTGCAGCAAAGCAGGGAGCCCTGGGCAGATGCTGTCTGGAGTCGGCCTCTTGCTTCAGTCCTGGCTCCAGCAAACCCCAGCTCTGCTGGTAACACTTCCCTGAGGCCAGGGGGATGCCAGGGCATTTCCCATGAGCCACTCCTCACCCCTGGCATTGCTCCCGGTGCCACGGGGAGGGCTTAGACCAGCTGCTGCGGGGCGCAGGGGGGAAGTGAGGGGCCCAGGCACCCACAGCCCCTGCTCGAGGCCCAGGGCTGCAGCCCCATCCTCACCTCCCCAGCCTTTCCTGGCTCCCGTGGCAGCGCTGGCCTTGGGGCAGTTGCCGCGCAGCCAGGAGCAGCCAGGCCCCTATGCCTCTCAATGACCTTCATCAGGAGCCGAGAGCTCCTGTTTCGAGCGGAGCCGCCAGCGGGTGCAAGGCTGCTGCAAGCAGCATGGCGCCCTGGGACTGCTGCCAGCTCAGCTCCACGGGCAGGGACCAGCCATGCATCCCACCGGGGCCAGGAGCCCCACAGGGACAAACAGCCCCAGCAGCCACTGTAGAGAGGGCAGCACCCAACCCTGGCCAATGTGCGGGACACCCTTGGAGCTGCCCCTCCCTGGGGGCCCTGGGACCACCCAATGGCAGGGACAAGAGCAGCCAGGACCGGCTCCGGACCAGCCACCCCCAGGGCCAGTGGGTTGGGCCTCCCACGCAGTCCGTCCCCAGCAGCACTGGCTCTGGGGATCCCAGCACTGGCCCAGCTCATGGCTGGGGACACAGGCAGCACAGGAGGTGGCTGTGGGACACTTTATTGCTGTGCTGGGCTCTGCTCCAGCAGCTCTGCAGGGTTTGGCAGGCACAGAGAGCGGAGAGGGGACCGAGGGGCTCACACCGGCCCTGCAGCCTGCAGAGGCGCTTTGGGGCATGGGAAAAGAGTGGCAGCAGCCCTGTCCCTGCTAGGCCCATCCTGCCCTCGCTGTACTGCTGCTGGTCTCCTCCCACCCACAGCCTCGGTGCCTGCTGAACACCCCGGGGCATCCCCATGGGCACGGGGCCGTGCCTGGCTCACAGGGAGCTGCTCTGGCAGGAGCCAGCCCCAGCGGGCAGCCCCGGCTCGGCAGGCACCCGCCACCCCCGCACCCCTGGGATGCCCCGCTTGGGTGGCAGGGAGGAGGCCGAGCAGCGGAAGGAGCCGGTGGCCGGGGAGGGTGGCTGGGGCTCGGGGCTGTGCCCGCAGGGGCAGCCCCAGCCCCTCCGGAAGGGGATGGTGAAGAGCCCATAGGTGATGGGGTCCAGGCACGCATTGAAGAGGCCAAAGATGAAGAGGATGTGGGTGAGGGCCGGCGAGACCCTCTTATCCATGGCCCGTGGGCAGAACCAGTACCACAGCCCCAGCAGGTAGTAGGGGGTCCAGCAGAGGATGAAGGAGGAGACGATGACCAGGCTCATCTTCAGCATGCGCAGCCGTGCCCGCGGGATGTTGTTCCTGGAGCACCGCAGCGACACATCTCGGGAGGAGACTGAGAGGGGGCATGGCCCATGAGTGGGGGACGCTTAGCAGCCTGGCTGGGACAGGGACCCCATGCTCTGAGGGAGGGCTGGGGGGGTCCCTGCACAGCCCCAGCCAGGGCTCCCCCCTGCTCCCTCCCTCCCAGGGTCCCTGCAAAGGTCCCCGGGCATGGGGACATGGCAGCCTGGTGCCCAGGCACTCACAGAGGCTCGAGCCCATGCGCCGGGAGATCTCCAGGAGGATGCGTGTGTAGCAGCAGACCATGATAAGCAGCGGCAGCAGGAAGAGGCAGGCAAAGCCGAGCATGTTGTAGAGGGTCTCATGCCAGGGCTGGGGGAAGCTGCCCCGCGTGGTGCACTGAGTGAAGTTGTGCGGTGGGTGGAGGGTGACCGTGCGGAATAGGAACAGCTGGAGGCAGAGCAGAGGTGGGACGGCGGTCCCCTCCCCGGGGCCGCAGGGTGACGGGGGCTCCATGCCTCCCAAAGGAAGGGCACCAGGGTCCCGAGCCACGGACCACTGGAGCCACAGGGTCAGACCCTGCCCGCGGGAGTGGGACCTGCAGTGCCAGCTCTGCTCTGTGCTCCTGGGGGGGGGGTGAGGCACACAGTGGGGAGGGGGGCAGAGCTGGGTGGAGGGGACACGCTGCCACAGCCCCACCTTCGCTGCCCAGCTCAGCTGCCTCTCCTCCAAGCCCTCTCCATCCCCATTCTGCAGGGCTCACGGCAGCACCAGCCCTGGGAGCAACCCCAGCTGGCATAGCCGGGTACCCTGGGAGCCGACACAGGGGCCGGGCAGGTGTCTGCTGCGGGGCACGGGGCCAGAGAGGAGCCCTGGGGACGGGTACCTGCGGCACCGAGAGCCCTGCGCTGAGGAGCCAGGCAATGTAGAGCATGATGCGGTTCCTCTTCCGGGCACGGGCGATGGCCAGCGGGTGCAGGATGGCAGCCTGCCGGTCCAGGCTGATGACGACGGTGACGAAGGCAGAGGCGTACATGGCCAGCAGCCGGAGGTACATGAGGAGGCGGCAGGCCAGGTCGCCCGCCCGCCACTGCAGCGTGATGTTCCAGATGGCATCCAGCGGCATCACCGCCACCGTCACCAGCAGGTCAGCGGCGGCCAGGTGCAGCAGCAGCAAGCGGATGTGGGAGCGCCGGCCGCTCCGTCGGCCCCCCGCCACCCGCAGCACTGCCAGGTTGCAACCGGCGGAGAGGGCGAAGAGGGCGAAGGTGACGGCCACACGGGCCTGGGCAGCAGGGGAGAAGGTGGGCAGCCGCAGGGGCTCCTCGCCGCCCTCGGCCTGGGGGCTCCAGGCGCAGCCCCGCTCCAGGGGGGGCAGGCTGCCAGGGGGCTCCACGCTGGTGTTCCCCACTGCAGGGTCTGGGTCCAGATGGCCCCTTCCTGCC
>NW_008795371.1:3420219-3421873 GCF_000699145.1 Aptenodytes forsteri | reverse complement strand
CAACAGGCAACAGGCAGACAGGCAGCGGCAGCCCGCCTGGAGGGGGGCCCGGGGTGGGGGGGGGGGCTCCGGGGGGGGACAGGCCATGCTCAGCATAGGAGGCCCCGTGCCCTGGAGCCCTTCCCTGCACATAGGAGGCCCCGTCCCCTGGAGCCCTGCTCCCTGCCCAGGGCCATGGTGCCTGCACCACAACCCTTACCCCAGCTCACTGCGTTCCTGTCTTCAGCTGCTCTCTGCATCCCCACTGCTCCTCCAGAGCCCCCAGCAGCCCCCCGAGCTCCCCCACACCCTATAGCACTACGAGGGTCTTTGGCACCAAGCAGGGCAGAGGGAGACAGTCTCAGCTGACCCCAACCCCCCACCTACCCAGGCCATTCCTGCTGCCCATCTACCCCGCACCCCAGAGCATCCCTCGTGGTCCTGCATGGGGATGGAGACCCTCCCAGCCCAATTCCAGAGCCCCTGGGGGACCAGACGCCCCGCTCCCCGCACCCACCTCACCTCCAGCCAGGGTGTCCCACCCAGCACTGCCCAGCCGGGCCATGTCAGGGCTACTGCTCACACGCTGCCGGGTCTCCGCACTGAGGGCTCCTGCATCCATGCTGTGCCCAGTGGCAGCAAGCCGAGGGGGCCAGGGAAAGAAAGGGACCAGGGCAGGTACCGCTGTCACACTGGCGCCTGCAGCCACCTCCGCGCCTGCTGCTGGGCCACACTCAGCAGGCGGCCGGTAGGATGCCCTTGGTAGCTCAGGTTGCTCCTTGACGTAGCCAGCCCACTTGGAACAGCTTGGTCCTTCACCCTGTGCCACCCACACACACACAGACATGTAAGCGTGCACAGTGCTCACACAGACACACAGAGACTCAAATGCACATTCCTGTTGATGCACACACAGATGCACACATGCATGCACACGTGCACACGTGCACACACAGCTCTGCCCTGAGATCTGAGTCCCTCTACCCCCCGCCTGCAGGCAGGCAGCTCTGTCCCCCTCTGCCTGCTCCCACTGCACCAGCTCATCCCAAATCCCATCCTAATGGTGCGGGCTGGCATGGCCCCGGCTCGGCACCTTGTGTGGCTGCCTGCCCCAGGAAACCTGCCTGGGTCAGCCCCCACCCGGAGCAGGGCAATAGGTGCCCAAGGCAGCGGGGCCAGGGAGCTGGGTGAGGAGCTGGGCAGAGGGAGATGCCCCGCAGCTGTGGGAGGGAGCCCCCCAGCCTGAGCATGCCCCAGCCTGGGGGAAGGACCTGCCTTAGCCCCCAGCGCGGGTGAGCGCTGCAGCCTGCCCTCCCCAGGGCTGGGACTGCTGCTGCCAGAGCCGGGCATTGGGGTGCATCGTTTGGGGGGGCGCAGAGACCCACAGGTCCCTTCTCCCAGCCCTGCCCCTGCCAGCTGCTCCCCCCAACCACGGCTGTTCCCACGGCCGGAGCATGTCCCCATGGCCAGAGTGTGTCCCCAAGTCCCTTGAGCCCTGGCCGGGGGGGAGCTGCAGCCTGGGGGAGGGCAGGGGGGCTGCTTTGCATCTCAAAGGCTTCGCCCCCCTGGCAGAGGGAATTAACATTATTAGCAAGTCATTTCACAGATAAGTGGGGCTCATTAGCCCTGCAGACCCCCTGCCCCAGAGCCCCCGGAGTGGGTGGGGGAGGGCCCC
>NW_008795371.1:3418145-3420019 GCF_000699145.1 Aptenodytes forsteri | reverse complement strand
CTGCAGGCCCCCTGCCCCAGAGCCCCCGGAGTGGGTGGAGAAGGGCCCCCGGCACATTAGCACCCGGCTGTCAGGCCCCACCAGGGTCCCTGTAATGGACTCTCCAGACCCCAGCCAGCCGCAGGCCCCCGCACCCCACAGGGTTGAGGGGGCTGGGGGGCAGAGGAGCCCCATCTGCAACCCCCCCACACTCCCCTCTGCCTGCGGTGTCTCCAGCCCAATGGGGTCAGCCCCAGCCCCACACCTGAGCCCTTCCCCTGTTGCTGGACCCCAAATACCCACCTTTAACCCTGCGCTGTGGGGGCTCTCACAGGCACCAGCACAGGGGGCAGGCGATGCTCAGCTCGCACTGAGCCCCAGGGCTGGATCCGGAAGGTGCTGATGACCCCCACCCCTCCCCAGCCAGGGGACAGGCCCCAGGACAGGAGGTGTCTCTCCCAATACCTCCCTGCAATTGCTTTCCCACATGCTGTCCAGCCACCCTGCAGCTGCATGCCGTGGCCCCCAGCCCCTGCAGCCCAGCAAGGCGGCGTTGGATGCGTGCCAGAGCCCCTGCCCATGCCTGGCAGGATGTCCATGGCCTGCCCTGCTGCAGAGCAGGAGTTTCACCAGCTCGGCCATCCTCTCCTGGCCCCAAACCTGCTCCCGGAGCTGACGTGGTGGCCCAGGCATGCTGCACCCCGTCCCATGCCCAGCTCCTGCCACGGGAACAGCCACGCGGTGACACATGGAGGGGCACAAGGGTTTATTTATGTACAGTTGCAGCCGCCCCAGCACATCCAGCACAGCTCCAGGCTCACACAAGAGGCAGCTCGCCCCCCCCATCTCCCAGCTGTCCAAGTGGGGACACACGTCTCCCAAGCTGCAGGCATCCGGGCAGCGCGTCGTGGGGCCACGTGGCACCGGGTGCTCCAGCACTGGGGAGCTGGGGGCTCATCCAGGTCAGTCCTGGGGCTGCGGCGGAAGCAGAGCCTCCAAGAGAGAGAGCAGGTCTGCGGAGAGGTCCTGGGAGGAGCAGAGGGTGGGTGAGATGGTAACCGGCCAGGGCAGGGGTCCAGGGCAGGGCCAGGGTCTCGGGGGGTGCAGGAACGGGGCTGACGGAGCCCACCTGCCAGGAGGACTCCCGGTCAGGGACAAGCAGGACCATGGCCTCAGGTCTGCCCCAGCTGATGGGACCCCAACAAACACGAGGGAGGGTGGCACCAGGGAGGATTGGAGCAGGCTGAGGGATCCACATGCACCCACTGCAGGGAGGAGGGGGGACACCTCTCCGTTCCCACCCCCAGACAAAGTTGTTGTTACCCCAAAACCAGTCCCCGCACTGCCCCAAGCCAAAGGGACTCTGAGTGCACCGGGGGGGTTGAGCCCTGCCCCATGCCAGCCCCATGCTGGGGGCCACCTGGGCTCACCCCAACCCCTGCCAGCGCACGTACCTGGGTGACTGTCCCTGCATCCACGAACTCCGGCAACATCAGCCCCGCGTCCAGGAGGGGGTCGCCGGGGAGGTCCGGGGGGGCCCCTGCCCCTGCACAGTGAGGAGGGGACAGCCAGGAGGACACATTGGAGGCGACAGCCTCATGCAGCTCCAGGGGGGTCCCCGTCACAGGGATGTAGGGGGGCGACTCCCAGGCCCCCATCCCCATGTCAGGAACCCCAAGCACCTCTGGGAGGTTCCCCGCAGCAGGGCCACAGGGGGGTGACCCCCAGGCCCCTGTCCCCATGCCAGGAGCCCTGTACAGCTCCGGGGAGGTCCCCACCGTGGGAGGTGACCCCCAGCCCACAGTGCTGGGGGGCGAAGCATCCCGTGGGGCCGGGGCTGGTGGGTGCAGGCAGGGATCCGGGATCTGGCAGCACCCCAGGCCCTGGGAGCAGAG
>NW_008795371.1:3417085-3417708 GCF_000699145.1 Aptenodytes forsteri | reverse complement strand
TGGGGCCGTGTGCCGCCGTCCCACAGCTGCCCCGGCTTTATGCAGGGCTGGAGGTGTGAAGTGGCACCTTCGTGGCCGGCATCAGCACCACTTCAAAGGCGGGGGGGGGCCGAGGGCAGCCAGCTTTGAACACGCGGGTGACGAATTTTACCCCAGTGGTGTGAGGCCGCTCTGTGCTGCCCACCCCCCGGCATCCCTCACTCCCCGCACCATCCTGAGGATGGGGCTTGGGCCCCATGTGGGGGCCGTAGTGGGGGCTGCAGTGGGGGCTGCAATGAGGCTGGCAGCGGGGTTTGTAGCAGGGCCTTTATCGCGGTCTGCAGCAGGGTCTGCAGTGGGGTGCGAGCTGCAGCAGTGCCAGCTCTGGGTGACCATGTTCCCCACTAGTTCTCCACTACACAGCGTGGCCCCAGCCTGGTAGCAGCACGGCTCCGGCCGGGCATACCCGGTGCCCAGCGTGGCTCTGCGGGACACCGACCCCCGCGCCCCGTGCCGGGGGGGGAGGGCACGGCCCACCCTCCCGCGGCAGGTCTCCCGCAGCCCCCGCTAATGGCGTTTCACACGCTGCCCCTAATGAGCCCGGCCGCCCGCTGAGCCCCGGCGCGGAGCCGCGGCCGCAGCCC
>NW_008795371.1:3413940-3416750 GCF_000699145.1 Aptenodytes forsteri | reverse complement strand
CCCCCCCCCCCATACCGGGTGTGCAGAGCCCCGGGGGTACAGCGGTGGGCACGGGAAACCCCCCCCCATACCGGGTGTGCACAGCCCCGGGGGTACAGCAGTGGGCACAGGCTCCCCCAGTATCAGGTATCAGCCACCGAGCTGGGCAGGGGGCACAGGGCCGGCTGTGGGGCACGAAGCTGGGCACAGGGCACGGCGCCAGCAGTGGGGTGCAGGGCTGGCCCCTCCCCAGGGAAGTGCTGGTGACACGGCGGGTGAGCCAGCGCCTCATTGCTCATGGGCTCGTGTTTCCCAGTGGCCACATGAGAAGCTTGTTCAGTTTTCCTTGGCAATGCCATGACACGAGGTGATGAGATAAACCCTGCTTATTGCTCACCACCGGCCAAGCACTCCTGCCGTCCTCGCCGTGCTTGACGGAGCCGGGCACACTGCTCGGCCCTGCGGCAGCCCCGGGTGCCCGAGCCCTGCGGGGAGCCTGGGCAGGGGCATCGCTAGCATTTCAAAGCCCCATTGTCAGGTGTCGCAGGGTCCTGGGCATCCAGCGGTGCAGGGGCCGCAGGGACTAGGTGCTCCCCTGCCGCAGTCCCTTCCTGCCACCAAGCATGCCATGGCACCCAGCCCTGGTGCTGCTCAGAGCCATGTGTACCCCAAGGCATCACCCCTGCAGCCCAGCCCCCAGCCAAGCCATGTTCCCAGTACCCACACCACCTGCCAGGCACTGTGAGGATATTGGTATCTAAACTGGCCATTATCTCCCTGCAGACATTGCAGACATGGCACAAAAACGCCAGAGTTAATTGCTAACAATCCCCTCTGCCCTCTTGCTGGAGCCGCTGCCCTGTCCAAGGTCCAAGGCTGCCGGTGCCAACCTGGACCTGCAGCACACCTCTGGGTGCACAGACGTCTGACGCCATCCCTGAGCCCATCTCTGGGGCTGAGGGCTGCAGCAGGGGTCCGACAGCAGCCTGGCCCCGAGAGCGTGGCAGGGTGCTCTGCGGGGTACTCTGCACCCGACAGCACAGCCTGGGGCACGGACGCTTCCCCGCGCACCCCTCACCACTGCCCTGGCCCCGCTCCCCCCCATTCCCAGGCCCCCTCCTGGTTCTCATTAACTGATGAGCTCCCGGGTAATGAGTTCTGCGGCCCTGCCAGGCAGCCGCTTCCCACTTCCCTCTGTGTTTAGACAAGTGCTGGAGCATGGCTGGGCCGTGACAGTGCTGGCCGTGGGGTCAGAGCCCACCTGGGGGAGAGCCCACAGCCCCTCACTCCTCAGGGGAGATGGAGTCCCCCCACATCCCTCCTGTCCGTGTTGATGGAGGGTGGGCACAGGGCCATGGGGTGGACGTGGCGAGGGCACTGGGAGAGCTACAGGGCCTCCTGACGGTGCTGCCGGCCAAAGCTGGCCAAAGCCTTCCCCAGGCATTTGGTGCCCGGCTCAGACCCGTGCCCCCAGGAGCAGCCAGCCCTCCCGCTGAGGGGGTCCTGCCAGGCACTGCTGGGGGCCCTCCCCAGGACACCTTGCTGCCTACCTCGGACCTGCCACCCCTGCTCTGGCACCTCCTGGGTGTCAGACGTCTGCATGGCTCCCAGACGTGGCTGTGCACTCTTGTACCTCCAGCTGGGACGGGGATGGCTGGCAGGGATAGTGCCCAGAGGCTGTGCACAGCCCAGCAGAGCATGCCGCAAAAGCATCCCAGCAAATGGCCGTCTCCAGCCAGGAGCATTGCCCACCCCGAGCTGGGTGAGCAGCTGCCTCCCCTCTGCTTCTGCTGCTTCCCCCAGCCCACATGCGCAGGCAGGGTCCCCTGCCCTGGAGCCTCCTAAAGGGCTTAGCACCCCAGCATGGTGCTGCCCGCTGCCTCCAGGACCCCGACCCCGGGTCTGGGGTTTGCACCAGCTAGACAAGCAGCACAGGAAGCCTCAGCTCCATGCAGAGGGGCACAGCCCGATGGGTCCCCACAAACACACAGGCTGTGCCTCCAGCTTCCCCAGAGCATGCCAGGAGCTCAGAGCTGGGGCTGCATCCCACGGGGTCAGGGAGACCGAGGCAGCACGGCCAGGTGAAGGGACATCACCCGGAAAAGGAGCACACTGGTCCCACCACCAGTGCACCAGCCTGGCTGCTGCTTCCCGGCATCCCCCTGCCCTCAAGGGGGTTGGCTGGAGCCGGGGGCACACCCAGGATCCCCAGCCCTCAGGCTGGGAGCTGTGCAGAGGGCAGGGGAGGTGTGGGGACACTGTTGGGTGTCAGGGCTGGCTGCTCAGGGTCCTGGCACTGAAAGGTCAAGTCCCCACTGCCCCCTGCAGCGCAGCCAGCCTGGCAGAGCCGTCATGAGGGACAGTGCAGGCTCTGGCAGAGCTGGTCAGCACGTTAGCATCTCTCATGGCCGTGTGAATTGGTCCCTGCACACTTCCCAGCACCAGGCAGCACCAATTAAGGGCCAGAGGAGTCAGAACTGACACCTCTGCAAATGGACCTGGTATTCCCAGGCTCCCAGCCGGCCCCAGCCCAACTCTGTAGGTTTTAACACCTCCAGGCGGTCACAAAGCTGTCGCCTCACACCCCAGCCCCGCATAAAGACGGGGCTGCCCAGGCACCCCCAGACACGGGCAGCAGAGCGGACCCCAGCCATGGCCGGACCCCCAGCCCCACTCCTGCCCCATGGCCTCCAGCCCTCAGCAGGCTGTGCTCTGCTCTGGGACCAGGCTGGGGCCCTTGCCAATGCTACTTCCCCAACCCCTTCTGTGAAGCCCCCCGGCGCGTCCCCATGTCCCCCACGGGGCTGGCGGCCAGGGGCCAGGGGGTGGCA
>NW_008795371.1:3406867-3413717 GCF_000699145.1 Aptenodytes forsteri | reverse complement strand
CAGCGAGGAGGCGCTGGCCCGGCGGCGGGGGGCAGCCCCCCGGCACTGCCCCCTCTGCCCCCAAGGCCTGGGGTGCTGCCAGCCCCTGGACCCCTGCCTGCACCCATCAGCCCCGGCCCCACAGGATGCTTCGCCCCCCGGCACTGTGGGCTGGGGGTCACCTCCCATGGTGGGGACCCCCCTGGAGCTGTACGGGGCTCCTGGCATGGGGACAGGGGCCTGGGGGTCACCCCCCTGTGGCCCCACTGTGGGAACTCCCCCAGAGGTGCTTGGGGTTCCTGATATGGGGACGGGGGCCTGGGGGTCGCCCCCCTACATGCCTGCAGTGGGGACCCCCTCGGAGCTGCACAGGACCCCTGGCTCTGTCTCAGGGTCCTGGTCATCACCACCATACAGCCTCGGAGCAGTGACCCTGCTGGAGCCCCCCCGGCGACGTGCCATGGCCACAAGCACTGGGACGGCTTCCTCCTGCTGCTTGGAGCCTGCAGCCCCGCACCAGCCTCCCGGGGCAGGAATGACGGACACAGGGCCCCCTGGGACCCCGGCGCGAAGCTCCCAGCTGCCCGCGCATCGCCAGGTATGTATGGCCCCCTCCCCAGCCCAGCCCCTGCTCCCGCACGAAGGGGGCAGGGGGTGGATGGTCCTTGCTGGGTGCGGGCAGGGCTGCACCAGCAAAGCCACCTGCATGCCATGGCTGGGGTGTCCGCTTGGGCTGGGGGGCACAGTATGATTCATGCTGAGCCAGAGAGCCATCCCCGGGTGTGTGGGGCACAGCCGCCCCACGGCCGCTCACCTAACACAGCTCTTTCTGTACAGCTCGGCAGCCCACCGGCCCTGGACAGGCTTATCTCCCCGTCCCCCCGTGCAGCCCCCGTCCTGCCCAGCTGTGCCCCAGCATGGCACTGGGGGTGGCAGAGCTGATCCTGCACCCCCGGGCAGAGAGGCAGCACAGGGGACGGCAGCGTGGTCATGCCACAGAGCTGTGCGGGATGGACACCAGGGAAGAATTCCTCATTAAAGATGCCGCACACCACTGCACTCCGACTCGTTACTGTGGGACCCCGCTCGCTGCACCCTGGGCACCCCAGAGGCTGGCACCCCCACATCACAGCTCGGTGCCCCCTCCCAGCCCACCCCGCAGCTCAGAGATGTCCCCAGAGCTGGGGTGATGGAGGGACCCACCACCTGAGGGCCTCCCCAGCCCTGCTGACCACTGGAAGGGCAGCTCCCACCCACCCATCAGGTCCTGACCCATCCCTGTGCTCAACCTGTCCAGCTCCATCCCTTCAGGGACCTGGGTAGCCCACGGGGGACAGTCCCTGAGGGGCCGATGCCAGCACCCCCTCCTGCCAGGGCAGCTCAGGGAAGCCACGGCTGCCTCCTGCCCAGACCCCGCAGCGCCTCCCCCAAAGGGGTACCGTGCGGAGGCATACCGGCCCCAGAGGGAGCGGGCATGCCAGCCCCCTGTGCAGGGCGTGGGGCCGGGGCCCAGCAGGAGAGCTCGCACACAGCCGTCAGACGGAGGGGCCGGGGAGCTGGCGTCGGCAAAGCCCCCAGAGCCACTTAGCACCAGGCTCCTAACGGCCCGGGGGGGCTCTGCGTCCCCGGCTTCCGCCACGCCGGTCCCCGCCGGGCGGGGGGGGGCTCCGCCCCCCCGCCCCCCGCCCCTTGCCCACCGTGGGGTCCCAGGCACTTCCTGCCCAGGCCCCGGCGCAGCCCCCCAGGCCGGCCCCGCAGAGCCGGCACGCGCCCTGTGCCCCCCGCATCCAGGGCCACTGGTGAAAGCTGACCTGCAAACCTTTATTTACACCCCCCAGGCCTTGCACGTGCCTGCAGAGCCCAGCACTGCCCCAGGCAGCCGAGGGCAGCAGGGCCCCACCCACTAGCCCAAAGCGCCCCCCTTCCCCTGCCCATCATACAGGTGCCAGGCCCTGCCCGTGGGTGGCGGACCCTGCCCCTCAGGAGCAGTGAAGGACCCGGCCAGGCTGGCCCGGGAGGGGTATGGGGCCACCGGGAGGGAGCATTTGAGGGTGGGGGCCAGAGAGGATGGAGTGAGCAGAGCTGGGGAGTGGGTGAGGGTCTAGCCGAGCCACGGGGTGGTGGGGTCTGGGAGCTTCAGGCTCGGCCCCCGCAGCCCATCCTGTGCCAGCCAGCCCTGCAGCCGGGCTGGGAAGAGGGTGCACAGCGGCCGGGGCCATGCAGTTAGATGGAGGCGGTTTCGCCCTGGAACCAGGCCAGCACCGTCTCCTGGTTCTCCTTCACCCACTTGATGTTGGCGCGGGTTCTCTCCAGGGCCTGCTCCAGCGCCCGTGTCCCTGACCCGAAGCCGATGTCCTGGTTGTCCGCCTTGAACTGCTCCAGCTGCCGAGGAGAAGAGGTGCTGGAGCAGGCATGGGGCACCCCGGCAGCCCTCAGCAGTACCCCAGCAGCCCCCAGCAGCACCCCGACAGTACCCTGACAGCCCCCAGCAGCACCCCGGCAGCCCGGGATGGGGACAGAAGCTGCCCGGACACCTGGGCACACGAGGGGCAGGGGCAGGGGCAGGAACAGGAGCCCTGCATCCCAAGGGCTGCTGGCAAAGGGCGGGTTGCAAGGCACCTGCAGCTCAGAGCCATGGCCCTGCTCCTGCCAGGGCTGGGGTCCCTGATGCCCGGTCCCACGGACCCTGCCAGGGTCCAGCCTCACCTGCTGCAGCTCAAACTCCGTGGAAAACCGCTGGGTCACTGATAAAATCAGCCGGGAGAAGGAGAAGGAGCCACCCCCGTACCTGGGAGAGCAGAGGGATGGCTGAGCCAGGGGCCCTGGGCAGAGCAGCACCAGGGGACCGAGGCTGAGCCGACCCCACACAGCTGGGGGAAGGGATGGTGCCTCCCCCCCTGAGGGGCACAGGCAGATGGGGGATGCTGCCTGCCCCAACCGGCCCTCCACAGCCCCCCACAGCTCCCTGCATGGTGCTCACTGGCTGAAGAGCATCCTCCATTTGCCGCGGATGAAGTCCCAGGCCAGGGGCTGCCCCACCACGTTGCTGGCGATGCTGTTGATGGTGGCGGTGGCGTCCTGCTTCCGGATCTTGTTGGGATCGAGGGTGTACTGCAGGTACCTAGGGGGGAACACTGCTGGGTGAGGGGCTGGCAGGGGCAGAGCCGTGGCATCCGCCCGGGACCCCACACCCACCGACTGAGGATCCAGGGTTGGGGGCTGCAGGAGAGGGCTGTGCGGAGCTTGTCAGCCTCGGACACGACGGTGGCCTCTTTGAACCTCTCCCAGATGAAGTTCCAGGCCTCCTCCCCGCCCGTGGCCACTATGCTGCAGTAGATGGAGGAGCGCAGGTTCGGGGGGATCCTGCAGGAGAGAAGAGCCATCTCAGCCGGGAGCCCCTTGTCGTGCCCAGCCCAGCTGCCTACCGTGGCACTGGGGCACCCTGGGGACTCACGGGTTCTTGATGACATTTTGCTGCCACTTGCGGAAGTACTCAGTGGACAGGTTCTGGCACTCGGTGATGCCGTAGGAGCAGGCTGTGCTGATGGCATTGATCTCGTTGTACCTGGGCAGAGAGGGGCTGTGTGGGGCTGGGGACCAGCACACGGTAGCCACACACCAACCATCCGGTACCAGGCCGCAAGCGGGGCCATGCCCTCTCCCACACACTGGGGTGACCATCCTCATGCGGTCAGGGAGACCCCGGGGGTCCAGCCTGGCCCCGGGACTGCGGCACTCACTGGTCCATCAGGCCACTGGGGATGTTGATCCAGCCATTGGTGATGTTCTTGTAGTGGTTGAAGAGGGGCATCACCTGTTTCTGCATGTATTTCTGGGAGGCAGGAGGATGGTCAGCACCCAGTGGCACCAGCAGCAGCCCCCCGCCCAGCTCTGGGTGCAGACCCAGCCCCTCGCCCCCGTTCCCCCAGCATGGGGCTCTGCCAAGCGGCGGGACCCGCTGTGGGGCCAGGGCTAGGCGGTGGTGGCACTGCTCACCGTCATCACCCCGAAGACCTCACTGCGGTCAAACATCAGCTGGAAGTAATGGAGATTGTTGAGTGCCGCCTCCCAGGGCATGTACGCTGTCTCCCGGCTCAGAAACCGTGTGGTGTTCAAGGCCAAGGTCACACTGACGTACTTGGCCCTGTGAGGGGTGGGGGCAGCATCAGCTTCCCGGCCCCGCAGCCGCTGCCTACCCCCAGGGTGCCCAGCCCGCCCGTCCCCCTCGCCCTGGCAGGCACCCGGGGCAGCCAGCACAGCTCACCTGGCCAGGTTAAAGGCGTCATCAATGATCTGGGCACGGTTGATCACGGGGATGGCCTGGGAGAGGGCAGAGTCAGCGTCTCAGGGCAGCCCTGAGTGGGGTGCGTGGGGTGTGTGGGGTGCGTGGGGTGTGTGGGGTGCATGGGGTGTGCGGGTGCATGGGGTGGGGGCCCACCCACAGCCCACCCACAGCCCACACCCCAGCTGGCCCCGTGTACCTGGTGGTTGGTGGAGAGCTGTCTGAGGAGCTGGTCCCAGTTCTCTGGGTTGTAGTTGACACGGAAGTACCCGCTGACATTCAGGTTCAGCAGGAGCCAGCTGGCGCTGCTGACCTTGAACTGGTTGTTGATTGCTGGGAGGGGGAGAGGAGGGTCTGCTGGAGCCACCCCCCTGCCCGCGAGGGGTGCCAGGCTCAGCCCCCCCCACCGGTGCCCCCCCAGGGGACCCCGACCCCCGCTGGGGCAGGGGAGGTGGCATCGAGACTCCCGCTCCCAGCCCGGGCAGGGCACACCGTACCTGAGCGTTTGGTCAGCCAGTACCTGCCCCCAGTGGTCTCATGCTTCTTCCAGGTGATGGGGACGATCCAGGTATAGCTGTGACAGGGACAGGCAGGCAGTGGGACCGACCCTTGCCCCCCTGGCCCCTGCGCTGCTGATGGCCCCCCGCCCCACTCACTTGAAGGCAGAGGGTCTCTTCACCACGGAGGTGGGGTCCAGCAGGAAGTGGTTCTGTCTGACGGTGCCGGTGAGGGTGTTGACGGTCACCACGGGGAAGCCCATCTGCAGCGTCCAGCGGTCCATGATCTTGCTGATGGAGTTGGGCAGTGAGACATTGTTCTCCATGACAGCCTGCAGGGAGGGCAGCACCACAGGTCACCGGTGCCAGGGGGTCCGTGTGGGGTGCAGGGCTCAGCTGGTGCTGCACCTCTCACCCAGTGCGCAGCAGCTGTGTGGCCAGGACCCCGTCCCGCCGGCAGCCCCCCAGAGCCAGGGCAGCGGCGGGGAAGGGGCTCGGTTGGGGGGAGCAGCCGGGAGCAGCCAGCCCCCTCCTACCTTTTGCAAATGAGACCAGAGGTCCGTGTAGGTGGTGCTTCCATAGGCGAAGGTGTGGAGGTAGGACTGTGGGAGAGCACCAGGAGAGACAGGTGGGCAGGGGCAGGTCCAGAGCACAGGACACCCGCAGAGCACCCGGGGAGGCCCCTGCCGCGGGCCACCCACCCCGCACCAGGGCTCGGTGCCCCCCGACACCAGCAGAGCCTCACCTGCAGCCCCTTCTTGAACACGTCCTCAGTGAGGAAGTCGGAGAGCATCCGCAGCACCGACGCTCCCTGCAGAGACAGCAGGTGAGAGACCCTGGGTGCACGGGGCACCCCGCAGCCCACCCCACCGCCCCAGGACCCCTGCACCCAGTTCCCGTGAGCCTGGCGCTCGCGCGCCCACCTTGCTGTAGGAGATGCTGTCAAAGACCTCGCTGATCTGGGCCGGGGTGTTGATCTCATCTTCGCGGAAGGAAAGCGGGTGGGAGGTGGTCAGGGCATCCGTCGCCATCACCTTGTACACTTCGTTCAGCACCATCAGGTCTTTCTGCAGGGGTGAGTGCCAGCACCCGCCTCAGCTCTGCTCGCACCCTCCTGGCAGCGGGGGCAGCCCCCGGGGGTGCCTGCACTCCCTGCCCGCACCCCCCTCCCGCACCCCTTGCCTGCACCCCCTGCCCACTGGCCCCATCACTCACAATGTTCCAGGAGGGCTCTGCTGAGTCGGCACCCAGGTACTCCACGTAGGAGGCGAAGCCCTCGTTTAGCCACAGGTCGTTCCACCACCGCAGTGTCACCAGGTTCCCAAACCACTGCGGGGGGGGCACAGCGCCCTGTCAGCTGGGTCCAGCCAGCCGGCGGGGCGGGCAAGGGGCCCGGCAGGTACCTGATGGGCCAACTCGTGGGCGATGACAGTCACCACCCGCTCCTTATTGCCGATGGAGGAGTAGACATTGTCAAAGAGCAATGAGTTCTCCCGGTAGGTCACCAGCCCCCAGTTCTCCATTGCGCCCGCGTTGAAGTCGGGGAGGCCGACCTGGTCTGGGGGACAGAGGGGTCCCATTGGCACACTGCTGCCAGGGTGCCGGACTGCCCACCCCCCCTGCAGCTGGCGGCTCCTCCCAAGGACGCGGCCGCCCTGCGGCACCCACCAGACTTGGGCAGCGGGTACGCCGTGTTGTAGTGCCTCTCAAAGAAGTTGAGGATGGGGCCAGTCACCTTGAGCGCATAGTTGCCCTGGCCCTCGGCAATGGCCTTGGGGCGGCCCCAGATGCGGATCTGGAGGGGAGAGACGCGGGACTCAGCCGCTGCCTGGGCTCAGACCCCCGGGCGGGCGGGGGTTGCCCCCCACCCCCAGCCTACCAGCACGTTCCCCGAGGTGTTATGCACGTAGCTGAACTGGCTGACGATGAAGGCCAGCAGGTAGGTGGACATTTTGGGGGTGGTCTGGAACTCGGTGACGTTCCAGCTCTTCCCGTCGATCTGCTGCTGCCAGGTGCCTGCAGGGAGCAGAGGGAGGGAGGTTACCCCGCAGCCCTGCCGGGCCCCCAGCCCCCCCCGACCGCGGCTCCCCCC
>NW_008795371.1:3403402-3406639 GCF_000699145.1 Aptenodytes forsteri | reverse complement strand
ACCTTCCTGCAAGCAAATCCCATCGGCGCCCAGGGGCCTCTGCAGGGGCCGGCACCCCCCCCGGGTCCCTCTGCTCCCCCCCTGCCCTGCCCACTCCCCAGTCCCCTCCTCGCTGGGGTGGCATGTGGACACAGGGGGGCACAGAGGCTCTCCCACACTCATCCCGCTGTCCCAGTGAGAGAGGAGCCCCAAACCTGGCCCGTGCCCTCCACCACCCCCAGGCCAGCCCTGCGCCCCCACCTTGGCCCCCTGCCCTCCACCTACTTGTTGCCCGACTCATCCACGTATTCACTGCGGTAGAAGCCGGCCAAGTCGTCAGCCAGCTCCCCTGTGAAGATGCTGACAAGCCGGTAGCGCTGGCCCTGCTGCAGCAGGCCATTCAACTGCACCACCAGGTACTGGGTGGGGGTCTCCAGCCAGGTGTTACTGATGTGGGGCACGCTGGAGCCATCCACCGCATGCAGTGAGGTGTGGAAGGGCCCCTGCAGGGTGTACTTCAGCTTCTTGCTGTGTATGAGGATGAGGTCAGTGGCTTCCATGCAGACGAAGACCACGCTGCTGTTGCCCTTGAAGATGTACGTGTTGTTGGCATCGGGCGTCAGGAAGGGCTGCAGGGTCACCTCGTAGGACTCCGGCCTCAGCGTCGTCGGCAGCCTCCACCGGTTCCAGGGCTTGTTGGGAGCAGCGGTGGTGTTGGGGGCAGCGGTGGTGTTGGGGGCAGCAGTGGAGGGGGGGGCAGCCGTGGTGGTGGTGGTGTCGGCAATGCCAGGATCTGTTGGCTTGTTCTTCTCCTGGGCATACACCACTGAGAGCGCGATGATGGTGGCCACGGCCCCCAGGCCCAGCACAATGGCCACGATGCCCACACTCTTGCTGATGAAGAAGCCGGCAGCCATGGCGGGGCTGCAGGAGCGGTGCTCGTGAAGGAGGCACTGCCCGGCTGGCACGGCTTTTAGCCTCTCGCTCCCACAAGGTTTATTAGTCTAAGTTAATGGGTGAAGTATTAAACGACCATGAGGCTCAGGATGGCGATGGCCCCTGGGATGAGCCTTCCACCCGCCCTCCTCCCGGCCTTGCAGGAGCACTAACACCCAGTGCCGCTGCAGCAGGGAGTAAAACCGGCAGCTCAGGATTGCACCATCAGGGATGGGCAGTGTGGGAGTTGGCACGGGCTGTGGGCCAGAACTCCCAGGGTCCCTCCTGAGCACCGGCCTGGTCCTGCAAAAGGGACAGAGCGGGTGGTCACAGCCGGTGGCCACGTCCCTGCCTCGCCATGAGGCAAGGTGGGTGGCCCCGGAACCCAAGCCCAGCCTCCGGCTCAGCATCGCCCTGTTTGCCCTCGACTGATGGGGTGGTCTGAGCCACTGCTGGGGGGTCCCGGCCGCCCCTCTGCCTGCAAGGGACCTATTGCTGGGGCTGAGGGCACAGCAGATGGGGGCCAGCACCTGCACCCTGGAGGGGCACACCTCGTCGGGCTGCCCACGCACCAGGGGAAAAGCGGGAGGGCACACAGTGCAGCTCCAGGAGGCCACAGCGGCGCAGGTGGAGCCCGGGACCATGCTGGGGAGGACCCCACCCTGCCTGCAGCCCTCTCAAAGTCCAGGGTTGCATCGCCTGGCTCGCACCTGGAGGTCAAACTCCGGGCCCCGTGAACCCAGTCCAAGCAGGAGCATGCCCACTGCTGCCAGCCATGGGGCACCCAGCAGCCTGCACACACCACAGGCCGCGCTTGGTCCTCCCACCAGCCGCAGCCCCGGTGAGCTGGTGTCTCAACCAGCATGGCACATGGCTGGGAGACGGCGGGTCTTGTGGGCAGAGCCTTGCCTGTGCCCCACGGCGCAGAGCCCCCGGCCAGGGGCCTGGCTGGAGCCAAGCAAGCACACCAGGGCTCGGGGTGCTGGTGCACGGGACAGGGGCACATGCTTCTCCGTGAGAGCTCTGCCCTGGCAGGGGAGAGCAGCCTGAGCCCCCTAGGCTGTGTGGGTCAGCCCCAGGATCTCTGCCAGAGGCTTCCCCAGGCACAGCAGAAAGCCACGGAGCAAAGTCCCTGTGCGGGTCAGGGTGGGGAGGGGAGGCGCTGCTTCTCGCCTTGGGAATAGAAACTCCTTTCCCCAAGATCTGATCTCCAGTGGGGTGACATGGGCAGGTCCTGCTGAGAGCCGCAGCTCTGGGGCAAGGGGTGAACCCAGGAAGAGGCTGAGCAGTGTCCTCAGGGAACTGTGCCCTGTCCCTGACAGCGCCCAGCTGCACCCGCCGGCATCACTGTGCCTGGCAGAGCAGCCCTGGGATGGTGCGGCATCCCTGAGCATCCCCTTCCCCACAGAGCCTGGACATCCCTGCGGCCTAGCCAGCCACTGCTGCGTGCAGGGCTGCAGCACAGGCATGCTCTGTCCCGCTCCCTGCCCTTGCTTTGGCCAAAGGCACAGGGTTTGGGGAACAGCGTACACCAAATCACAGCTGGGACAGCTCCCCCGGGACTGGGGGCCACAGCTAGCTGGGAGGGTGCCGGGCACCCCGCACACCCTCTGTCCTGCACTGATGGTCATACTGCACCCCTGCCCGGCACTGGCCCTCCCCACACAGACCCCCTCGGGCACTGTGTGCAGGCACTCACCCCAGCTCGCCTCCGCGCTGGCCCCCTGTTAACACCAGCCAGCCCCTGTGCCCCTCCCTGACCCCCCTTCCCAGATTGCCTGCACCACCCCACGCCACACACGCCCCATCTCCCCCAGCCCCAGTGCACGCAGGCTCCTGATGGACCCACTGCAAAGCCTCCTCCTCCATGGAGCCCTTGCAGATGGTGCACACGTGTCCCACGTCCCACACGCAGACACCCAGGGCACAGATGCTGGGCGTCACCCACATGGACACACAGCTCCCTTGAGGCTCTGGCCCCAGACACCCCATAACCTCACATGCACACACATCCCAGAGCCCTCCATAACCTCATGCATCCCCATGGACCCCCCCAAAGCCTCCCCCCATCACATGCTCTATAACCCCATGCACACGAACCCCGCAGGTCCGAACATGCAAGCCCACAGCCCCGCCGCCTGCCCCACACCCCACAGTCCCGTGCCAGCCCCTGCATGCACCCACACAGCCCCTTTCCCCGCTCAGCCCAAGCCAACGATCCCCCAGGGCGGGGAACCCTAGGACCCCTGGTTCGGGGTCTGCTCCCCCACGGGGGTCTCGGCAGCGGCATTGCCCCCCACTCACCTGCATGCGCTCAGCCGC